>NC_069679.1:15357623-15665328 GCF_023699985.2 Odocoileus virginianus
AATTTTGAGTCTGGCTTGAAATAAAAGGCCAACAGGAGACAGTGTTATGCTAAGTATTTAGAAAGGCCCACCTTATTGAATCATAATAGGTCTCTATGTGTTTTTTTCCTTTCCTAATGCTTCTTATCATTCCTAAACCCCTTTCTTCCACGTGTCGCATAGTTTGGGTGGAGTTATGAATAATAAGCAGCTAGATCTTACCTTAAAAGAAAAATAACTTGGCAGTCAAGAGAAAATTGACGGCGACACTCTTGGCAAACAGCATTCGGAGCCCCAGCACCGAGAGGGACATCATGTTCACCTTCCCGGGTTGCACTGCAGATGAACGAGAGTGGAGACGGCTCACTCACTTAGCAAGAGGCTAAATTTCCTGCCAGATATTGGCTTACAGCACCAACACCAGCCTGCCCCACATCACCATCATTCTTCCTGGTCTGAAGCCCAGCGTGGTGCCAGACAGCCTTCACAGACCTGAAGCTGCTGTTCACAGTCAGCAAAGCAAGCTTTGGAAAAACCCATTCCTATAGTCAGGAAGACTCTGCTTGAAGAGTTAGAGGGAGCCAACTAGACTCAGGCATGATTTTTGTTTTCTTTTGAAATAGAATGATTTTGGGCCCCATCTAACAATGACAGAGTTTGCTTTAACCTCAATTCTGAAGTTGGCCCTTTGGCTTCAACTAACCTTGGGGCTCATAGCAGGTCTCTGAAACTGGAGCTTTTGTGCTGTTTACAGATTCCGTCGGTTTTGGAGTCCCTGGAACAAACAGCAGTGGTCAGGGTTACAATGACAACTGAGAGGCTCAAGGGCTTTCAGGTTTTAGAATTGGAGGTGACTTTAAGTAAGTAAACTAAGGACCAGAGGAGTGACTTGGTCAAGGTCCTACAGCTATTGACACAGTCAGCATGCTTCCTGTCTTGAGGTTTTTTTTTTCCCATTAGGCCATGAAACCAACATCCAGGTATGCCTCTAATTTGTAGGAAGAACTGGGACAAGGAACACCAAGATAAGCTGGGCTGCCCTTGGTTGTGGCATTCACTCTAGATCAGATCCCACATGAACGTTCAATCCTAGAGTCTTTAGTATGAAGGAGACAGAGTTTGGTGAAGAGGAGAGATGGGGATGAAATAAGATGGATTTTATCCTAGATTCCAGCTCAGAGATGCAACAAGTTTAAATTCCCGTTCAGGGATGGGAATTAAGCCTAATCCTTAAGTCTGAACCTAAGTCTTATTTCTAGCATGATGCCATATTGAATGTGATTTGTCAAAAGTTTACATCTCCAACTTCTCTTTCCCTCAACTTTTCTTCCCCACAACCCCAGCCCCTTGAAGCCAGATAGAACCTACCTGAAATAATTTTCTTTGGTTCAAAGTCAGTAGAGCTCAAGGTTTTTTTGTTGTGTTCAACCAAACATGTCACTGAATCAGAATCTTCATACTGACCAAGCTTGACAGCACTGTACTTCCCCCCAGGTGAGACGACAATAGCAGGGTCATATTCTATTACTTTCTTGGATGATTGCAGATTTATAGTTATATCTTTGGGGTAGAACTCCTTCACCAAACAAGCGACCTTTGTCTCATTTTTCATGACAAAAACAGATGGGCTGGCAGCAGGTTGATTTTCTGCAAATATAATCAGTTTTTTGTGAGATGATTATTCACATGTGGGAGTTGAACAATGCTGTTTTCCTCAGTTTCCCTGGGGCCAAACACCACAATCCAGACTTTCCTGCATCCTGTTAGTGACCTGAACTTGTTGCCATGAAAGGATGACCAAGGGAAGTAGAAATGAAAGGCAGGCAATTTGACTCCTAGTTAGGAGATGCGAAGAGATATGACTGGGAGTAGAGATAGACAATGACAAATACAAAAAACTGTCTAGGTCAACTGAGTTTCAATTATCTATGTTTTATTAGTCAATCCTCTGGACAGTTGAGTTAGGCTGAATATCTATCTGAATCAGTACATTTATTTAATTTCTGAATATCCTCCATTTCCATTAATTTTAAATTTATTTTTAGATTGGAGTATAACTGCTTTACAAATTTGTGTTAGTTTCTACTGTACAACAATTTGAACTAGCTATAAGTATACATATATCCCCCTCCCTCTTGAGCTTCCCTCTCAACCCCCCTACCCCCACCCGCCCACCATCCCACCCCTCCAGGTCATCACAGAGCACTAAGCTTAAGTTTTGTGCTGTAGTTGGTTTATTTTAGATGCATGAACCCTTGGAGTGAGATCAAAGCAGAGTCTGAAAAGGGCTCCATAGTGGTTCCAACACTCTGCAGATATTAGTGTTGACATCATTTCAGGGTGTCATTCCTAGTTTTTGGACTAAAAGAGATCTGCTAAAGTTAAATTATCCATCTCTCTGCCTTGAGGTGAACTCTTGTTCTCTTGTAAGGGACTACCCTACAGTTTCTTTTGAGTCTTTAATCAGAGAATAATAACTGTCATTCTCAGAAGTCCTAATGAGCATGAAACCAGTTTAAGCCCATTTCTTCTTGTTTTGTTCTAAGCGGAACTGTGGAATATGGGTTACAATAACTGGGTCTCCTCCTGGCCTTCTCTCTTTTCATGCCTCATCTTGGACAATCATTTATCTGCTACTCTGTGTATGCATCTTTTTCTTTCCTTAAAATCAGAGGTGTGGGGGCGGGGGCTGTTGGGGATTTTTCAAAAGCTCTCCTGGAACCTAAAAGGAGAAAAGCTTAATTGTTTTGTTTCCCGGCATAGCTGAAGCCGCTGATAACTGACACTGATAAGCCCAGCAGTAACGGCTTGGAAACCGCACATTCTGCTCAGTCATCTCCCTTCAGAACTGTGGCATTTCTCGCTCACAATACTGATTTGGTGAGATGAATCCAGTTGATTTTCAAGGAAGCTATGAGTTATAGAGAAAGGAAACTAGTCCATTAAAAACCAAAGCCAAAACATTCCTATTTTCTTCATTACTTAAAAATATGATCCAATCCTAGTCTGATTTAGTTGGAAAATTAAGCCTTGCTTGGGATTTAAAAATCTACATTTCTACTCTGGGATGGAGAGACCTGGCTTGAGTAATTTGAACAATTTGATATAACCAACAAGACAGATGTCTGAAGAAGGTCATACACTCAGGATATTGAGCTCTGAAGCTGTTAGTATTTCAGATAGAGCATGATGCATTGGTTTGAAAAAACATTTTTCTCAGATCCTCTTTCTAAATTAATGTCTATCTATTCAAAACAGTTGTTTGAAGGTAAAGGGTTTAATTCATTCTTTAGTATCATGGTAACTAAAAAAAATGCTATATGACTGAATCGAACCTTTTTTGAAAAATAGAATGCATTCAGTATAGTTGTCACATGTAACCCAGTCTATTTTATATTAAGCCTAAACCAAAATTTGAAGTTGTGTAAAATTTGCACTACATTGTAGTCTAAAATTTAAAGATGTAATTGTTTGTCTTTTGAGAATTTCCAGTCTTTCTTCTTGGTCCACAAATACAACTACATTTTGGCATGTGTTTCAAAGTGCTATTTGTTTGGGCAATTGTTATTTTCAGACTTTCTCTTTTTATGAGTACCATCTAATGCTAAGGTTATGTGCTGGTAAACATACAAAAAGAAGTGTATACCTTCCCTGAACAGTCTTCCTTAATTTATAAACTTAGAAATCATCTATGTTCTAGATTCTTATAGAGCACCTTACAGGTTCTCTAAGCATCTAAACATTGATAACAGATGTCACTCACAATTTCAAAGATTTCTGCCAAGATGGCCTTTAACTTGAACACTGAGATATAAGTTTGCTCCATCTGATTACTCTCACCTGGTTAACCATCTCTCTCCTAAGTCTTCCAGCTGTAGGACACTTCAGGTGGCCCAAAGATATGCACAGCTTAGCCAAAGGGATGCGCAAGGATGAAGCAACCACCTGGAGAATTTGGGCCTCTGCCCCTCCTGCATCTGATATTCCAACATATCAGTATAATTCTTCTACTAGATTCCTCTGTGCTTTCTGGGCTGCTCTTTTATCAGAATTTTTTTTTTTAAATAATAATAGTTACAGAGTTACTTCGCTACTCAGCCTAGTATCTTTACTGTGCCCCACTCCACATCTGTACTACTCCATCTCCTAATTATACTCTCTCATGTACCACAAACTGGGTGGCAAGTCTAGTCCCAGGAGTCAACTTATCCCTAGAAATGTATGGAAAAAAAAATCAACTTACGGGGCTCCACGAAGAGCTTGGTGCCAGCTCCAAAAAACATCTGTCGGGTCTCCCAGAAGCACATCGCAACACAGCCTGACAAGTAACCAGCCTGGGGCTGGCCCTGGGGCCTGGGCTAGAGCATCTGTGTCCTGCCTCCCCAGCTCGAGTTCCAGCCTAGAGACCCCATGGCTCAGAGAGCTACAAAGCTGCACTTGATGAAATCAGGGGGCTGAGCACATAGAGTCCCAGTTCCCTCTGAAGCTAAGAATAGTGTAACTGCTGGGTAAGGAGGTGAGCATGAAATCCCCAGCCCAGGAGCCCTGGGACAGGGGACAGGGCTGAGACAGAGCAGCAGAAGGGGGTGACAGCAGACCAATAGCTGCCTCCAAGATGGAAGATTTAACACCCGTCTATTGAAAGGACTCTCTAAGAACACACTAGCTTGGGAGTAAGAATGGGGCACTGAATATCAACATTTCTTGTAATGAATGTTAGGCTGAGGAGAGTTTTAGGCACTGCTCTTTTTCTCATATTCTGTTTCCCTTCTCTTGGGTCACAATCCTGCTTTTTGATTAGAAACCTAATTTCTCCCCCATCACTCAGACTGAGTCTCACAGTAACAACAAATCTACTTTCTAATTCCCTGAGCCTGTGGAAAGACTTTCTAAGGACCCGAGGGTTGAACAAGAAATTGCTAGCTGACAGAGGAACCCAGTGGTGCCGCGTGTTATGGACACAGGTCAGGGAAACCAGAGCCTGCTTTGGATTGCTTATTTTTGTTTTATAATTTCTCTTGACTCTGGATCCAGATAGAAGCCTCAAGAGGACAGAGTAATCATGTGAAATAGAACTTAAAAACCCTATAGATTACTTTGTCTTATCACCAAAAAATCAAGAGTCCAGGGTTAGAGCTAGGCGAAAGGGAAGGACCATTCTTTGCTGTCAAAACTTTAAGGATTAGGGGCTTGATTTGAAATTCTTAAACCCCCTACCTGAGCCTCATATCATCATATTTTACTCAATCGCTGCAGGAAGAGAAAACTGGAGAAGCAATTGGGATGTCATTGGAGAGTGCAGGTCAGCATCTCGGCAGAGGGTCTAAGCTTTGGTTTCATCTCTTTCCTTCTTCTTTAGGACTCCCAAAGGCATAGCCTCAGAGATTTGATTCTAACACTGCAGATAACTCTGAATTTCAAGTGGAAATGATTTAAAGGGAAAATGAAACACAATACTTTTTGCTCAGATGCAATTTACCCAACATCAATCAGACTGCAATCAGTTACAATGTGATTCTGTTTTCCCTCCTTTTCATTGCTCTAGTCTCCCTCTCCTCAAAGATAAGAAAACTCACCAAATTCCACTATTTCCCTGGAAGCCCAAGGCAATCAAGAACTCCTGTAAGTTTATATTACCCTCTGAGAGGCAGAGACCACGTTGACACTACCAGTCCCTTTCAAGACTGTCAGATTGCCTCCTCACATTCATGTACATTTCTCCACTTCTTTATTGCCTCTGAAATAAGTAAAATCAGAATCTAACCAATGCCCCATTGGCTTTGGCATTTTGGAAAGCTTCCGAGAGACTGTTGTTCTCTGGACTGGTTCCAGTGACTGATGGTTGGCAACTAGCCGAACTATCTGAATATGGCCCCTGGATTTCCAAACACGGGAACAGACTGCCCGTGGATAGTATCCCTAGGAGAGTCCACTACTTCCCTATTGTCCTAAAGTTGGGGGCTGTGTTTGTACTTTTGGTGTAGACTCCTGACCTTTTACAGAATCCTCAGATTCAGGGCCAACAAGGGAGGTGAGCACAAAACAGTGCTCAGCAGACCCAAACAAGGATGGGACCTTGGAAATAATTTAGTGTGAGTCAGGCATGATGATTTAATGCAAGTTCTCAGCAAAAAGAGACAAGGCAGATTGGTTATTGACATCTGAGGCAGAGAAGGCGCTTTTGCTGTAACTCCTTCTTTAATATTTTTCTTCTTCTAACCTTCCCTCTCCCTATGCTGTGACCAGGGCTCTTTTCCCTCATCAACAGTGGAAATACTCTAAAGATCCAGAGCTTGCCTTTTCCCTAGTCCCAGTCCCTGACCAGAGGCCAGAAGTCTGACTAGGGCTTTATTTAAGCAGTTGCAGAAGACTTATCAATAATCCTCAGAAGAGAGCTTCCAAGTACACATAGAATATTTTCTTAAGAGAGATCTAATGATTTTATTCTCCAATTTTACATTGACTGTTTACAGCAACAACAGGAATGACAATGGATTTCCCATTTAGAACCTCCTAACTTCTCAAGAAGCTCTGCTTATTCAGGACTGTACCACACTTCCAAGGGAATATACACACTAAATAAAATACATAACTCACTTGGTTCCATGATGAGTTGAGTCTCATTTCAAAAGACGAGTTGTATCATCAGCACACTATTTCAGACATCATGACCCAAAATCTCACTACCTATTTTCTCCCTGCCTAGTCCATCTGTTTGGAAGTGGATGGGTTAGCTGGGTAGAGCTCTACAAGGGTTTCTGAGATCTAAGCCTTTCATTTTGGCAGCTTCTTTGATGTGTGTTATCTTCTGAGTGTTGGCATTTAGGGAAGTCCCAGAGTTTACTTCTGTTATCTCCTCAACCTTTCATCTCTTACCCCAAGATCTTGCTCCACAATCATATTTTCACAGAGAGAAAGGAATTAATTTGGTTTTGCTGAGAATGTCAAATGGCTATTTTCAGCAGAAACATAGCTGTAAGGTTCAAGTCAATCAGAAAAGACTATGCCTCAGTTAGAGTTGGAAGGACATGATGGCTGGACCAAAAGTCATTTCTGCAAAAGACTGGGAGTCTTTTCAAAAGATCCCAATACTCTCAGATGTCTGCCATTTCTATAAGCATTTTACTACTTCCAGATGGCTTGTGCTTACACTACCTCAACAAACACTATCATAACAAACTCCTTGAGGTGATATTATTAGATCTGTCTTACAGATGAAGTCATTGGAGCTAAAGAGCAGTTAAGATAGTGACTGAGCTGTGTCTGACTCTTAGGTCTCCAGACCCCAGTTCCCATCCATTGAACCAGAGTAATAGATGACAGGACTGAAAGGAGCTTCAGCTGCCACTTGTCAAAATTCCTTTGGCCACACAAAGGCTAAGTAATGGGCATATAGAGAGAGTTTGGACTCCTTTTACAGTGTAATTTTTCATTAAATCTCAGAATTTCCACTGGATCATAAGACATTCACATCATTGAACTTTCTTTCTTTTCCTAATATATTGTCCCTTAGAATTGGTCTGGCTGATATTCAGGATCTTAGTAGCTAAGCTGGAAGACACCTTGGAAATCATTTGAATCAGCTAGAGGGAAACTCAAGTACTGTGAAGTTAAGTCACAGAGCTGGTCAAAAAGAAGGATTAGAACTCAGTCTTTCAATTCTTGGCCTAACATGCTTGCCACTGCTCCTCACATTTATTAGATGAGCTGTAATACAGGTCTGGTCATGGCCCAGATCTGTAAATGGCGAATGCATGGGTGTTAAGTAAGCTGGTTCTCTAAGGGGAGTCAGGCAGAGGGAAGGCCACAAAGACACTCCAGGATGGAGAGTGGACCAAGAAGCCTACTACAATGCATTCCCACCCTGGATTTTGTCAGAAACAAAAGGAGCAGTCCCTGCTCCTCCACCATCCCTTGCTAAATCACTTACTAAAGGGACTTTCAACAACCTGAGAAGTGTTTCCTAAACTGATGATTTGGGAAAATATTTAACAAAGATAACTGACAGATACAGTGGTCAAAAGAAGAAGAAGAAGAAGAAGAAAACTGAGTCACTTACTTGGTTCCACGTACAGATAGGTTCCTTTGCCAAATATTAGTGGATTCTGCACAGCTGATAAACCCAGTCTAAAAACTGCCTTGCCTTTCCCTTACCGCAACCCTGGCCCCAGTTGCCAAGTCATGTGACAGTCATTGGATGAGATTTTCTGTCTCATCTGCTTAACCTCTTTCTTCCTCTGTCTTGGGAGCTACCCTTCAGGACAAAGCGGGGGGTGATTCCTGTGTCAAATGGAAATCTAGACTTTTGCCATGTTATAGTCTGAATTTGTGGTCCGAATAAGAGAGATTGAAAAACAATTTCCAGTCTGGAGCAAAAAAGATGGGCTATTGGTCATAGAGTGCACGAGGGTATGCTAAGTTGCTTCAGCTGTGTCTGACTCTTTGTGACCCCATGAACTGTAGCCCGCTAATACTTACATGGGGCAAGATCTAGTAAGTTATGAGCCCCACTCAGAACCTTTCAGGAGAATTCCATTTTCTATCCAATCAGAGCTTTGTATCATTGACAAGCATTGTGCAGCAGCCAGACTTGGTATAAAATAGAACTAGAATCTATTTTAATAACATTTTAATAATATATTCATGAATTTCAAATTTGAGCATACTTTAATGGCGTACTGACACAGTTAAAATAGCTTCTGTCATATGTAAAAACCAGAGTCTGAAATTGCTGTATGTTACTCACAAAAATCCAGGGAGAAAATATGCAGATTTTTCAGATCAGTTTACAGCCCATACAGGATTGCATATCATACTTTGAGAATCACTAAAATGGAGAGTGGTTCTCAGTTGTGTGAAGTAGAAAGGAATCAGAGAACCTGAAATCAAATTCCATTCAGTTTCTTACTAAGTGTGTAATCTTGGCCAACTTCCTTAAGGTCATTGAGCTTCATTTGCCTCCTTTATAAACTGAGAATACTGTCTTCTGTATTGAGAGGTTGTAAGATTAAGTGAAAGGGTGTATATATAAAGCATTCTGTAAATGTTCAGTGTAAGTATTAGAATGCTTATTAGGGTCAGACTCAGAGTAAAATTTTTACTTGAAGCAGGAGAATGTAATTATACTAAGCTCAGAGCTCCCCAGGGCAAGGTGTAGGGAGAAGTTGCTGAGACAGGAGAGGGTCCTGTTTCTTTGGTGTTTGGGATAAAAGTGAGGACTAGAGTCCAGGTTTCTGTCACCTTTCTCTTACCAGGGTCAGGTGTGACCACCATTCCCTTCTCTAACCTTCCCTCTTAAGTCCAAAAGTACAGGTCCTTGCAGTGACTTACAAGCCATCTTCTCTACATTATCAACCTGACTTCATTGGCAAACTCTCTCCTGGTCACTCACTCTCCAGCCACCCAGGCTTCCTTGCTGTTCTTCATGTACCCTGCACAGTGTTTGTGTTTCCTCTGCCCGGAAGTGCTCATCCTTCAGAAATCTGCACAACTCACTCCATCACCCCTTCGGGTCTCTGCTCAAATGTCAATTTTCCAATGAGGCCTTCTATAACTTTGTTAAAAACTGCACACTGTCCCCTTCTATTGATACTCTTTATTTCTCTTCTGTGGTTTATTTTCCTTCACATGGCTTATCACCACCTAAAATATTATATATTTTATTTGGTGAGTTTATCATCTGTCTTTTACAGTACACTGTAAGCTCCAACAAGTCATGGGTTTCTGTCTGTTTTGTTCATGCTGATTCCCCGGCACCTAGAAGTGTGCCCTGCATATAGTGCCAGCAACTTGTCACTGGTTGCGAGCTGGGATCGGGCTTGGCTCTGGAAGTGCCTAGCTTGCTTACATTTCTGTTTCCTTTTGCCTTATACCGCTGCTGACTTGTCCTCTCATCCATTCATTCATTTGTCCATTCATTCATTCAACAAATATTTATTTACTGCTTTCAATGTAGCCCTTGTCCTCATGGAACAAGGGAGATAGCTGATAAATAAGCATTCAAAGTTTCAGGTGGAGATGAAGGCTATACAAAATAAAGCAAGGTGGACTCCAGACTGCAAGAGGGTGAGCTTCTGGCTTAAGCCTCTCAGGTTGTGGTCCTTTGTTAGGACAGCCCTGTGAAGCTATGCGTGTATGTGTTCAGTCGCTCAGTTGTGTCTGACTTTGTGACCCCATGGAACATTTACCTGAAATAATGGCTATCATAGAGTCTCTAATACAGACAGTTAAGGTCTCCTGTAAAACATGAATAATGTCACTTAGGAAAAAAAAAAAGCAAGGTGGACTTCCCTGGTGGTTCAGTGATTAAGAATCCGCTTGAAAATGCAGGGGACGTGGGTACAATCCCTGGTCCAGGAAGATAAACCTGTGTACCACAACCACTGGGCCCGGGTGTGTAGAGCCCATGCTCTGCAATGAGAAGCGGTTGCAATGAGGAGCCTGCACACCACAACCAGAGAGTATCCCCAAGTGCCACAACTAAAGAAAGCCTGCGAGCAGCAATGAAGACCCAGTGCTGCCAAAAATTAAATAAAATTAACAAAAATAAAGCCAGGTAAAATTAAGCAAGGACTGCAGAAGACAGGGGATGGTTGAGGAAGGCCTCACTAGATGTGATGTTTGAGTAAGACTTGGAGAAGGTGAGGGAGGAAGCTAGGGTGAGTTCATGAGAGAAAATGGTTCCAGGCAGAAAGTACAGCAGGTCAAGGCTCTGTTCTGGGAGATGCTCCTCCTGAGTGAGAGGGAACAAATGCCAAAGATGAGAGTGGGAAAGCTATCTCTTGGCATTTTAGAAACATGCTAATAAGCCCAGGATTTTGTGGACTCCTCTTTCTTGAAGGAAAGGGTGATGCTTTGATCATTGTCTGAACCTTTCTGAGTTTAGGGACCCTCTAGCCTGAGCGGTATAATGTGGGGGATGGGCCTTGCCTGGATGAATGCCTCTTTGGGTAACTGGTTTTTTGTTGGGGGATAGGAGTTCTGCCTTGGTGAAGGATTGTGGTGGGGGTGGCAGCTGGAAGGGAAATAGCTTAACTGTTGATTCTGACTTTGTAGGCAGCTTGGAAAGAAGCTCATTAGGAGCCTGTGTGGAAGAGACAGTCAGGAAAAACCTGCATAGGTGCCCCAGTCCAACTGAAGTCCCTAGAAGAGCAGAGTGTTTTCAGGGCACAGGATTTGGAATTGACAGATGACACCAATTTTAACTTTGCTAAGCTGTATGATCTTGGGGAACCTCTCCTGATCTATGAAAATGCAAATAGTAGTACTTAATTTTTGCATAATCATGTGAGAACCAAGTAGAATGACATTCATGAATAAAGTGCCTAGTCCAGTGGCCCAATATATAGTAGGCTATCAAAAAGTGGTAGTTGATATGATGGTGATATATGAATATCATATAACTATATATAATTCTAAGTCCGTCCAGTGGCCCACTGGCATGAAATTGTTCCTGACTACCCTTTCTAAGCTCCTGTCATTGTCATGGTCAGTAGCACATATTTGCATTGTGGTACAAGGTCATTCCTTGCTGTTTTGTCCTTACTCTGGTTCTGTTTTATGAAGTTAAGTGGCAACCCTAGGTTTTTTCCAGGGGGAGGGTTAAAAGCTATGGTGGACCTGTGATGGTGGGTCTATGTAGACCTGTCAGTTTGGTGCAACTGGGGAGCCCTGCAAGTAAGAACTTGACAGAAGCTCCTGAGGAAAGAGAGCATCAAAAGAAAGTAGGCTTCTGAGAAGATCAAGGATCTGGGTTTGCAGTGATCCTTCTTTATCCAATATGTGTTGGCTAAAAAGAAGTCACTGTGCAAAGATATTCTGGATCCGGGCTACACTGAAAGATATGCTTTCTCTGGATGCCTGCTATCTTTTCATCTCAAAGGACAATGGAAGGCACCAGATCAGGGTTTCTTAAACTTCAGTTAATCACATCTCTTTTGGGGCTGTTATTTTGGGTCATTTCCATTAGTCATAAGATTTGCTTAATAATTTTCTTTAAATTTACTCACATTTGAACTTAAAATACAATTAAGAGGAAACTTCAAATCACATAGGTTTGACAACCTACTTGTACTATGCTGATACCATTAAAAGATAGTGCAATTCAAATGAAAAGAACGTCTGTCTATGTACCTCCGAAAATCATGTGTTATGCGTCCTACACTTAGGGCAACATTGGCTCAAGTAAGTCAGTAAATGGAAGAACTTAATTCATTAGGAGAACTCGGTGAACAAAGGGAGATAAAGGAACTCAGTCACTAGCTTTGTACCTCCGAAAATCATATGTTATGCGTTCTACACTTAGGGCAACACTGGCTCAAGTAAGTCAGTAAACGGAAGAACTTAATTCATTAGGAGAACTCGGTGAAGAAAGGGAGATAAAGGAATTCAGTCACTAGCTTTGTCAGGAATGTGGATAAACTGTTATTTTAGTGAGAAAAATTAAAGCCAACAAGGTCTAAAGGCAAGAACCTTAATTAGTTGAGTTTTCAAATCTTACTATGATTTAAACAAACAGATATATGACTTTCTTTGCTCTGACTCTGCTAGCCGACTTTGGCTCTCCATCTTTTTCTGGATGCAAAGCCCCTGCCCCACTTCTCCATTTTGTGTGTGAGGTTGGGGGTGCCCAGCCTGCACTTCTCTCTTCCCTTCGTCTGATCTCAATTCTATGCCTCCTTCAATTCATACACCCAGGACAGTCCTGTCCCCAACCATTCTATGAGAGGAGCCCACTCCATCACACTTCCACCCCACTTCTCTGTAGCCTTCTTTTACCTTAGAAAACACAATCTGAACACCAGGGCATCAGGCCAGGTTGTGCTATTACTTTTCCAGCAGACAGCTCTAGCCGATAAGGGGACCCCAACAAATTTGAGACCCCCTTGCCAGACTTCCCTAGGGTCTTTGAAATGGGGTTTTGTGTTGTTTATTACATTTTCAAGCTTACTATTAATCTTCACTTTCTAATTGGAAGCTGCTGCCCACTAGAGATTACACTTTTTTTTTTTTTAACAAGACACAATTGAATTAAAATGTCACTTATATGACACGAGAAGATGGCTTCTGAGTTGAGCATAGACCTTTGACAGCATTAGCATCAATTCCTTTGTAACAGTTAATTAGTGAGTGGCACTGCGTACACTTAGTGAGGAAGATGGACGCCATGAGCTCTTAGGGAGCTACACCTGGCTATGTCCTATAGGCTTTAAAGAAAGCATAGCACATCCACTTTCTTCCTCACTAGTCACATAACTTCCATTTGCAAACAATTAGAAACAGATTTCTGGAACTAGTTCCCTTTTTCTGAAGAAAAATGGAGCTGCACCAGCCCACTTACCCTGGCCTAAGCCTCTGTGCCCAGGAAGCTGATGCAGTTCTGAGCTCTCCTAAGAGCAAGTGTTTGGCTTAAAGATCAGAATTCTTAATATCTGGAGCCAGCTTGATAGAGTCACACAGACTCAGCCTAACCTTGTACCTGGTCAGTTATGACTCTCCTGGAGGAGTTGAGCCAGGGATTGTGTGGTTTCTACAGCCTGACCCAAAGCTCAGGCATTGGACAGAAGCTTTTTCAGTCTCCCTGAGCTGTGTGGGGGTCTTTTACAACCCCCAAATCTACTTTTTAAAAAAACAACCCCCTCCCAATTCCTATGGAGGAGCTTAACGGTAGTTCATATCTTCCCCAAACCCCTCCTCGACACAGTATTGGTGCTATTACTACCCACTTCACATTCCCTGATATTTCAACCCCCCTGAGATGGAGGATTACCTTTCAAAGAACAGATAAATGAATTACTTACTTGGTTCCACGATGAGGCGGGTCCCTTTTCCAAAGTAGAGTTTGTCAGTCTCACACAGAGATTGAGGGCTTTCCAAAAACCTCAGCAGTGCTCTCGCCTTTCTTCTTCCTATCAGCTTGAGGATGGGAGGATCTTAAGGCTTTGGCTCTTTGAAAGATGGCACTTGATATTCATCCAACTGGTTCATGCTCATTTAGTCAATTGCAGAATCACAGTTGCTTTTGGGTTTGCTTTTGGAAGGTTGCTGTCTGAAGAGAAGGTAAGAGCACATACTCCTTATGGTGGACATTTCCTGTACAGGGCATTTTGTGAAGTTCTTGGAATGGTTGCTTTCTGTTATTTTAAGTTTTTCTCATTTCCTAGATGCATACTTAACTCTCAGTCTTAGAAGATGAGTGTTGCCCAGGGGATGGGTCTTGGATCCACAACTATTCCAGAGTCAAGGGCTTCACAGACACCAGAGCTGCTGTAAGTCAGATAACATGTGGCATATCCACAGTGACAGCATGAAGCACCAGTTCTGTACTGGGGATTTATAGTATATTCAGTGTTAGAATGAGCAGCTACTACTGGTGATGGCCTAAAACCAAATCCTTGTCTTTAAATTCATCTTCCCAAACTTCATAGCAAAGCACACAGGCAAATGTCTCTAGGAATTTGGGTTCAGAAATTCCATATGACTCTTTTACAGTGGAAACCAAGACAAGGATAGTTTTCAAGGATCACCTTTATGTATTCCTCAAATATGGGTGAAATACCAAGAGAAAATCCAAGAGAAAACAGGAGTGAGAGAGAGGCTAGCAGTAGCAGCTGGCAGGGGCAGTTGGGGGTGGGGGTGGGAGTTGGGATGTCACCTCTCCTGGTTCGGACAATTTTCTGGCATCCCTTCTGGGTCACAGAGGAAGGAAGGACAGCTATTTGCTGTGTTATTTTCCTAGGGCAGGGTAGCCAGGTTATGGATTTCCCAGGGAAATGTCTTTTGGGCTCCTGCAGTTTTTGTACAGGTCTCTGTGGGTTTTGTATCACCGTGCGTATCCCACCCACAATGCTACAGGCCTTTACAAAAACCTCCTCTATGGTTTTGCCCAACGTGGCCTCTTAGAACTACAGGGCCAGGTGTTTTCTCCAAGTCATGCTCCAGCAAGATCAAAAGGATTTGGCTTAGGTCAGGGCCGGATCCCCAGGTGTTTCTGTCTGAGGCTCTTCTGAACCCCTGGCTAGATCTGTCTTGGAGTTTGTGACTAGAACAGATCAAATCATGATGTCTACTCCCACTGTGTCTTCTGGCTGGTCTACTCTAGATGGTTTCCCCAGAAGAGTTTGCCAGACCTGAATGTCTCAACTGGATTCTACAAGCTGTAGGTAGGCAAAAAATGTCTGTGGCTAATATAATTTCTCCTTTATCTTGCTCAGCTCTCAAATTAATTCTCTTTACTCCACTTTGCACATGGGGAGAATCATATAACCAACAAAGGACTTTCACATAAACTTAGAACTTTATCTTCTCCATTGACTCTCTGGTGCTGAATTCAGGGCCAGTAGCCCATATACTACTTAGTGTGACTTGGAAAAGGTGATCTGCTGGGCGAATGCAGAGGTAGCCCCTTGGGTTCAATATGGTGAACAGAGGGCTGCTTTGTGAGCTTTCTTAAAGGCTTCCCTTTCTCCAACTGATGCAGCTCCACACCAGGATCTTGGTTCAGCCAGCAGAACTCAAGCTCAATTTTAACCCTACTTGTCCCCTAGGCCAAGAGCTGATTAATATAGATGCTAAGCCTTGAAGGGACCCCAACTATGAAATTATCTTCCAGAATTTATGGTAGCTCCCCACTTAGTTCAGAATAAGACAGTTTGGAACACAGGCTTTTGCTTACCTTTCTAGTCCTGTATGTTATACCTTACCACATGCTCCCTTAAACTCAGCTGCCTCAGACTACTTGCTTCCTGAAAGGGCCATGTTCTTTCATTCTTCTTTGCTTTGCCCTGTGATAGCTTTTGTCTGAAATGCCCTTTCTTTTTGTGTTCTCCAGTTTGGTCCCTTACTCACTTCCTTAGATCCTATTGAGTTGCTGGTTTGAGCTTAACTGTGGATGTTCCTAGGAAGTCCTAAATGACTGCTTGAGACTGGACTGTGTTAGATGTACCCCTTTCCCTGAATCTTCTTGCATTCAGGGCTGATCCTTATCATTGCTGTCAAAATCCCATTCCTTTCATCTTCCTTAGGTAAAGACCCTTGAGAGAAGCGATTTCTCTCGCTCATCTCTGTGTCCTCTGCCCCAGCACAGTGCCTCACGGATTGAATGCTCTGACAGTGCCTTCAGAAACTGTTTTAGAGATGTGGCATCTCATACTGAGAAAGGATAATCTTGAGGTGACAGAACCAGGGCCAGAACCCTTTCCTGGTGCCCTGCTCTCTCTGACTCTGGGTGCCCGATGAAATACTATCTTACATTTGTCTGTCTCAGCACAGTTATCTGAAAATAACAGTGCCCAGTTATTTTCACCATTAGTTGTAAATAACTGGGTTTTTAACATTAGCCTGAGTTAAGCATCATTGGCTTCTCTGGTGGCTCAGACAGTAAAGAATCCGCTTGCAATGCAGTAGACCTGCATTTGATCCCTGGGCTGGGAAGATCTCCTGGAGGAGGGCATGGCAACCCATTCCAGTTTTGTTGCCTGGAGAATTCCATGGACAGAGGAGCCTGGAAGGTTACAGTCCATGGGGTTGGAAGAAGTCGGACAGAACTGAGCGACTAAGCACAGCACAGCACAAGCATCACTGAGAAGATAAATTTGTTGTGCTTTGCTCCACGTCATGAAATATATGTCAAAGCCAAAGAGAAATGCATTCTGTGTTGTCTACATGTTTGGAGTATTCAAATTACTTTCTTTCCACTAACATGAGTAATCAAGGATGAACTGTGCCCCTGGAGAAGCATCCTAGAATATCATAGCTAAGACAGTCTTCAAGGATCATATGTTCACTTCCCTATGTGTTCAGAGGAAAGAATCCAGAAAGATCCAGAGAGGTTTTACAACTGGCCAAGGCACTCAACTTGAAAAGAACATACAAGAAATCAAATATACGAATTCCTAGTCCAGTGATAGTTTTAGGTACACTTAAACTTTGGTCTTTTATTTTGGTCTTTGGTCTTTCAATCTGATATTTGTTATTTGAAAGTTTCTTAGCATCTGCTCAGTCTTCCAGCTGATCTTTTTCCCTGGAGTGCCCTTAAAATGGCCTGGGCAGCCTGGCATTTTCTTTCTTTATGTAGCTTTTCATTGTTGTGAGATGCTTTTATGTGGGAAAGGGGAGGGGCAGG
Organism: Odocoileus virginianus; assembly: GCF_023699985.2. NCBI lineage: Eukaryota > Metazoa > Chordata > Mammalia > Artiodactyla > Cervidae > Odocoileus > Odocoileus virginianus. The sequence continues at coordinate 15,374,725 of NC_069679.1, forward strand.
CCCAAGGTGGGTTCATCCTGAACCCTCCTCTTCCTGGTAGGAGGCTGGGTCATTCTCACTGTCAGAGAAGTGCATTCTCAGAGGGGATCAAAGGACAGGGATGGTCTGAGGGTACTGAGTTTATCAGTACCTGGGTGGGATAAGGTTTGCTGCTGGAGACTCAGAGCACTTCGAGAAAATTTATGAGGTTGCCAGGCCAAGAAAAGACATGGGGATTGAACTGGGGCATCCTAGAGCTTTTAATTTTGCAATTGTGGACTCTGAACTTGCTTTGTTGATCTCCACCTTCTGCTCCTGATATTGACATGTACTTTTTGAAGATTATAGACAAGCTGCAGTGTATTCAAAACTGAATACTAGGCTATTGAAAAGACTTCCAACCACATACAGGCAGGAACAGCTTGGGAGATCCTGGAGGTGTTTGCTTGATCATACTCTTCAGATAACCATCAGGGTAGAGCTGGCTTATTAGAAGATAGCTGGGTTTACTCGTATATGTATGTCTTCTATCTATTGCAATATTTTAGTATGGTTGAAATATACAAGCAAAATTTGGCCTTATACAGACAAACTTGTAGTCCAAAAAAGTAGGTTAGTTGCAATTTGAAATTTGAAAATGTGCTAATGAACTTTTCTTATTCTTTTCCATTAAAATCCTCTGGTCTAGCCTGCATTTTGGTTAGAACTTTCACCCATGCATGGTTTTGTAACATTATCCAGTAGTCTTTTTGCAAAATAATTGGCTCACTGAGTTAGGCGATTTCTGCTTGTTGGCACGTTTCATTATACAGTATCAAATGTATCACAGTAGTTAATATGACCACCAATATTTTAACATCAGAACAGTGTTTAAACACTAGGGAACAATACAGCTCATATGGCAGATACAAGTTTCCAAAATTCTGTTTTTAATATATATATTTTAAAAATGTTATTTATTTTTGGCTGTGCTGGATCTTCATTATTGTGCCAGCTTTTTGTTAGTTGTGGAGAGTGGAGGCTAGCTTCTAGTTGTGGTGCGTGGACTTCTCATTTCAGCGGCTTCTCTTGTTGCAGAGCACGGGCTCTCGGTGCTCCAGCTACAGTAGTTGCGGCTCCTGGGCTCTTGAGCACAGGCTCAATAGTTGTAGCACTCTGGGCTTAGTTGCTCTGCAGCATGTGGCAGCTCCCAGATCAGGGATAGAACCCGTGTATCCTGCCTTGGCAGGCAGATTCTTTACCACTGAGCCACCAGGGAAGCCCCCAAATTCTAATTTTTGCCTGAACACTTAGATTTTTATCGTCAGCAACAATGGCCCATTGTTTCTCTCAATGTGCAGGCTCAATTCATTTCCAGGAAAATACCTGACAACTACCAAGATCTGATTAACCATGGTTTCTCTGCCAGTTATTCTGTCAAGCAAAATAGCTTGTTCAGCCGTGAAAAAGTGGCTAGTTCGGCTTGTGACTAAAACAATTGCTCACATGTTTTCCCTTGAGATAATCTAATAATTTGGAATGCAGCAGAAGTGCTCTGTGTGTACTTCCACTTTTGTCACAGATAATACTAAAAAGACTTATACTCAACAGTGGAGATTTAATAAAACTAATAGTTTTACTGTTTTTTCAATGTTACAGCCTGAACTGTATCCTTCCCAAATTCATATATTGAAGTCCTTATCCCTCGTACCTCAGAATGTATCCTTCTTTGGCAATGAGGCCTTTAGAGATAAGGTAAAATGAGCCATTTACACTGGATTAGAGTGGACCCTAGTTCAGTCTGACTGGTGTACAGTGAGGAAATGTGAGCAAACAAAGAGAAGAGACACAAGGGATTTGCGTGCACAGAGGAAAGTCCATATGTGGACACAGGGAGAAGGTGGCCATCTCCAAGTCAAGACAGGAGGATTCAGGAGAAACCAACTATGTGGGCACCTTGATCCTAGATTTCTAGCCTCAGAACTGTGAGAAAATAAATTTCTGTTCTTTAAATCAAGAAGTCTGTGGAATTTTGTTATGGCAGCCTAGTCAATTAATATAGTCAATAACATTTTAAAGTAAAATTGGCTTTTTACCCCCTGCAAATATAGAAATGAAGGATACAATGACTCTAATATAGAATTAAGACTTCTGTCTTGTTTCATGTTGAGGGACCAGGAGTTTAATCCACCATTGTTTTTGCACCATTAGGGCAAATGCCAACACAGAGAAAAAGGCAAATATTGTTTTGACATTATTATGAAACTTGGTCTGACCTCATGGAATCCCTGGAAAGGTCTTTGGGTCCTTTGTGGTTCATGGAATACCCTTTGAGAACCACTCTCCTAGTCTATGTAGTTTGTGCTGCCAAAGCTGCAATGGTAGCAGTCAACCCAGGCTTTCTCTACTACTTCACCACTCTCCAACTTGTTTACTGGCAAACAGCCTATCAACTGCAACATATGCTTTCAGTACCCATACTACATTTCTGCAGCAATATTTCAAACTTTCCATTAAAAATATTATTTATATCTTTAAATGACAGGTAGTTAGGATGGCGAGTTGAATTTTTGGCAAAGCCTTAAAGGAGAGGAATAGACTGAATTGACTTTCACGGTTAGTGGATCAAGCAATACACTTAGCAGCTGGACAGGAAATAAAAAGGGCCAGGGTTTTGAACTAGACCCATAGGAAGTCCCAAGAATGGATAAACCTGGTTAAGTTCTCAGTCAGGGAGCCCCCAACACACTTTGTCTTTTGTTAAAACCTTTGCCTACCTTCTCTGTGACGCCCACCTTGTGCAGGGAAGTAAGCTTGAGAGTCCACTGCTTGGAGTCCTTGGGGCATCTGTAGAGGCCTGGCACTGTCCCACCCCCACGCAAGTGGAAGACTGGATTTGAGCTATAGTCATTATCTCAGATCTTGAAAGACAGTGGTTTTAAGACATACTATTAATGCCTATTTCTTGGATTAGAATAATTCAAGATCTGCAACATCATCCCTGGCAGTTTTCTCATTAATTTTACCTGTGTATTCACTGACAGAGTCCTTGTTGTCTTAGAAATATGTTGCATAACATACAGTTTCAATTTCTTGAAACATCATTGGATTCAGGGTTTCTTTGAGCTAAGCAGTATTCTTTAAGAAAGCATGCTTTACTAGAGCTAATCAATGAATATAGTAAAGTGGCAGGATATAAAATTAACACACAGAAATCCCTTGCATTCCTATACACTAACAATGAAAAAACAGAAAGAGAAATTAAGGAAACAATACCATTCACCATTGCAACAAAAAGAATAAAACACTTAGGAGTATATCTATCTAAAGAAACAAAAGACCTATACATAGAAAACTATAAAACACTGATGAAAGAAATCAAAGAGGACACAAACAGATGGAGAAACATACCATGTTCATGGATTGGAAGAATCAATATTGTCAAAATGGCTATTCTACCCAAAGCAATCTATAGACTCAGTGCAATCCCTATCAAGCTACCAACAGTATTTTTCACAGAACTAGAACAAATAATTTCACAATTTGTATGGAAATACAAAAAGCCTTGAATAGCTAAAGTAATCTTGAGAAAGAAGAATGGAAATGGAGGAATCAACCTGCCTGACTTCAGGCTCTACTACAAAGCCACAGTCATCAAGACAGTATGGTACTGGCACAAAGACAGAAATATAGATCAATGGAACAGAATACAAAGCCCAGAGAAAAATCCACGAACCTATGGACACCTTATCTTCGACAAAGGAGGCAAGAATATACAATGGATAAAAGACAACCTCTTTAACAAGTGGTGCTGGGAAAACTGGTCAACCACTTGTAAAAGAATGAAACTAGAACACTTTCTAACACCATACACAAAAATAAACTCAAAGTGGATTAAAGATCTAAATGTAAGACCAGAAACTATAAAACTCCTAGAGGAGAACATAGGCAAAACACTCCCCAACATGAATCACAACAGGATCCTCTATGACCCACCTCCCAGAATATTGGAAATAAAAGCAAAAATAAACAAATGGGACCTAATGAAACTTAGAAGTTTTTGCACAACAAAGGAAACTATAAGTAAGGTGAAAAGACAGCCCTCAGATTGGGAGAAAATAATAGCAAATGAAGCAACAGACAAAGGATTAATCTTAAAAATATACAAGCAACTCCTGCAGCTCAATTTCAGAAAAATAAATGACCCAATCAAAAAATGGGCCAAAGAACTAAACAGACATTTCTCCAAAGAAGACATACAGATGGCTAACAAACACATGAAAATATGCTCAACATCACTCATTATCAGAGAAATGCAAATCAAAACCACAATGAGGTACCATTACATGCCAGTCAGGATGGCTGCTATCCAAAAGTCTACAAGCAATAAATGCTGGAGAGGGTGTGGAGAAAAGGGAACCCTCTTACACTGTTGGTGGGAATGCAAATTAGTACAGCCACTATGGAAAACTGTGGAGATTTCTTAAAAAGCTGGAAATAGAACTGCCATATGACCCAGCAATCCCACTTCTGGGCATACACACTGAGGAAACCAGATCTGAAAGAGACACATGTACCCCGATGTTCATCGCAGCACTGTTTATAATAGCCAGGACATGGAAGCAACCTAGATGCCCATGAGCAGATGAATGGATAAGAAAGCTGTGGTACATATACACCATGGAATATTACTCAGCCATTAAAAAGAATTCACTTGAATCAGTTCTAATGAGAAGGATGAAACTGGAGCCCATTATACTGAGTGAAGTAAGCCAGAAAGATAAAGAACATTACAGCATACTAACACATATATATGGAATTTAGAAAGATGGTAATGATAACCCTATATGCAAAACAGAAAAAGAGACACAGATGTACAGAACAGACTTTTGGACTCTGTGGGAGAAGGCGAGGGTGGGATGTTTCGAAAGAACAGCATGTATATTATCTATAGTGAAACAGATCACCAGCCCAGGTGGGATGCATGAGACAAGTGCTCAGGCCTGGTTCACTGGGAAGACCCAGAGGAATCGGGTGGAGAGGGAGGTGGGAGGGGGGATCGGAATACATGTAACTCCATGGCTGATTCATGTCAATGTATGACAAAACCCACTGAAATGTTGTGAAGTAATTAGCCTCCAACTAATAAAAATAAATGAAAAAAAAAGAATTTGAGATGAATATGTACATACTACTATATATAAAGTAGTTACCTATTAAGGAGCTACCGTGAGACACAGGGAACTGTACTCAATATCTTGTAATAATAATGGAAGATAGTCTGAAAAAGAATATAGGTATATATGTATAATTGGATCATTTGGTGGTACACTTGAAACAAACACAATATTGTTAACTAATTATATTTTGTTAAAATCTCAATAATTACTTTTTTAAAATGGTTTAATAAAATGAGAAACACTTGAAAGAAAAAAAAAAAGAAAGCATGCTTTAAAAAAGGGTACAAATGAACTTATTTACAAGGTGGAATTCTTGTGTTCTTGCCTGAGAAATCCTATGGACAGAGGAACCTGGCAGGCCACAGACCATGGGGTTGTGAAAACAGCAATGTGGTATCTTAGCCAGACACAGGATCAAAATGGCAACCCCTGAATTGGAAGGCAGATTCTGTCTTCTATAGATGGTTTTTAGAGACAAGAGTTCAGTCAAATACTATGCATGTAATTAGGTTACTAACTTAAGTTACTTCAATCTGTAATTCTCCTTCCATTGCTTTCCCTCCATTGTACTTGTGTTTTGTTCCATCATATCGATTTTTGAAGGGTCTGGGCCTGTTGTCCTGAAGAATATCTCACTTTCTGGACTTGTCTAGTTGTTTTTTTTGAATCTGACTTGTTGTTCTTCTGGCTCCCTTGCCTCCTGATAGAACTAAAGGCTGGATTAGGTTTGGTTTATTTTCTTATTTTTGGCATGAATACTGTATAGGGGAGGTCATGTTCTGAGTATGATATCATGTCAGGATAGACATAATGACTTGATGAGGCTAAGAGTCATCACTAGGAAAGATGGTGGCAGAAAAATCTATCTTCTGTAAAGTTTTATATTCCCATTGCAACCAGCAAATAATTTGAGACATCACAAGGCTTTAACACTTTTTCTTTATTGGGCTTGAAATAATTTTTCCTGAATGATTGTTTACCTGAAGCAGGGTGTTAGTTCACATTTTTTCTTTCTACAACTGTGAATCTCTATAACACCAGAAAGAGATGTTATAAACTCATCACTAAATGCTGAAACATTAATATCTAAAAGAGTTTACTCTTTCAGAAATTGTAACCCAAGGATGATATGTTCCATATTTGCTCTATAAATGAGAATTTCATTAAAAGTATGATATCTGTGAATTGCAAATGAGTTCTTTTTAAAAAATTTTATTGAGCTGATGTATTACATTTTTTGAGGAAGGGGTCCCCAGCCTTTTTGGCACCCGAGACTGGTTTCATGGAAAACAATTTTTCCATGGACAAGGGCAGATGGTTTAATGGATGATTAAAGCACATTATATTTATTGCACACTTAATTTCTATTATTATTATATCAGCTCTACCTCAAATCATCAGGCATTAGATCCCGGAAGTTGGGGACCCCTGCAAGCCATGAGCTCAGTCATTTTGAACAACCTAGGAGGAAGCCTAGGTATAGTTTTCTTCCTCCATGAATTTATTTTTCTGTTATAGACTCACAAAGAGCAATGTGGTATGGTAATGGGTATTATAATCCCAGGATGAAGTGGTTAATCCCTGTGCTCTAGGATCAAACACTAGCAGGGTCAGAAGAGCGAAGGACAGGCCAGGACTAGTCAGCTCTTAGACCTGTGGGATTCACATTGATTAATTTCTCTTCTGATTGATCAGAATTTTTTCTGAGTTCCCAAGAAATATCTTTCAAAAACACAAAGTGTAATTGTGGGGGGATAAGTGGTGCATTTGCTCTGGGATGAGGAGAAAGAAGATTCCTTCACTCTGAAATAACATTCCCAGTTGGGGTAGGTCTTGTGGAATCTTCAAGGACCCACTTAAGGCTCATCTCCAAGAGCTCTTCCCAGCTAACTCTACTTGAAAAAAGAATTTACCTGCCACGTCTCTTAACTCACCTCGTGGTAACACAGGTTTTCCTTTGAAGGGTCTGTGCTCTTCATTTGTCCAGTGTTACCTAATAACTACCTTCTTGCTATCTCTACTCCCTCATTTGACGGTTTTCTCATAGAACAAGACACATGAACCATCAGGGTTTGAAGACTTTAGTGTTATATTTTCACCTTGCAGATCTGCTTTTAATTATGGACTTTAGAAATGTGTTACAAAAGCTGTCTCTTTCAATCAGTAGAATTCAGTTCACAACAACCACTTTCCTAACACTTGTTTTTGTTTCACACTGAGCTTATGAAAAGAGGAATTATGTAAATCAGACAGACATGGGTTCAACTTCTTGCCTCATCATATACTCCTGAGTAACCCAGTACTCAGGCTAATGTGTGTGCATGCATGCTGCTAAGTCGCTTCAGTCGTGTCCGACTTTTTGCGACCCTATGGATGGTAGCCCTCCAGGCTCTTCTGTCCATGGGATTCTCCAGGCAAAATATTGCAGTTGGTTGTCAAGTCCCCCAGGGGATCTTCCTGACCCAGGGATCGAACCTGTGGCTCTTATGTCTCCTGCATTGGCAGGCTGGCTCCTTACCACTAGCTCTACCTGGGAAGCCCACACAGACTCACAGTCTTTATTAATTCCACTTCCTATACTTCTTCCATGATGCTCTCTTTTATATGGCCATGAGTATATGTTCAATAAATTTTGCTAAAATGTGGGAAGATTATTTATTTTGATGACTTTGGTGATACTTGTTCACGTTCTGAACTATTGCAAGTAGACATGGACGGTAAATCTCTAAAGAAAGGAATCAGGGGGCAAGTGGATAGTAAGCTCGTATATTATTTTCCCCTGATACTCAGAGGTTGGTTCCTGATGCTGAGACATATGTAGTGGAGCATAGCTGGGTTTTTGAACAAGGGTTTAATACACTTCAACTTCTGTGGTACGTAGTCACAGTGAAGCATAGCTTTACAATAACCTTCCTCTTTCTTTTATCTTTTCCTTGGCATCTTGCCATCACCACCCTCCACTGTCTAGAATATCTCAGAAATATCCTTTCTCCAATGCTGTTATTGTGTTGAATGCTATGAAACTCATGCAAAAACTATTATAGTCATACAAATTCATAAGTAATACAGTATGAACCTAAAAGATAAATTGGCAAAGGACAAATGAAGAAAGTCACTCATCGGATAACAAACTTAGAAAAATGTTATATGCTTCTAGCAATAAGAATGTAAATAAAGCATCAATTGACCAGTTTTTAAAAACAGGATTAAATTTTTAATTTAAGCAATGTTTTGTTAGAAAAGTTATGTTCCCAATGCTGGTAAGATGTTGGTAACACTAGATGTTGCTATATATTTATTGGAAGCCAATTAGTTAATATCAAAAGGGTGAAGATACTAATACTAGTTTGAACAAATATCTTCACTTTGGAAAATTCCCTGTGAGAAAATACCATATATGTTTAAATGAAAGGTCAAATTCATTATTCTCAGAGAAGGGAGAGTCCCCTTATATTTGATTCTTTGCAAAAATCACAAAAAGCAATATTATAGTGCTCTCACACAATTGTTTGATTTTGCACAGTTAAGTACAATTTAGTGAAGATCCTTTTACCAGGAATGGACTTCATCAAGGCCGGTTCTACAATACTCTGGAAGTCAGCTGATGAGATTAGTGAAAGAGATAGGTATAATTTAACAAAACTTAACTGCTTTTCTTGGGATTAAGCTTTTAAAATTATGTGTTCAATATTGTTTAAACAAATCTTTTAAAATGAATGTTTTGTTGCTGAGATCATGAATACTCAATTACAGGCTAAGTGGAAGAGCAATTGTTGTACTATTTTGTGAATTAGTTCTGTGATTTAGAAGAGTTTTAGTGATGACTTCATACATGGATTCCCAATGTGCTTAATTTAAATAATGTAGGCACATTGTAGACACATGTAGGCACATGATATGCTTGGAAAATGTTTGAAGATAAAAAACAGTTCTAGTGATGATAAACACATCAGCTTAAGTTGCTACTAAGGAAATTAAAATAAATTTTATGAACTAAGAATGGAAAAAAGTTTATTTCAAAATCAACAAATATGTAATATGTGATTTAAATTAAGTATGTGCAACTGAATTGACATATTAAACATTTAAAGTAAAATTTCACAATCTTATTTACAACCTTAATATATTTATATTTTCAGGTTTGTTTTAAACTTTTATTTAAATCTTCTAATTGAGGAAAAGTGGGAACTTACTTCACACACACACATATATATATATATATACTGTATATGTATGCATATGTAAATAATATAGTTATGTGTATTTAGTTACATATATATAAAGTTTACCTCATATTACATATCATAATTTTAAGTAATGGAAATGTTACATATGGGTGTATTCCTTAAAGCAATTCTTACCGTTGGAGAAATGTAGAAGTTGCCCAAATTCTCCATCATACAAGAACTGATTGATACATAGCAAGTTTCTAAGTACAGTATTAATGCAGATCATTAAAGATACTGATAAGTATAAGTATCTGATAACAAGGAATTGATTTTATAATGTAAAAAATGATGAAATGTGTATATGGAGTATGATTCCATATACACAGTATGTAACAATCTATACATCAAAAAAGAAAGCTGGGAAGGAATATACCCAAATACTAACTGTAGTTGTTTTCTGGTGTCAGTTGAGTTTTTTTCAATATGGATACTGTAATGAATTTTAGGAAAGGAAGAACTCAGGTCATTGAGTTCTAGCTCCTAACCACACAGACAATCTGCCCACCTGAACTCATGCTCTGACATAGATGTTTATTTCACTGCTGAAAAGTGGCAAATATGCAAACATATTCCTGCTATTAAATTAAATAACACACATTTAAATTTTATTTTTTTAAATTGGCCTCAATTCTGGGCTTCCTCCTGAGCATAAGCAGAGAAGTGCCTGCTTGAAGACTTTAGACCCTCCTTGTCTGATCCACGCTGAGTCTTCAAATGAGAGGGAACAAACTTCTGTCTTCCATTTTGGGCAGTACCCAAAGCTTTGAAAATTCTGCCATGGTTGCTTTAGTCTTTAGCTCATGGCTCTTAGGGCTCAGCTGGTAAAGAATTCATCTGCAATGCAGAGACACCAGTTCGACTCCTGGATCGAGAAGATCCACTAGAGAAGGGATAGGCTACCCTCTCCAGTATTCCTGGGCTTCCCTGGTGGCTCAGCTGGTAAAGAATCTGCCTGCAATGCAGGAGACCTAGGTTCAATCCCTGGGTTGGGAAGATTCCCCAGGACAAGGGAAAGGCAACCCACTCCAGTATTCTGGCCTGGAGAATTCCATGGACTGTATAGTTCATGGGGTCGCAAAGAGTTGGATGTGACTTTCACTTTCATGGCTCTTATTTCTATTAAATACAATGCTCTCTCTCTTTCACCCCAACCCCAGAAAACCTAAAGCCTCTAACTGTTTCCATTGTTCATTAAATTAGTGTGAACTGGATTCTGGTGATTTCTTGATACCAGGTTTCGATGGGAGCAGAATAAAATCATCTGAGGGATGTGGTAGGGAGGGTCCAAAGGGCCCAGAAAGATGAACGAGGATCCATGGATGACCTACTTTACAGTCTGCAGGGACAGCAGCTGGCAACCTCCTTTAGTTACTGCCAAGACTTTGGATTATTGCAGCCACAGCTAAGCCCTTTTTTGGTAATATCTGCAGGATTTGAGGATTCAAAGATTCCTTGAATTCTCATATGTTCTTTCAGAGACACTAAGAAAATATACATTGTAATCCTGACAATTTTATTTTCTAGGAAGCTCAGGTTACTGTCGATTCAAGTGATGAGCACTCTGAGTCCACATCGGTATTTCCCTTGGTACTAATGTCTTTTTGTCTTGCCTTGTACTTTGTCCCTGTGCTTCCTATTTTCCTTAGCTCTACCAAGTAGGCAGTGCACAGAAGGGACCACTTTCTTAGGTCACAAAGGTACCAAAAGAAATCTGTAGACTTAGGGAAAGCCAGTGAACAATCTATCACAGACAGTTGGGGTTCAAGGACATCCTTGCAAAATCTGATGCAAACTAGTAGTAACATTCTGATGAGCAGAATCCCCAGAACCACTGTCCTCCATGTGGACAAAGGAAAGGTCCTGCTGCTCATGGCTTCAGAGAGTGAGATGGGCAAGGTCAGTGATTTAAGAAGGCATTCTGGCCAAGTTTTGGATAGATTTGAAAGCATGCCTAAAGTACATGTAAAGTTGTAACACTTGCTTTTTAATAATTCCCTTAACTCCCATTCTCTTAAAAACTTAGCCATAACTGAGATGTCTCAGTTCCCAACAAGAAGCATTAAATCCCTGAAGATGCTCAGGAACAAGTTTCCCAGGTGCTCTCTTTGGGCAGGTGTCAGATGATGGATGGGATCAGAAGTATGGGAATTTCTGAGAAGCGGATTCTCATGCCCTGCCCTGGGGGATGCTTCCTGGGTAGTTGGCCGTTGTGCCCCACATCTGCTGTGAACTGGCTGAAAGCCAGCAGCTTTTCTTCTCTGAATAGGAAAGGAACTCAAATGTGGGGTGTTAGGTGGTACAAGAACCGCAGAATGTGGATAGTCTGGGTCTCTGGTGCCTCATAAGGAAGACTCATCCGTTGGGTTAGATGGGTGGTTAGAAGCCTGAGTCATCAGGGGACTTGAGAAATTTCTCAGCATCCAGGTCCCATGCATCCCATCACTTTCCACTTCTCTCTTAGAATATAGATTTTCCCAGGATTATTAACCAGTGTGTATAGTTTGACTTCTGGGATCAATGCAATGGCATAAAAAATGCTGAACAAGGAGATCTTCCTCCAGATGTGGTGGAGACCAGATGGCTTGGGGTGTGGAGCCAAAAAGCAATGGGAGGAAAACCATCCTAACCCCTTATGGCAAAACCTCTATCAGAGAGAAAGCCATTGTAGGAAGAAGGTGTGTATGATTTTTCTTCTGTAAATAGAGGTTAAATAATTTCAGTACAATATTGTCCTCCCTCCATACACTCTATCTACACTTGTAATTGAGTTAATTAGTGTATGTAGGATGGAGTCTCAATTTTCTTTTCTTTTCTTTTCCCATTTATTTTTATTAATTGGAGGCTAATTACTTTACAATATTGTAGTGGTTTTTGCCATACATTGACATGAATCAGCCATGGATTTACATGTGTTCCCCATCCTGAACCTCCCTCTCACCTCCCTTCCCATCCCATCCCTCTGGGTCATCCCAGTGCACCAGCCCTGAGCACTTGTCTCATGCATCCAACCTGGACTGGTGATCTGTTTTGCACTTGATAATATACATGTTTCGATGCTGTTCTCTCAGATCATCCCACACTTGCCTTCTCCCATAGAGTCCAAAAGTCTGTTCTATACATCTGTGTCTCTTTTACTGTCTTGCATATGGGATTATCGTTACCATCTTTCTAAATTCCATATATATGCATTAGTATACTGTATTGGTGTTAATCTTTCTGGCTTACTTCATTCTGTATAATGGGCTCCAGTTTTACCCATTCATTAGAACTGATTCAAGTGTATTCTTTTTAATGGCTGAGTAATATTCCATTGTGTGTATGTACCACAGCTTTCTTATCCATTAGTCTGCTGATGGGCATCTAGGTTGCTTCCCTGTCCTGGCTATTATAAACAGTGCTGTGATGAACATTGGGGTACATGTGTCTCTTTCAGATCTGGTTTCCTCGGTGTGTATGCCCAGGAGTGGGATTGCTGGGTCATATGGCAGTTCTATTTCCAGTTTTTAAAGGAATCTCCACACTGTTCTCCATAGTGGCTGTACTAGTTTGCATTCCCACCAACAGTGTAAGAGGGTTCCCTTTTCTCCACACCCTCTTCAGCATTTATTGCTTGTAGACTTTTGGATAGCAGCCATCCTGACTGGCGTGTAATGGTACCTCATTGTGGTTTTGATTTGCATTTCTCTGATAATGAGTGATGTTGAGCATATTTTCATGTGTTTGTTAGCCATCTGTATGTCTTCTTTGGAGAAATGTCTGTTTAGATCTTTGGCCCATTTTTTGATTGGGTCATTTATTTTTCTGGAATTGAGCTGCAGGAGTTGCTTGTATATTTTTGAGATTAATCCTTTGTCTGTTGCTTTGTTTGCTATTATTTTCTCCCATTCTGAAGGCTGTCTTTTCACCTTGCTTTGTTGTGCAAAAGCTTTTAAGTTTCATTAGGTCCCATTTGTTTATTTTTGCTTTTATTTCCAATATTCTGGGAGGTGGGTCATAGAGGATCCTGCTGTGATTTACGTCAGAGAGTGTTTTGCCTATGTTTTCCTCTAGGAGTTTTGTAGTTTCTGGTCTTACATTTAGATCTTTAATCCACTTTGAGTTTATTTTTGTGTATGGTGTTACAAAGTGTTCTAGTTTCATTCTTTTACAAGTGGTTGACCAGTTTTCCCAGCACCACTTGTTAAAGAGGTTGTCTTTTATCCATTGTATATCCTTGCCTCCTTTGTCGAAGATAAGGTGTCCATAGGTTCGTGGATTTATCTCTGGGCTTTCTATTCTGTTCCATTGATCTATATTTCTGTCTTTGTGCCAGTACCATACTGTCTTGATGACTGTGGCTTTGTAGTAGAGCCTGAAGTCAGGCAGGTTGATTCCTCCATTTCCATTCTTCTTTCTCAAGATTGCTTTGGCTATTCGAGGTTTTTTTTGTATTGGGATGGAGTCTCAATTTTCATCACAGAATTATCTGTATGCAGAAACTATGTACAGGAAGCATGAGAAATATATCCAAATGTAAAAATGGGATGATTAGAGACCTGCCTTATACTTAGCTCTTGAGTCTGCATTGCAGAGAGGGAAAGATTTTACTCTGCAGTCAGATGCATTTACTTTTTTGAGTCTGAAGAGTAATGAAGACTATGTTGACTTGGTGCAGGCTATTTTGGGGTAGATTAGATCTATCATAAACAGATGGTAGAATGAGCTGTGGTATCAGAGAACACAAGTAGATGAGAGAGTAGAAGTTTCTCAGGTGACAGTGCTTCCTTCTACCACTGAAGGAACCTAGACAGTTCCCATCACAATCCACAGAGCTCATGTATCCCAGCCTTTGTCTTGGAGCTTCATATATTCATCCTGTAGAACCTTAGATTCTTTTTTGAGACTTTAGAGAAATAATATGTAGATACCCCACCTTTGTCCAGTGGCAAATTCGTTATGTAGTAGCTGGACCTGGATTTAGGTAGAAACTTGTGTCCTGTGTTTCTGAGTCAGGCATGTTCAAGTCAGCCCAAAAATGCTTCTCTGGGACAGATCTCTGAGAAGTTTCAGTTTAGTTCAGTTCAGTTCAGTCACTCAGTCATGTTTGACTCTTTGCAACCCCAATAACTGCAACACGCCAGGTCTTCCTGTCCATCACCAACTCCCAGAGTCCAACCAAACCCATGTCCATCAAGTCGGTGATGACATCCAGCCATCTCATCCTTTGTCATCCCCTTCTCCTCCTGCCCTCAATCTTTCCCAGCATCAGGGTCTTTTCAAATAAGTCAGCTCTTCACATCAGGTGGCCAAAGTATTGGAGTTTCAGCTTCAACATCAGTCTTTCCAATGAACACCCAGGACTGACCTCCTTTAGGATGGACTGATTGGATCTCCTTGCAGTCCAAGGGACTCTCAAGAGTCTTCTCCAACACCACAGTTCAAAAGCATCAATTCTTGTTCACTCAGCTTTCTTTATTGTCCAACTCTCACATCCATACATGACCACTGGAAAAACCATAGCCTTGACTAGACGGACCTTCGTTGGCAATGTAACGTCTCTGCTTTTTAACATGCTATCTAGGTTGGTCAAACTTTCCTTCCAAGGAGTAAGCATCTTTTAATTTCATGGCTGCAATCACCATCTGCAGTGATTTTGGAGCCCAGAAAAATAAAGTCTGCCACTGTTTCCACTGTTACCCCATCTATTTGTCATGAAGTGATGGGACCGGATGCCATGATCTTAGTTTTCTGAATGCTGAGTTTTAAGCCAACTTTTTCACTCTCCTCTTTCACTTTCATTAGAGGCTCTTTAGTTCTTCTTCATTTCTGCCATAAGGGTGGTGTCATCTGCATATCTGAGATTATTGATAATTCTCCAGCAATCTTGATTCCAGCTTGTGATTCCTCCAGCCCAGCGTTTCTCATGATGTACTCTGAATATAAGTTAAATAAGCAGGGTGACAATATACAGCCTTGATGTACTCCTTTTCCTATTTGGAACCAGTCTGTTGTTCTATGTTTAGTTCTAACTGTTGCTTTCTGACCTGCATTCTTCTCAAGAGGCAGGTCAGGTGGTCTGGTATTCCCATCTCTTTCATAATTTCCCACAGTTTATTGTGATCCACACAGTCAAAGGCTTTGGCATAGTCAATAAAGCAGAAATAGATGTTTTTCTGGAATTCTCTTGCTTTTTCGATGATCCAGTGGATGTTGGCAATTTGATCTCTGGTTCCTCTGCCTTTTCTAAAACCAGCTTGAACATCTGGAAGTTCACGGTTCATGCATGGCTGAAGCCTGGCTTGGAGAATTTTGAGCATTACTTTACTAGCGTGTGAGATGAGTGCAATTGTGCGGTAGTTTGAGCATTCTTTGGCATTGCCTTTCTTTGGGATTGGAATGAAAACTGATCTTTTCCAGTCCTGTGGCCACTGCTGAGTTTTCCAAATTTGTTGGCATACTGAGTGCAGCACTTTCACAGTGTCATCTTTCAGGATTTGAAATAGCTCAACTGGAATTCCATCACCTCCATTAGCTTTGTTTGTAGTGATGCTTCCTAAGGCCCACTTGACTTCACAGTCAAGGATGTCTGGATCTAGGTGACAATTGACAGAAAAATTTCTTAAAGCAATTATCCTTCAATTAAAAAATAAATAAATTAAAAAAAAGAAAAGAGAGTCCCCAAACGCTGGAAGGTGGTCCTTACTTTCCAGTCCTACATGGGCAGAGGTAGGATTGAGAAACAAAAGCAGGAATAGGAAGGCATCTGTTTTGTACCATTTTTTAGTTGAGACACAAATGTTCTGGAAAAGTTCATTGTTGGAAAATGTAAAGCTCAGGGTGAGGGAGGCAGGGAAGGAGAACTGAGAGGTGGAAAGTTTCTGGATTGTCAACCCTGTGTTGTTATTCTTTAGTTCCTCAGTTGTGTCTGACTCTTTTGGGATCCCATGGATTACAGCCCACCAGGTTCCTCTGTCCGTGGGATTTCCCGGGAGAGAATACTGGAGTGGGTTGCCATTTCCTTCTCCCGGGGACTTCACTATCCAGGGGTTGAACCCATGTCTCCTGCATTAGCAGGCTGATTTCTTACCACTGAGCCACCAGGGAAATCCGTCCACTCTGTGAGTAGATGTCAAAGAAGAAAGTATGAATTTATAAAGTAGAGATGCAGGGTTAGAGAAAGATATTGAGGAATAAATTCAGCAGAAGATACTAAGTGAGTAATTGGCCAATTGACACAGAGGGCATGTTAATGGTTGCTGTATGTCAAGCTTGAGCTTTTTGCTCCCAATAGATGCCTGGGATAGCAGAGAAGTTGAGGAGGAAATCTCTCCATAGAGGTGTCTGAAGAAATTAAAAACTTTAACTCGCACATTGACCTTGTAATAAATGTGCAAGTGTAGCAAAGCCCTATGAGAGTTAGCTTTAGAAAGAAAATACTGGAAAATACAAACAGGATAGAGCATTTAGAGGAAATGAGAAAATTCCATGCTTAGTGAATGGGCAGATTTAACACAGTTTGTAACATGTAATTTTCCATCAGAAACAACTTTTTAATGAATTTGGATCTGAGTACCTTGTAGTAATTAAAAATGGCAGCTGATATTTTGTGGGAATTCATTCAGGAAGTCATGGGAAAATTACTCTGATATCAAGGTAGCCAGGTTGAAGAATTCATAAGGAAATTCCACTTTTAACCTTACAGTTCATGTACAGGTCTGTGCGATGTTTGTATTGCAGTGGTTGTACCCCAACCACAGTACCACAGAGCTTTACAAAAACCTCCCCTCGGTTTTGACCTATCTGGCCTCTGAGAACTTGCATCTCAGCATTTTTTTTCTAATTTGAGCTATGTATATGGGAGAGATTGGAGGCAGGAGGAGAAGGGGACGACAGAGGATGAGATGGCTAGATAACATCACTGACTCGATGGACATGGGTTTGAGTGGACTCCGGGAGTTGGTGATGGACAGGGAGGCCTGGCGTGCTGCGGCTCATGGGATCACAAAGAGTCGGATATGACTGAGTGACGGAACTGAACTGAACTGAAGATCAAAGGGTCTTGGTGGTAGGTCAGGGCAGCCTCTCCTGGGTGCTTCTTTCTCAAACCTTTCTGCCCTGCTGCTGAGATCTGCCCTGGAGTCTATGACTAGAACAGACTTCAGAAACCATGACATCTTCTTCCATCTGTGTTTTCTGGCCAGCCTACTCTCAGATGGTTTCCCATAGCAGAGTCTGTCAGACCTGAATGTCTCAACTGGGTTTTACAAGCTGTAGGTAGGCAGAAAATATTTGTCATCAATGTATTTTCTCCTTTAACTCACTAAGCTTCCCAATCACCTCTATCTGCCCCATTTTATACTTGAAGGGTGTTATACAGTAGAAAGGGCTTCCACATAAACTTAGAATGTTATCCTCTCCATTGACTATCTTCTGGCTAAATTCAGGACCAGGAATGCTACTGTGTGTGACCTGATAAAAGGGACCTGATAGTAAATGCAGAGCAGCTCCTAGGGTTCATGTTGGCAAACAGAGGGCAACTTTGTGAGGTTTTATGAAAGGCTTCCCTTTCTCCAGCTGATTAAACTCCATACCAAGGCCTTGGTTCAGCCAGCATACCTCAAATTGAATTTTAGCCCCACTTATCCCCTTGGCTGAGAGTCCTTGTGCCAGACATAATCTGTGTACCTGGATGCCTTGGCTCTAGCCAAATTCAGCCCATGCTTTTTATTTATATTCTTGTTGAACTTCATCATCATACTCCTTTTGAAATCTTTTTTCTGGTGCTCTCAAGACCCTGGTTTTGGTTTGCTTTGATATTTGTGTCCATCATTGTGAAAATAAAGGGATATACTGGGTCATCAAAAGAGACCTCATTAGATATTAGCCATCAAAGAAGACTGTGAATTTTATTGCTGTTGCTATCAAGAGGGAACAGGATTGAAAAAGGTTGACCTTCTCACTTTCACTGGAAGATCTTACCCAAATTCAAGTTAAATAATTAATTTGAATTTCAATTTTCAGTATAAACTTGTGACCTCTTCCCACCCTTCATATAATTGCATCCCTGCCCCATGAACTCCAAGCACCTTCATCTCCATACACACAACACTAACACTATTTTGCTGATTAAAAAACTCAAAAAACAAGAAAAGAGAATGAATGTTATCTTCTCACTAATAGATAATGTAGCAGGGGTTGGCTTGAGCAGAGAATGGAGAATATAAACTTCAGAGAGTGAGGCCAGTAGGGAAGAAAGCATTGAACTCATACTGGTAAGTATACCTGGTTTAGGTGCTAGTCTTTGAAGTGGCAAGAGATATATTGTTGGTATGCTGAACAGTAAATTTGGCTTCTCGTGAATCCCTGTGAGGCTCACTGACTCTCTGAGTGCTGGTGCATAGGCTTTCCCAAGCAGCCATCAGAGACTGGTTTGCATGGAATTAGCTTTAAGAAACAAAAAGTAGGAGATGTAAAGCAATTACAATCTCAGGTATACTAAAATTCTGCACTCTGGTTATGGGGCTGTGAATCTTGCCATCCTGTGGCCATGGCAGAAAGGTCTGGGATCTGAATCCTGAGGGGAAGGCAGCTGTTGTGTCCCAGCGCTTCACTCCTCCCTGTACCAGGAGGATCTTCCAGGGTCTTTGCTGTGGGTCTTTGCAGGGTCCCCACTCCAGGTGGGTGTACATTCCACTTCACTGACTTTAGGACACGGCCACAGTTGTGGGTGGAGGTGACAGTGCCTGTTCCAGGCTGAGGCTCCATGTGGCATGATGTCATGGATTTGAGCCAGCACTCCTGAGCCTCTGTCCTCTAAAATGAGAAGGGTGTGCTCAGGGGTATTGCTTTAACCTGGGTCCCAGAACAAAGACAGAGACCTGAATGCAGCCTACAATCTGGGGGCAAGTCCAGTTGGTCTGCAGACCAATGAGCAAATGCAACATATATTTGTTGTAAAGCAACTGCAATTTTGGGAATGTTTATAATAGTTTGAGCTCTCTGAGTGTCTCTGGTGGGAATGGGGTTTGATTCTAAATGCGAATTCGCCCCTCCTACCGTCTTGCTGAGGCTTCTCCTTTGTCCTTGGATGTGGGGTATCTCCTCACAGCTGCTTCAGTGTCTACAGACTTACTGGGGTTTCTCTGACCTTGGACATGTGGTATCTCCTCTCAGCCACTCGCCGCTCTAGTGCCCTGGACGTGGGGTATCTCCTCATGGCCGCTCCAGTGCCGTCAAGGCTGTATATTGTCACCCTGCTTATTTAACTTATATTCAGAGTACATCATGAGAAATGCTGGGCTGGATGAAGCACAAGCTGGAATCAAGATTGCCGGGAGAATTATCAATAACCTCAGATATGCAGATGACACCACCCTTATGGCAGAAATGAAGAAGAACTAAAGAGCCTCTTGATGAAAGTGAAAGAGGAGAGTGAAGAAGTTGGCTAAAAGCTCAACATTCAGAAAACTAATATCATGGCATCTGGTCCCATCACTTCATGGCAAATAGATGGGGTAACAGTGGAAATCATGGCAGGCTTTATTTTTTTTGGCTCCAAAATCACTGCAGATGGTGATTGCACCCATGAAATTAAAAGACGCTTACTCCTTGAAAGAAAAGTTATGACCAGCCTAGACAGCATATTAAAAAGCAGAGACATTACTTTGCCAACAAATGTCCATCTAGTTAAGGCTGTAGTTTTTCCAAGAATCATGTATGGGTGTGAGAGTTGGACTATAAAGAAAGCTGAGCACCAAAGAATTGATGCTTTTGAACTGTGGTGTTGGAGAAGACTCTTGAGAGTCCCTTGGACTGCAAGGAGATCCAACCAGTCCATCCTAATGGAAATCAGTCCTGAATGTTCATTGGAAGGACTGATGTTGAAGCTGAAACTCCAATACTTTGGCCACCTGATGTGAAGAGCTGACTCATTTGAAAAGACCCTGATGCTGGGAAAGATTGAGGGCAGGAGGAGAAGGGGATGACAGAGGATGAGATGGTTGGATGGTATCACTGACTCACTGGACATAAGTTGGAGCAAACTCCGGAAGATAGTGAAGGACAGGGAAGCCTGGTGTGCTGCAGTTCGTGGGGTCACAAAGAGTTGGACACAACTTAGCAAAACAACAACAACAACTGTCTATTATCAGTTCAGTTCAGTCACTCAGTAGTGTTTGACTCTTTGCGACACCATGGACTGCAGCACACCAGGCATCCCTGTCCATCACCAACTCCTGGAGTTTACTCAAACTCATGTCTATTGAGTCAGTGATACCATCCAACCATCTCATCCTCTGTTGTCCCCTTCTCCTCCTGCCTTCAATCTTTTCCAGCACCAGAGTGTTTTCCAGTGAGTCAGCTCTTCCCATCAGGTGGCCAAAGTATTGGATCTTCAGCCTTAGCATCAGTCCTTCAAATGAATATTCATAGTATAAATAGCTATTTAATACAGGTGCTAAATAGAGAGGGAATGACCTATGAAATTACATGCTAAAATTTTGATGGCTCCCCGTTACCCTCAGGTAAGAAAGTCTGGAACCCAGGGTTTTGCCTCTCTTCCTAAGTTTACATCTTGTACTTTCCCACTTGCTTCCTTAGACTCAACTGTGTCAAACTGCTTGTTTCCTGAAGGCTCCATGGTCTTTCATAATTCTTTGCCTTTGCCCTGTGATTTTGCCTGAAATGCCCTTTCCCCCTTCTGTCCCCCAATTTGATCCTTTACCCACCTTCTTTGATCCAATGGATTATGATCTGAGCTTAGCATAGCTGTTGACCTCCTGGTCAGTCCTAAATGACTACCCAAGACTGGACTGGTTTAGATGCACCCACCTGCCCTGAATTTTCATGGCATTCCATACTTATCCATATTATCTCTCTCAAACCTCATCCCTATGGTCTTTATTAGGTAAAGCCTTGAAAGAAGGACTTGTCTCATTCATCTCTGTGTGGAATTGGGATCAGATGGGGGCATTTTCCATCTCGGAAAATTTAGGATTGTGGATGTTGAACTGGCTTTGTTGATCTCCACCTCTGCTCCTGATATAGACATGTACTCTTTGAGGGTTACAGACAAACTGCAGTGTGTTTAAAAAAATCAGTGTATTAAAAAAATATTCAAACCATGTATATGGAGGAAAAGGCAGAAAACATAGGGAAAGTAGACCAAAGGAAGGAGGTTAATGGGGATATTTGATCACAGTTTTTTAGTGATCCATCAAGGAATATCTGGCTTAGTAGAAGACAGGCAGATTCTTATATCTGCTCATGCATTCTATCTATTGCAATTCAATGGTTTGGTTGAATATACCAGAAAAACCTGATCTTATACAGATATGTTGTAGAAAAATGCAGGTTAGTTGCAATGTAAAATCAGAAACTGTGTTAATGGACTTCTGATATTCTTTCCATTAAGCTCCATTGGTCTAGCTTGGAGTTTGAATGGAAATTTCACCCATATATGGTTTTGATACACTGCCTGTTGGTCTTTGGGAAATGATTGGATCACTGACTTAGACAACTTACTCATGCTGATATATCTCATTGAATGTGAAAAGTAAAAGAGAAAGTCGCTCAGTCGTGTCTGACTCTTTATGACCCCATAGACTATACAATCCATGGAATTTTCCAGGCCAGAATACTGGAGTGGGTAGCTTATCCTTTCTCCAGTGGATCTTCCTGACTCAGTAATCAATCCGGGGTCTCCCACATTGCAGGCGGATTCTTTACCAACTGAGCTATTAGGGAAGCCCGTATCTCATTATATGATATCAAAAATGTCACAATAGATAACATGACCACCAATATCTTTAAATCAGAACAGTATTTGAATACTGGAGATCCATACAATTCATGACAGGCAGTAACAACTTTCCCTAAACCCTAGTTTTTGCCTGAAAGATTAGCTTTTTACCATTAGCAACAAGGATCTGTTGTTTTTCTTGTTGTGACATACTCAGTTCCTTCATTAAAAAAACATCTGACAACTACTCAAGTCTAAAAACATATTTTTTTCAAGCAAAATGGTGTTTCATGGAAAAAGTAGCTAGTTCAGTTTGCAACACAAATGATTACACAAAGACTTTCCTTTGAGATAATATAATAATTTGGGTTGTAGCAGAAGTACTTTATGTGTACTTCTGTTTTTGTCACACAGAATACTAAAAAGACGCAAACTCAAGAGTTGAGACTTAATAAAAATTAATGGTTTTACTAATCTTTCAGTGTTATGGACTGAATGGTGTTCTTCTCAAATCCATATGTTAAAGTCATATCCTTCAGTATCAGAGGATGATAATGTACTTGGAGATATGGCTATTAAACAATTAAGTTAAAATGGGGCCATTTGGATTGGTTTAGGGTGGACCTCATCCATTATGACTGGTGTCCCTATGAGAAGAGGAAATCTGGTCACACAAAGAAAGGAGACACCATCTACAAGTCAAGGAGAGAGGGCTCAAGTGATATTAGCTCTGAGGGCAGCATGATCTTGGATTTCTAGCCTCAGAATTTGAGAAAATAAGTTTCTCTTGTTTAAGCCAAAAGTCTGTGGAAATTTGTTATAGCAGCCCTAGCCAACTATATTGACTATATATATATATATATATATATATTGACTAATATAGTCAATAAGTAGCTTAAGTGAAACTGACGTTTTTCCCCCTGCAAATATAGAAATGAAGGATACAATGATCATTAATACAGAATCGAGGCCTCTGCCGTAAATACACCACGGGACCAGCCATTTTATCCACCATTGCTTTTGCAGTATCAGGGAAAATGTCAACACAAAGAAAAAGGCAAATATTGTTTTCATATAATTATGAAAATAATTCTGACTTCATGAACTCTCTGAAGAGGTTCAGAGATGGGCCCCTGGATGTCTGTGGACTATTATTTGAGAACCACCATCCTAATCTACGCTGTTTGTTCTGCTGAAGCTGCAATTTCGACAGTCAATCCAGTCTCTCTCTACAGCTTCACCACTTTCTACTTGTTTGCTGATGATTAGTCTATCAATTGTATCATATGCTTTCATTGATGAATAATTGGTCAAAAGCCACTGTGAGCAGTGACTTTCTAGTTCTGTCAAAATGTTGAAATGAACCCAGTTACTTTGCTGAAATCTCTAGAGTCAAGGACGATGAATATGTATGTTATCTTCCTGTGGTTTGTTCTTGATGGTACTCTGCCTCAGATGCTGAATCCATGATGCTGGGGCTTTGGGGACAGTGGCAGGGCTGAGGGAAGCCCATAGTCTGATTACATTATGCTCAGTATCCAACCTATATTTCTGCAGCAAAACCTCAACAGTTCCATTAAAAATCAGATTTCTTGCTTAAATGATAGGTAGTTAGGATAATGACTCAAGCTTTTGGCAAGACCATAAGAGGAGGAGTAGAGTAACTTGACTTTCATGGTTAATGGATCAACCACTTAGCAACAGTATGGGAATTAAAAGAAGCCAGGGAGCCCATTGTACAGAGTGAAGTAAGCCAGAAAGATAAAGACCAATACAGTATACTAACACATGTATGTGGAATTTAGAAAAATGGTTATGATAACCCTATATGCAAAACAGAAAAAGAGACACAGATGTACAGAACAGACTTTTGGACTCTGTGGGAGAAGGCGAGGGTGGGATGTTTTGAGAGAACAGCATAGAAACATGTATATTATCAAGGGTGAAACAGATCACCAGCCCAGGTTGGATGCATGGGACAAGTGCTCAGGGCTGGTGCACTAGGAAGACCCAAAGGGATGGGGTTGGGAGGGAGGCGGGAGGGGGGATCGGGAAGGGGAATACATGTAAATCCTTGTCTGATTCATGTCAATGTATGGCAAAAATCACTACAATATTGTAAAGTAATTAGCCTCCAACTAATAAAAATAAATGGAAAAAAAAAATAAAAGAATCCAGGGTTTTCACAAAAACAAAAATATAGACCAGTGGAACAAGATAGAAAGCCCAGAGATAAACCCATGCACCTATGGGTACCTTATTTTTCACAAAGGAGGCAAGAATATGCAATGGGACAAAGAGAGCCTCTTCAATAAGTGGTGCTTGGAAAACTAAAGATCTATGTTTTAAAAGAATGAAATAATTAAATAGAAAACTTGCTAAAGATAAACTCAAAATGGATTAAAGACTTAAATGTAAGACCAGAAACTATAAAACTCTTGGAGGAAAACATAGGCAGAACACCCGATGACATAAATCAAAGTAAAATACTCTATGACTCACCTCCTAGAATAATGGAAATGAAAACAAAAACTAAAAAATGAGACTTAGTTAAACGTAAAAGCTTTTGCACAACAAAGGAAACCATAAACAAGGTGAAAAGACAACCCTCAGAATGGGAGAAAATAATAGCAAATGAAACAACTGACAAAGGATTAATTTCCACAATATACCAGCAGCTCATACAAGTTAATACCAGAAAAACAAACAGCCCAATCAAAAGGTGGGAAAAGATCTAAATAGATATTTCTGCAAAGAAGACGTATAGATGGCTAACAAACACATGAAAAGATGCTCAACATGGCTCATTATTAGAGAAACAGAAATCAAAACTACAATGAGATATCACCTCACACCAGTCAGAATGGCCATCATCTAAAAATCTATGAACAATAAATGCTGGGAAGGGTGTAGAAAAGGGAACCCTCTTGCACTGTTGATGGGAATGTAAATTGATATGGTCGCTATGAAAGACAGTATGGATATTCCTTGAAAAACTAGGAATAAAGCAACCATTTGACCCAACAATCCCACTACTAGGCATATACCCTGAGGAAACAAGAATTGAAATGGACACATGTACCCCAGTGTTCACTGCAGCACTATTTACAGTAGCTAGAACATGGAGGCAACCTAGATGTCCATCAACAGATGAATGGATAAAGAAGCTGTGGTACATATACACAATGGAATATTATTCAGCCATAAAAAAGAGTGCATCTGAGTCAGTTCTAATGAGGTGAATGAACCTAGAGCCCAGAAAGAGAAAGATTAATATCATATACTAAGGCAAATATATGGAATATAGAAAGATGGTACCAATGAAATCATTTGCAGGGCAGCAATGGAGACACAGACATACAGAACAGACTTATGGATACGGGGCGGGGGGAGGAAGGAGAGGGTGAAATGAATGGAGAGTGTAACATGCAAGCTTACATTAGCATATGTAAAATAGACAGCCACTGGGAATTCTCTGTGTGACTCAGGGAACTCAAACAGGGGCTCTGCAACAACCTAGAGGAGTGGGATGGGGAGGGAGACGGGAGGGAGGAGGTTCAAAAGGAGGGGGACATATGTATACCTATGGCTGTAAACCCTGGGAGTTGGTGATGGACAGGGAGGCCTGGCATGCTGCGATTCATGGGGTCGCAAGGAGTCAGACACGACTGAGCGGCTGAGCTGAGCTGATGGCTGATTCATGTTGCTGTATGGCAGAAACCAACAAAATGCTGTAAAGCTATTGTCCGTCAATTAAAAAATTTTGTTGTTCAGTCCTCGGTTGTGTACAACTCTTTGCGACCCCACGACTGCAGCACTCCAGGCTTCCCTGTCCTTCACCATCTCCCAGAGCTTGTTCCAACTCATGTCCATTGAATCAGTGATGCTATCCAACCATTTCATCCTCTGTCATCCTCTTCTCATCTTGCCCTCAATCTTTCTCAGCATCAGGGTCTCTTCTGATGAGTCAGTTCTTTGCATCAGGTGGCCAAAGTATTGGAACTTCAGCTTCAGCATCAGTCCTTCCAATGAATACTTAGGGTGGATTTCCTTTAGGATTGACTGGTTTGATCTTGCAGTCCAAGGGACTCTCAAGAGGCTTCTCCAACAATGCATTTCAAAAGCATCAGTCCTTCAGTGCTCAGCCTTCTTTTTGGTCCAACTATCACATCCAAGCATTATTACTGGAAAAACCATAGCTTTGACTAGACGGACATTTGTCGGCAAAGTAATGTCTCTAATTTAAAATATGCTGTATAGGTTTGTCATAGCTTTTCTTCAAAGAGCAAGCATCTTTTAATTTCACGGCTGCAGTCATCTGCAGTGATTTTGGAGCCCAAGAAAATAAATTCTGTCACTGTTTCCATTGTTTCCCCATCTATTTGCCATGAGGTGATGGGACTGGATGCCATGATTTTAGTTTTTTGAAAGTGGAGCTTTGAACCAGCTTTTTCACTCTCCTCTTTCACTTTCATCAAGAGGCTTAGTTCCTCTTCGCTTTCTGACAAAAAGGTGGTGTCATCTGCACATCTGAGATTATTGATATTTCTTCTGGCAATCTTGATTCCATCTTGTGCTTCATCTAGCCCAGCATTTCACATGATGTACTTTGCATATAAGTTGAATAAGCAGGGTGACAATATACAGCCTTGATGTACTCCTTTCCCAATTTGCAACCAGTCTATTGTTCCATATCCAGTTCTAACTGTTGCTTCTTGACCTGCATACAGGTGTCTTAGGAGGCAGGTAAGGCGGTCTGGTATAAAAAAAAGAGAAAAATGAAAGAGGCCAGGGTTTTGAACTGAGACCTGTATGAAGTTCCAAGATTGGATAAACCTTGTCAAGTTCCTCTCAGTCAGGGGCCCCCAGCATACTTTGGCTTTTGTCAATACCTTCTCCTACCTTCTCTGCAATGCCCACCCTGCTGAATGAGAAGTGAGGTTGGCAATCCACTGAATGGAGTCATTGGTACATCTGTGGATGTCTGGCACTGCTCCACCTCTACACGAGTGAATGATTGGCTCTGAGCTCTCATCATTCTCTCAGATCTAGAAAGGCCATGATTTTAAGGTACAGCACTTATGCCTGTTTCTTAAGTAAGAATACTCCCAAAAGTGCAAGATCATCACTGTCAGTTTTCTCTTTAATTTAACCTGTGTAGTCAATGACAGAGTCCATTGTTATCTTAGAAATTTGTCACATGAATATACAGTTTCAATTTATCTAAACACCTAGAGATCTGGGGTTTCTTTGAGCAGAGAAGTATTCTTAAAAATGTGTGCTAATTTTCAAGAAACATTGTATTTCACTTTTGTAATGTTTAAACTTGCTGCAGACTTCTTGGCCACTTAGAAATGAAAACATTAAAAGCATTTTTTAAAAATAAAGCTTTTGAAATATTAAAAAATGAAGTGAATAGAATCAATGTTTTTAGACTCATCACCTACTTTTAGTAATTGATGTTGCCATGCTTGCTATTTATTTTGTTCAAGTATTTAAAAATAAATTACAAATATCACGGCAATTCCTTTTAAAAACTTCAGCATGCAGTTTTTGAAAATAAAAATATTTTTCTGTAGAAACCTAATACCTCTTTCCATCTACCAAATTTAACAATTTCCTAAAATCTTTTCATATACAGTCAATGGGCAGATTTCTTAGTTCTTCCCCACATGTCTTTTATAGATGATTTTTAGAAATGAGTTCAGTCAAATATTCTGCATTTAATTTGGCTGTTAAATCCTTGAAGTTTCTTTGGCCTGTGATAGTTTTCATTCCACAGCTTTCCTTCCACTGTCCTTGTGTTTTCTTTTATCAGATTGATTATTGAAGGGGCTGGGCCTGCTGTCCCGTAGAACCTTCTGGATTTGTTTAGTTCTTTCTTTGTGGAATCCTTAAACTTGTTCTTCTAGCTAGCTTGTCTCCTGCTAGGACTAATGGTTGGACTAGGCTTTGCATATTTATTTATTTTCAAATTAATTAATTATTTATTTTACTTTTGGCTGTGCTGGGTCTTCATTGATGCTTGGAGTTTCTCTAGTTGCATTGAGCAGGGGCTTCTCTCATTGCAGATTGCAAGCTCTAGAGTGTGGGCTCAATAGTTGTGGGATGTAGGCTTAGTTGCTCTGTGATATGAGGAATCTTCCTGGACCAGGGATCGAATTGGTGTCCCTGGCATTGGCAGGCAGATTCTTATCCACTGTACCACCAGGGAAGTCCTATTTGTTTATTTTTGGCTGGAATATTGTGTAAGGGAAATTGTGTCCTGTGCATGGCATCATGTCAGGATAGACATAATGATTTGATGAGGCTAAGATCAATCACTAAGATAAGATGATGGCAGAAAAATCTACTCTTTGTAAAGTTTCATATTCCCATTGCAACTTTGCAATGGGACATTTTTGAGGCGGCTTGGAATATTTTTTTTTCTGCATGCTTTTTCTTTAGTGAGAAACTTGAAGCTAGTTGCATTTCTTCTTCCTGTAACTGTGAATGCATCCAGTTTGCTCTACCAGAAAGAAATGTTATAAACTAGTCACTAGCTTGATCCCTGATAAGGGAACTGAGATTCCACATGAAGCATGGTGTGGCCAATAAAAAAAAAGTAGAATTTGACCACTTCATCTAAAACCGTAATATATTTATATATTCAATTTGGCTAAAACCTTTCTTTTCAATCTAATTGAGGGAAAGTGGGGACTTACTTCAGATTTTATATATATGTGTGTGTGTGTGTGTGTGTGTGTAGTTTTATAGATATATGTAAAGTTTTCCTTATATATCAGTTCAGTTCAGTTCAGTTGCTCAGTCATGTCTGACTCTTTGCGAGCCCATGGACTGTAGCACTCCAGGATTCCCTGTCCTTCACCATGTCCCAGAGCTTGCTCAAACTCATGTCCATTGAGTCGGTGATGCCATCCAACCATCTCATCCTCTATCGTCCCCTTCTCCTCCTGCCTTCAATCTTTCCCAGCATCAGGGTCTTTTCCAATAAGTCAGCTCTTTGCATCAGGTGGCCAAAGTATTGGAGTTTCATCTTCAACATCAGTCCTTCCAATGAACACCCAGGACTGATTTCCTTTAGGATGGACTGGTTGGATCTCCTTGCAGTTCAAGGGACTCTCAAGAGTCTTCTTCAACACTGCAGTTCAAAAGCATCAATTCTTTGGTGCTCAGCTTTCTTTATAGTCCAACTCTCATATCCATACATGACTACTGGAAAAACCATAGCTTTGACTATACAGACCTTTGTTGGCAAAGTAATGCCTCTGGTTTTTAGTATGCTGTCTAGGTTGGTTATAGCTTTTCTTCCAAGGAGCAAGTGTCTTTTAATTTCATGGTTGCAGTCACCATCTGCAGTGATTTTGGAGCCCCCAAATTAAAGTCTGCCACTATTTCCACTGTTTTCCCATCTATTTGCCATGAAGTGATGGGACTGGATGCCATGATTTTAGTTTTTTGAATGTTGAGTTTTAAGCCAGCTTTTTCATTCTCCTCTTTCACTTTCATCAAGATGCTCTTTAGTTCCTCTTCACTTTCTGCCATGAGGGTGGTATTACCTGCATATCTGATGTTATTGATATTTCTCCTGGCAATGTTGATTCCATCTTGAGCTTCATTCAGCCCAGCATTTTGCATGATATACTCTGCATATAAGTTAAATAAGCAGAGTGACAATATACAGCCTTGATGTATTCCTTCCCTAGTTTGGAACCAGTCTGTTGTTCCATGTCCGGTTCTAACTGTTGCTCCTTGACCTGTATACAGATTTCTCAGGAGGCAGGTAAGGTGGTCTGATATTTCCATTTCTTGAAGAATTTTCCACAGTTTGCTGTGATCTACACAGTCAAAGGCTTTGGTGTAATCAGTAAAGCAGAAGTAGATGTTTTTCTGGAATTCTCTTGCTTTTTCAATGATTCATTGGATGTTCACAATTTTATCTCTGGTTCCTCTGCCTTTTTAAAATCCAGCTTGAATATCTGGAAGTTCATGGTTCACATACTATTAAAAACTGGCTTGGAGAATTTTGAGCATTAATTTGCTAGCATATGAGATGAGTGCAATGGTGGAGTGGGAGGGAAGGGAATATTGTATTTAATGTGTTTAATAGAGGTGATAGCCATGAGTTTAAAACTAAAGCAACCTGCCTAACATAATGTTGAAACAAAACAATAGACTTTGCCAAAAAAAGACTAAAGCAACCAGGGAAGAATTTTTCAAGGCTTTGGACACGGCCCAAAATAAAAGATGAAAGTTTGTTCTCTCTTGTTAGGTGACTTGTTGTGGCTCAGACAAGGAGAGTCTGGAGTCTCCAAGAAGGCACTTCTTATGTTCAGGAGGAAGACCAGACTTGTGATTCCAAGTGTAGTATCTGTTCCTTATGTATACATATTACAAATTTAAATGCTTTAAATAATAACTGTAGTTGCGTTTTGGTGATAGTTGAGTTTTTCTGACATGGATACTGCAATGGATTTTAGGGAGGTTGGAGGTCAGGTCACTGAGCTCTAGCTCCCAACCAAGGAGATAGTCTGCCCAGTGTAGTCATCTAACTGAACTCACTTTCTGATAAGGATATTTCTTTCATGGCTGAAAAACGTCAACTGTGCAAAGCCATCCCTGTTATTAAGTTAAATGACGCACATTTAAATTTTATTTCTTTATTGGCTGCAATTCTGGTCTTCCTCCTGAACATAAGAAGTGCCTGCTTGGAGATTCCAGACTCTCCTTGTCTGAGCCACAACAAGTCTCCTAACAAGAGAGAATAAACTTTCATCTTTTATTTTGGGCCATGTCCAAAGCCTTGAAAAATTCTTCCCTGGTTGCTTGAGTCTTTTTTTGGAAACTTCTATTATTTTATTGCTGCATTATGTTAGGCAGGTTGCTTTAGTCTTTAACTCATGGCTATTATCTCTATTAAATGCATTAAGTACGATATTCCCTCCCTCCCACTCCACTTCAGAAAACCTGAAGCCTTCAACTATATTCATTGTTCACTAAATTAGTGTGAACTTGTTTCAAGTCATTTCTTAATATCAAGTTTTGATGGGAATAGAATAAAAGCGCATGAGGGATGTGGTGGGGAGGAGGGTGCATGGAAATGACCTAGAAACAAGAAAATAAGGAGTCATAGATGATATACTTTAATTTTGCAGAGGGTCGGCAGCTGGCAGCCTCCCTTAGCTACTGCCAAGAATTATTCCAGTCATAGTGAAACACTTTTTTTGGTGGAGGGAGAGGGGGGTGGAAACTGCAGGGTTTAGGAATTCTGTACTCTTTGAATGCTCATATTTTCTTTCAGAGACACTAAGAAAATATACATTCTAATAGTGACCTTTATATTTCGGGGGGAAAGAAATTTAATATCAATTTAAGTTATAAATACTCTGAGTCCGTATCAGTATTTTTCTTGGTACTAATGTATTTGTGTTTTTCCTCATACAATCTCCCTGCAGTTTCTATTTCCTTTAGTTTTACCAAGTAGGCAGTATACAGAAGGGACCACATTCTTGGGTTACAAATGTACTGAAAGAAATCCGTGGACTTAGGGAAGGTCAAGGTACGATCTCTTACAGACAGAGTTGCAGAACAAGGACATTTTGTAAGTGCTGACCCAAACTAGCAGTAACATTCTCATGAGCAGAATCCATCCCCAGGCCCACTGTCCTGCCTATGGAGAAAGGAAAGGTCTGGCTGCTCATGGTTTTGAAAGCCTGTCCTGTGTGTGATCACCTCATTGATTCAGAGAGTGAGATCGGCAAAGTCAATGATTTAGGAAGGCATTCTGTCCAAGTTTTGGAGAGGTTGGTATTAATAGATATGCCTAAAGTACATATAAAGTTATAATATTTGTTTTCCAATAATTCCTTTAGCTCTCAGTCTTTTAAACTTAGCCATAACTCGGGTTTCTCAGTTCCCAACAGTAAGCATCCCTGAAGATGCTCAGGAGTGAGTCTCCCAGGCTCTCTCTTTGGGCAGGTGTCAGATGGGATCAGAAGTATGGGAATTTCTGAGAAGCAGATTCTCATCTGCTTCTCATCCCCCCTGCCCTGGGGGATGCTTCCTGGGTAGTTGGCTGTTGTGCCCCACATCCGTTGTGAACTGGCCCAAAGCCAGCAGTTTTGGTTTTCTAATTAGAAAAGGAACTCAAATGTGAGGTGTCAGGGGTTAGAGGAACCACAGGATGTGGACATTCTGGGTCTCTGGTGCCTCATAAAGAAGACCCATCTGTTGTATTAGGCAGGTGGTGAGAAGCCTGAGTCGGCAGTGGACTTGAGCAGTTTCCCAGCACTTAGTTCCACGCAGCCTACCACTTTCCACCTCTCTATTAGAACATGGGCTTTTCCAAGTTTATTAGTCAATATGTATCGTCAGGTTTGACTTCTGGGATCACTGTGATTACATAAAAAATGTTGAACAAAAGATCCCCCTCCAATGAGGGGGAGGGGTAGTTAGGAAGTTTGGGATCAACACACTGCTCTATTTAAAATGGATAACCAAAAAAGTCCTACTGTATAGCACAGGGAACTCTGCTCAATGTTACATAGCAGCCTGGCTGGGAGGAGAGTTTGGGGAGAATGGATATATGTATATGCAGGGCTGAGTCCCTTT
The DNA here is from genome assembly GCF_023699985.2 of Odocoileus virginianus. Taxonomy (NCBI): domain Eukaryota; kingdom Metazoa; phylum Chordata; class Mammalia; order Artiodactyla; family Cervidae; genus Odocoileus; species Odocoileus virginianus. The sequence continues at coordinate 15,407,421 of NC_069679.1, forward strand.
GCTGTCCACCTGAAACTATCACAACATTATTAATCGGCTATATCCCAATATAACATAAAAAGTTTAAAAAAACCAAAAAGAGATCCTGTTTTTGGTCTCCTCCAGATGTAATGAAGACCAGATGGCTTGGGGTGTGGAAGTCAAAAACAATGGTATAGAACCATCATAACCTCCTGTGGCAAGTAATTTATCCAGAAAGAATGACATTGTAGGAAGAAAGTGCTGATTGCTTTTATTCTGTAAATAGAGGTTAAATAATATATAAGTACAAAATTGTCTTCCCTCCACACGTTAATCCTGCCATGATAGCTACTTAAATTAGTGTATGTAAGATAGTTTCCATTTTTATCACAGAATTCTCTGTATGGAGAAACAATGTACACGAAGTGGGAGAAATACATCCAAATGTAAAAATGGGATGTTTAGAGGCCTGCCTTAATCAGGCCAGCTCTTGGAGTCTGCATTGAAGAGAGGGAAATATTTAACTCTGGAGTAAGATTCATTTACTTTACTCTGAGTCTGAAGATTAACAAAGACTATGTTGACTTGGTCCAGTTTATTTTTGAGCAGGTTTGATCTGCCATAAATGGTAGAATGAGGAGTGATATCAGAGACAGAGGTAGACAAGAGAACTGGAGTTTTTTAGAGTGTCAATGCTTCCTTCTTCCATTGAAAGTCTATCATCTGGACAGTTCCCATTACAGTCCCCTGAACTCATGCATTCCAACCTTTGTCCTGGAGCTTCATACATCCATATGTCCTATAGAACCTGAGATTCAGTTCTAAGGCTTTCAAGAAGTGATAAGTAGATAGGTAACATCTTCCCATCAGCAAATTTCAGTGATGTAGTACCTGGACCTGGATTTAGGTAGAAACTTGTGAGCTTTTATGAGTCAGACTTCTTCAAGGGTTGCGTACCATGGAGTTCATTGTTGTTCAGTCACTAAATCGTGTCTGATTCTTTGTGACTCCATGGACTGTAGCATGCTAGGCTCCTGTATCCTACATTTTCCCCCAAAGTTTGCTCAAATTCATGTCCATTGAGTGGGTGATGCTATCTAACCAACTCATCCTCTGCTGCCCCTTTCCCATTTGCCTTCAATCTTTCCCAGCAACAGGGTCTCTTTCAACGAGTTGGCTATTCATATCAGATTGTCAAAGTATTGGAACTTCAGCTTCAGCATCAGTCCTTCAAATAAATATTCAGGTTGATTTCCTTTAGGATTGACTGGTTTGATCGCCTTGCAGTCCAAAAGACACTCAAGAGTCTTTTCCAGCACTGCAGTTTGAAAGCATCAATTCTTTGGTGCTCAGCTTTTTTTACGGTCCAACTCTCAGGTTCGTAGACAACTACTTGTAAAACCATAGCTTTGGCTATATGGACATTTGTCAGCAAAGTGATGTCCCAACTTTTAAATATACTGTCTAGGTTTGTCATAGCTTTCTTTCCAAGGAGCAAGCATCTTTTAATTTCATGGCTACATTAACTGTCTGCAGTGATTTTGGAGCCCAAGAGAATAAAGTCTGTCACTGTTTCCATTGTTTCCCCATCTATTTGCCATGAAGTAATGGGACTGTGTATCATGATCTTAGCTTCTTTCTTTCTTTTTTTGAATGTTGACTTTCAAGCCAGCTTTTTCACTCTCCCCTTTCATCTTCGACAAGAGGCTCTTTAGTGCCTCTTCACTTTCTGCCATTAGAGTAGTGTCATCTGTGCATCTGAGGCTGTTAATACTTTTCCTGGCAGTCTTGATTGCAGCTTGTGATGCATCCTGCCTGGCATTTTGCAAGATGGGCTTCCTTGGTAGCTCAGCTGGTAAAGAATCTGCCTGCAATACAGGAGACCTGGGTTCAATCCCTCGGTTGGGAAGATCCCCTGGAGGAGGACAAGGCAACCCACTCCAGTATTCTTGCCTGGAGAATCCGCATGGACAGGGGAGCTTGGAGGGCTACAGTCCACAGGATCACAAAGAGCTGGACATGACTGAATGACTAAGCACACAATGGGAAGATGCCCTGTAGCACAGGGGGCCCAGCTTGGCGCTCTGTGATGACCTCACTAAGTCTGGGCCTCCCTGGTAGATCAGTTGGCAAAGAATCCACCTGCAATGCAGGAGACCTGGTTTTGGTCTGGGTTGGGAAGATCCCCTGGAGAAGGGAATGGCAACCCACTCCAGTATTCCTGACTGGGAAATTCCATGAACAGAGGAGGTCATGGACTACAGTCCATGGGGTGGCAAAGAGTCAGACATGACTGAGTGACTAACACTTTGACTTTGACTCTACACATAAGTTATATAAGTAGGGTGACAATACACAACCTTGTAATACTCCTTTCCCATTTTTGAACTAGTCGGTTGTTCCATGTCTGGTTCTAAATGTTGCTTCTTGACCTGAATAAAGGTTTCTTAGGAGACAAGTAAGGTAATTACTCTGGGGATAGATTTATGAGGAAAATGTTCACAAATGATGTGTAGTGAGCCTAACCACTTCACATGGGTATGGGTAGGACTGAGAAGCAAAAAAATGGAATGGGAAGGCAACTGTTTTGCATCATTTTTCAGTTGAGATACAAACGTTCTGGGAAAGCTCATTGTTGGAATGTGTGAGGGAGGATGGAATGTGTGTTGGAGGGTGAGGGAGCCTGGAAGGAAGAATTAAATGGTGAAAAGTTTGTAGACTATCAACCCTGTGAGTAGGTGTTAAAGAAGAAAATATGAATTTATAAAGTGGAGGCTCAAGATCAAGATTAGAGAAAGATATTGATGAATAAACGCTTCATAAGACAATGAGTGAATAATTGGCCATGGAACAATGACATGGAAGTCATATTTATGGTTGCTGTATGTCCCATGGTTTCCAAGCCTGAGCTCCTTGCTTCCAAGAGGTGCCTGGGATAACAGGAAAATGGAAGAGGAATCTCTCCATAGAGGTATATGGTGAAATTAATAAATATAACTTGTACAATGACCTTGTAATGAAGTGAGAAAGCATAGCAAAGCCCCTTTAGAGTTAGCTTTAGAAAGGAAATACTGGAAAATACAAATAGGATAACATGTTTACAGGAAAAGAGGAAATTCCCTGCCTAGCGAATGGTCAGATTTAACCCAGTTTGGAACATGCAATTTTCCATCAGAACATTGGTAACAACATTTTAGTGAACTTTGGTCTGCATGCCTTGTCTGAGGTAAAAATGGCAGCTGGTATTTTATCAGAGTTCAGTCATGGAGCCATGGGAGAACTGGTCTGATAGTTACAGTAGTCAGGCTGGTGAATTCACCAGGAAATTCCACTTCTGCCCCTATAGTTTCTGTACGGTTCTCTGTGGGTTTTGTAGTAATGTGGGAGTACTCCCGTCACAGTGCTACAGAGCTTTACAAAAACCTCCCTTTGGTTTTGACTTATCTGGCCCCTGAGAACCCACATCCCTGCATTTTTTTCTATTTTGAGCTACAGTAACATCAAATAGGCTTGCCCTCAGGTCAGGACAGGCTCACTTGGGTGATCATTTCTCAATTTTTCTGCCCTGATGGCTAGAACTGCCCTGGAGTTTGCAACTAGAATGGACTTTAGAAATCGTGATGTCTATTCATCTGTGCTTTCTGGCCAAAATACTCTTAGATGGTTTCTCACAGAGGAATTTATTGATCCTGAATGTCTCAACTGGATCCTACAAGCTGTAGGTAGGCAGAAAATGCTTGTGGTCAAAGTAATTTCGGCTTCTGCCTGCTAAGTTTCTGTATCACCTCTGTCTGCCTACTTTACACATGGAGAATGTTATACATTCTACAAAGGGCTTTCACATAAACTTAGCATTTTATCCTTTCAATTGACTCCTTGGTTGTTAAATTCAGGGCCAGGAGCCCACATGCTGCTTTGTGTGACCTGGAAAAAAGACCTGCTGGGCAAATGCAGAGGCAGCTCCTAGGGTTTAAGTTGCCAAACAGAGGGCACTTTTGTGAGCTTTTTGAAAGACTTCTCTTTCTCTAGCTGATGCAGTACCACACAGGGCCTTGGCTCTACCAGCGGAGCTTATTCCAATTTGCCTTTTGCTGAAAGCCCTTGTGCCATACAACCTATGAACCTAAATGCAGTGGCTCTTGCCAAATTCAATCCACTATTTTTATTTATATTCTTGTTGTACTTCTGATTTTTAATATCATCATGCCCTTTTTGAAAACTTTCATCCAGTGGTCTCAATATACTGGTTTTATTTTGCCTTTGATCTCCATGTCCATCACTGTGAAAATAAAGTGATATATTAGGGTCATCAAAAGTGACCTCATGGAATGTTAACTGTTTAAAGTAGAGTGTGAATTCTGTTGCTGTTGTTATCAAGAGGTAGCACAATTGAAAAAAGTTTAACCTTCACCTTTCTTTGGAGGATCTTATCCATGGCCTAATTTAAGTGTCACAATTTTCTATATAGTCTTGTGACAGCTTCTTCCCCACCTCCATACAACTGCACACCTGCCCCATGAACCCAACCAATTTCATCTCCATACACAGGGTCTAACACTCCTGCAGATTAAAAAACTGAAAAAAGTGGGCTTCCCTGGTGACTCAGTGGTAAAGAATCCACCTGCCGGTACCATAGACATGGGTTCTATCCCTGATCCAGGAAGATCCTACATGCTGCAGAGCAACCAAGCCTGTGTACCACAACTATTGAGCCTGTGCTCTAGAACCTGGGAGATGCAACTACTGAGCCCATGTACCACAGCTACTGAAGCCCATATGCCCTAGAGCCCATGCTCCATAGCAAGAGAAGCTACTATAATGAAAAACCCTTGCACTGCAACTAGAGAGTAGTCCCCACTCACCATACTAGAGAAAGCCCGTGCACAGCAGCAAAGACCTAGCATGGTCAAAAATAAATATATAAAATTATTTTTAAAAAAAACTCAAAAAAGAAATAGGAAAAAAGGAGAAGAAGAAATATTATTTTCTCAGTAACAGATAATATAACAGAGGCTGGCTTGAGCAGAGAGCAGGAGAACATGCATCTCATGGTGGGAGGCCAGTTGGGAATAAAGCATTGAACTTGGACTCTTGAGTATAGCTGGTTTAGGCTCTAGTCTTTGAGATGACAAGAGGTATGTTGGCATGTTGAACAGTAAATTCAGGTTCTGATGACCCCCTGTGAGGCTCACTGACTCCCTCCTAGCGCTAGTGCAGAGTTTCCCAGGCAGCCATAGGAGACTGGGTTGAATGGAACTAGCTATAGGAAAAAAAATCTGGGAATGAAAAGGCAATTAAATTTTGAGGAGACTGAAACTTAAACTCAGCAACCTTGTGAATCTTGCAGTCCTTTGGCTGTGAAGAAAGGTTTGGGGTGCTGCATCTTGAGGAGAATACAGCTGTTGTGTTTCCCAGCTCTTCACTCCTTCTTGTACCAGGAGTATCTTCCAGGGTCTTTGACACAGGACATTGAAGGGTCCCCATTCCAGGTGGGTATACATCTCACACCACTGACTTTGAAATAAGGCCAGGCATGGATCTGTAGGTATGGGTGGAGGTGGACAGTGCCAGTTCCAGACTGAAGGTCCACATGGCATGACTTCATTGATATCTGCCAACACTTTTTGGCCTTTGTCCACTGAGGTGAGAAGGGTGTGCTAAGGGGTCACTGGTGCTTCATCCTGGGTTCCAGAACAAAGACACAGCCCTGAATGCAGCTCACAATCTGAGGGCATCATCCAGTTGGCCTGTGGACCAATGAGCAGAAACAATATATGTTTGTTGCTATAAAGCAGCTGCAATTTTGGAAATGTTTGTAATAAATAGACAATAATCATAGCAGAAGTACTTGATTATTACAAATGTTAAGGCTTGGGGAGATCCCAGTTATGCAACACGTGCTTAAATATGTGCTAACTTCTCCATTATCCTTAGGATAAGTAAGATAGTTTGGACACAGATTTTTGCTTACCCTTTCTAAGCTTATATCTTGTACTTTTCCATTTACTCCCCAAAATACGACTGTGTTGAACTACTGCTACCTGAAAGCTCCATAGTCTTTCATACCTCTTTGCTTTCCTCCTGTGGCTTCCGCATTTGGTCCCTAACCTCCCCACCCCCACCCCTGCCCCATCCTCCACTGAGATCCTATTGATTTATTGGTCTGAGTTTAGCTGAGGATTTCCCTGGGAAGTCCTAAGTGACTGCTCAAAAGTGGACTGTGTTAGAGATATCCCTTTCCCCGAATCTTCTTGCATCCAGTGCTTATCTATTTTTGCAGTCAAACCCCTTTTCTCTCATCTTCATTGGATAAGGACCTTTGAGAAAACAGATTTGTTTTTTTTTCATCTCTGTCTCCTCTGCCAGCACACTGCCTCTTTGAATGAGTGCTCAGACAGTGCCTTCTGAATCCATCTGAAGGATGAGATATCTCATATTGAGAGAGGATAAGCTTGAGGTGACAGAGCCATGGCTAAAACCCACATCCTTCTGATTCTTATTCCCTTCTGCCTCTGGCCCTAAGCTACCTTATGGAAAACTATGGTTTTATATATACAACTATATTATTTATATAGCAGAGCACAACACCATTAGTTGTACACAATTCATTTTTTATCATTAGTCTGAGATAAGCATCATTGGGAAGATAAATTTTCTTTGCTCTATACCATAAAATATTTTTCAAAGCCAAATAGAAATGAGTTCCACATTGTCTACATATTTGGAGTAATCAAACCATATTATTTTCACTAATGTGAGTAATCTAAGATGAACTGTGACTCTAGGAAGAATCCTAGTCAGAGCTGAAAGAGACTTTCAAGGATAATCTATTCAATTCTCTATGTGTTCAGATAAAAGAATCTAGAAAGATCCAGAGAGGTTTCACAACTGGTCAAGGCACCCAGATTCAAATAAACATAAAAGAAATCAAATGTGCCAATTCCTAGTCCAGTGATAATTCTTGGTATACTTGCAAATATCTGGTCTTTGGTCCTTTATTCTGACATTTGTTATTTGAAAGTGTCTAGGTGATCTCTCAGTCCTCCAGGTGATCTCCTTCCCTGGAATGGTCTTAGAATGGCTTAGGCAGCCTGGTATTTTCTTTCTCTATGTGGCATTCCACTGCTGTAGGAGAAGTTCTTCTGCGGTTCAGAGGAGTGGCAGGCAGAGTGTAGGTTTGTCCTGAAGTTCACCTTTTCCTGGAAGGAGCCTAGGGCATGTTCTTGGGGCCAGAAATGGTCACTCTTGGCAGAAACAGATACAGACAACATGTGAGGACTGGGTTTGCCATTTCATTGTCAAGTCATGGCTGTGACCTGGGTTCCTTTTGGAGATTCAGAGCACTTGGAGAAAATTTATGGGATACCAGGAAGAGAAAGGAAATTGACATTATACAGGGGCATTCTCCATCTTGGAAGATTTGAGATTGTGGATGTTGAACTTTCTTTGTTGATCTCTATATCTTGCACCAGTATGAACATATAGTCTCTGAAGATTATAGACAAATTGCAAAGAAAAATATCAGGCTATAGAAAAGGCTTCAAACCATGTACATGGAGGAAGAGGCTGAAAACTTTGGGGAAAGTAGACCAAAGGAAGGAAGTTAAGGGGAATGTTTGATCACAGTCTTTAGAGACCATCAGGGAAGAGCTGGCTTAGTAGGAGACAGGCAGATTCTTATGTGTATTCATGCATTCTACGCACTGCAATACATTGGTTTGGGTGAATATAAAAGAAAAACTGGACCTTACACAGGTATGTATGTAGTTTGAAAAGATAGATTTGTTGTCCTGTGGAATTTTAAGCCATTTTAATAAATTTTTCATATTATTTTCTATGAAAATCCATTGGCCTAGTTTGTATTTTGAATAGAACTTTCACCAATGCATGGTTTTGCAGCATTATTCATTGGTAGTCTTTAGGGAAATATTTGGTTCACTGAGTTAGTGAACAGCATGACTTCCACATGTTAATGTATTTCATTTACAAGATCAAAAATACAAAAATAGATAATATGATTACCAATATCTTTAACTCAGAACAGTATTTAACTACTGGGGATCCATCCAGCCCATGGTGGCAGAAACACGTATTCCTAACCTCTAATTTTTACCTCAAAGCTCAGATTTTTATCATTAGCAATAATGATCTATTGTTTTTCTTGATGTGACAGACTTAGTTAATTTATTTTCAAGAAAATTCCTAACAACTAACCATCCAAATAATCCTTTGCAAGAAAAATAGTGTTTCATGGGAAAAATGGCTAGTTTAGCTTGCAACTCAAAAGATTGCTTATGTTTTTCCCTTGAGATAAAATAATAATTTGGAATGCAGCAGCAGTTCTTTATGTGTACTTCTGCATTTGTCACACAGAACACTAAGAAGACTCAAGAGTTGAAATTTAATAAAATTAGTGTTTAAACTTTTTAAATGTTATAGACTGCATTGTGTCCTCCTCAAATCCTTCTATTAAAGTTCTTATCTCATGGATCAGGATGCTACTGTATTGGAAGATACGGCTGTTAAATATATAATTAAATTGAAATTGAATTGTATTAGAATGGATCCTAATCCAGTGAATAGTTTCCTTTAAGAAGGGGAAATTTGGGCACACATGGAGAAAAGACACAAGGGATTTGCATGTATAGAGGAAAATCCATATGAGGACACAGCAATAAGGACATCTCCAAGCCAAGGAGGAAGGGCACAGGAAATTGATTCTATGTGTATCTTGATCTTGAAGTTCTAGCTTCAAGACTGTGAGAAGATAAGTTTGCATTGTTTAAGCCACTAAGTCTGTGGAGTTTTGCTATCGCAGCCTAGCCAACTAATATATTTAGTATCTTTTTAAAGTGAAATTATTAGGCTGATGCAAAAGTAATTGCATTTTTGCATTGCTGAACTTTGTCATTTGATATTAGAATACATTCTTAAATAAATGTGGTTGTGTGATGTATCATTTTAATGGGCATTTCTTGCTTTGTTTTCTTTTTGCTAATGACATTACCTGCTGTTTATTTTATATTTATTTTAGACTACAGAAATGATGTTAGACAAAAAGCAAATTCAAGCAATTTTTTAAAATTCAAGTTCAAAATGGGTCATAAAGCAGCAGAGACAACTCGCAATGTCAACAACACTTTTGGCCCAGGAACTGCTGTTGAACAGACAGTGCAGTGGTGGCTCAAGAAGTTTTGTAAAGGAGACCAGAGCCTTGAAGATGAGGAGCATAGTGGCTGGCCATCAGAAGTTGACAATGACCAATTGAGAGCCATCGTCAATGCTGATCCTCTTTACAACTACAAGAGAAGTTGCCAAAGAACTCAAAAGGCAGCCATTCTATGGTCATCCAGCAATTTAAGCAAATCAGAAAGGTGAAAAAGCTCTATAAGTGGGTGTCTCATGATCTGACCACAAATCAAAAAAATTGTTGTTTTGAAGTGTCATCTTCTCTTATTCTACACAAAAGTAATGAACCATTTCTCAATCACATTGTGACACGTGATGAAAAGTGGATTTTCAGTCCTGATGGTCTTGAGAGTCAGACCCCTGAGACCTACGCCTCTAGGGGCAGTCTCTCCTCCAGTGTGGTCCCTTGCAGAGCGGACATGGAGCCCGGGGGCGGCTTAGATGCCTGAGGGCAATCCCGCTTGAGATGCTCCTCCTTTCCACAGCAATAGCAAGCCCATCCCTTTTCACCTGGGTCCCTTTGGGCATTTTTCTCAGGCTGTTTAAGCACGATTCATAGCCATTGCGAGGGCTTCTGCCTTTTCCTTCGTCTTTCTCTGCCTTTCTTTTTTTTCCTCATATTCCCTTCCATAATAGACTGTCTGAGCCAGTTGTAACAGATTATCTAAAGACAGATTTGGTCCATACGCCCGTTTTGATAACTTACGGCGAATATCTGGAGCCAACTGAGTGAGAAATCTATCCTTTATGATCACTTTCCCCTCTTCACTTTCGGGATCAGTCTCAGTGAATCTGCGAAGGGCTTCTCTCAGTCTGTCTAGGAATTTACCAGGAGCTGCCTTCTCTTCTTGTTCTATGTCTGCCAGTTTGCCATAGTTTAAAGGCTTAGAACACGCCTGTCTGAGTCCTTCAAGAATACATCTGAAAAAATGACTCCGATCCCATCTTCCTTTAGCAGTGTTATAGTCCCAGTCTGGTTCTGTAGCTGGGACCGCTTGACTCCCAGTGGGGAGGGCAGTTATCTCGTCTTCCCTCTTTCACACTGATTCATTACCAAGCCATTCATCTCCATAAGCAACCGCTTTTCCCAAAACTCGAGCCTTTGAGTCGGGAGTCAACGTTTGTCCCAAGATATACATCACATCTTTCCAAGTAAGGTCATAATGCAGAGTAACACCTTTAAAAGAGCTAATGTATTTTTCTGGGTCCTCTAAATAGTCTCCCAGATCCTCCTTGATTCTTTGTATCTCTTGATAAGAAAAAGGCTTATTAACTCTCATAGACTGATAATTTCTCCCGGTGGGTACTTCATGAAGAGGCAACAGCATGAGTGGCTGTCCCTCAGTCTCTCTGTCTGCTCTGTGCATATCCCAGGGATAGATTGGAGAAACCTGCTTTTCTTTATCTCTTTGCCTCCTGTCCTCCATCTCATCTCTTACTTCGATGGTCTGAGTTTCTACTGAAACCAGAGTAGTTTGAACCTCAGCTTGGAGCCCCGGATACGGGGGCAAAGTAGGAGGACAGGGGGGAGCGGAAGGTTTCACACCCAAATCTACACCCTTAGGACATAAATCTGGCATATTTCGCAGAGAGAAAAAGGGCAACACATACGCTACTTCTACCCATTTCCCTTGCTTTTTACAGAACCTGTCTAATTGTAAAACAGTATTATACTTAAGAGACCCTCCAACTGGCCACCGTTCGCCATCCTCCAGTGGGTACCACGGCCATACAGTATCACATAGGAAGACCAGGTGTTTCTTCTTTAAGCCCTGGAGATCAAATCTATCCCATTTTTTCAGGATACAGTTCAAAGGAGTGAGGCTGGAATTGTTAGCTCCCATCTTGTCCTGAAGGATCCCGGACGAGCCCCCAAGATGAAAGGTTGTTGCTGAACGATGAGACGTGGGATTCTTGGCCTCCGGAGGAGATGAATTCAATCCGGGGACAGAGACGAGGCTGGATCGCTCAGAGCTTTTGTGTAATAAAGTTTTATTAAAGTATAAAGGAGATAGAGAAAGCTTATGACATAGGCATCAGAAGGGGGCAAAAGAGTATCCCCAACATGTGATGAAAAGTGGATTTTATACGACAATTGGTGATGACCAGCTCAGTGGTTGGACTGAGAAGTTTCAAAGCACTTACCAAAGCCAAACTTGCACCAGTCAGACTCACTACAACTTTCTAAATCTTGGTGAAACTATTACATCTGAAAAGTATGCTCAGCAAGTTGATTATTATTATTATTATTATTGCAGTTTTTTGATTGTACCAAAAACTGCAATGCCTGCAGCTGGCATTGGTCAACAGAAAGGGCCCAATTATCCTCCACAACAATTCTTGACCACACATCGCACAATCAGTGCTTCAAAAGTTGAACAAACTGGGCTACGAAGTTTTGCCTCATCTGTCATATTCACCTGATCTCTTGCCAACTGACTACCACTTCCTCAAGCATCATGACAAATTTTTGCAGGGAAAATGCTTCCACAATCAGCAAGAGGCAGAAAATGCTTTCTAATAGTTCGCTGAATCCTGAAGCATGGATTTTTACACTACAGGAATAAACAAATTTACTTTTTGTTGTCAAAAATGTGTTGATTGTAATGGTTCCTATTTTGATTAATAAAGATGTGTTTGAACCTAGTTATAATGATTTAACATTCATGGTCCGAAACCACAATTACTTTTGTACCAACCTTAACATTTTTCCCCTTGGAAATACAGAAGTGAAGAATACTATAACCACTAATACAGATTTGAGGCCTCTGCCTTGATTCATGCTAAGGGACCAGTAGTTTTACCCATCATTGCTCTTGTAACTGGGGAAAATGTCAACACAAGCATAAAGACACATATTGTTTTTATATTATTATGAAAATAGTTCTGACTTCATGGAATCCTTGAAAATGTCTTTGGGCTCTTAGGGAGCCATGGACCATACTTTGAGGAACACTCTCCTAATCCATGTGGTTTGTGCTGCCAAAGTTGCAATGGCAGCTGTCAATCCAGGTTTTCTCTGCAGTTTCACTACTTTCTACTTGTTTGCTTGTGATTAGCAGATAAATTGTATCATATGCTTTGATGGATGGATGAATAAGTGGTCAGAAGCCTTTGTGAGCACATAACTTTCCAATTATGTAAAAATGTGGAAATTGACTCAATTACTTTGGTGCACTCTCTAGAGTCAAGGACCGCAGATCTACATGTCACTTGCCTGTGGTTTGTTCTCCTTCTTGGTATTCAGTGTCTCAGATGTTGGATCCATGATGATGGTGCCTGGGGGACAGTGGGAGGGCTCAGGGAAGGTCCAGAGTCTGCCTACTCTATGTTCAGTACCCATAATATATTTCTGCAGCAAAACTTCAACCTTATTAAAAATAAAGTTTCCTTATTTAAACAACAGGTGTGGATGGTGACTTGAGTGTTTAGCAAAACCATAAAGAGGAGGAACAGACAAACTTGGCTTTCATGGTTAATGGGTCAAGCAATATACTTAGCAAGTGGACTGGAAATAAAAGAGGCCAGGCTTTTGAATTGAGATCCATATGAAGCCACAAGATGGGATAAACTTGCTCAAGTTCCCCTCAGTCCTCGGCCCCCCCACAACATTTTGGCTGTTGTCAAAACCTTCTTCTAACTTCTCTGTGATATACACCCTATTGCAGAAGAAGTGAGCTTGACAACCCACTGTTTGGAGTCACTGGTATATCTGTAAAATTTTTGGCACTGCCTCACCCCCTCACAAGTGGAAGACTGGGTTTTGAGCTATTATCATTATTTCAGATCTTGAAAGGCAGTGATTTTAAGATGCATGACTTAAGCCTTTTTCTTGAATAAGAATAATCCAAAATGTACAACATCATCAGTAGTGTTTTCTTATTTATATTACCTAAATATTCGGTAACATACTCATATTTGTTGCAGAAATATGTCGTATGAGAATTTACTTTTAATTTGCTTAAATACTTGGAGATTCAAAGAGTACTTTGAGCAAACCAGTATCTCACTTTTTCACTGCCTAAACTTGCTGCAGACTTCCTGGCCATTTAGAAATGAAAACTTTAAAAACATTTTATTATAAAGCTTTTGTTATATTTGAAAAAAGTTGGATAAATTTTGTATCTTTAGACTCATCACCTAGTTCTAGTAATCAGTGTTCACCATATTTGGTATTATTTTGATCAATTACTTCTAAATAAATTACAAACATCATGACAATTTATTTTTAAGCACTTTAGCATGCATTTTTTTAGCATGCATTTTTAAAAGCTAAAATATTTCTTACATAACCATAATACCACTTCCCACTTAAAGTTAACAATTCCTGAAAATCCCTTAATAGCCAGTCTAGGCTAAAATTTCCCAGTTCTTCCCAAGTATATTTTACAGACGGTTTAAAAAAAGAAGAATCCAGGGAATTCCCTGGTAGTCTGTCCAGTGATTAGGATTCAGTACTGAAGGCCGGGGCCTGAGTTTGATCCCTGATTGGGGAACTAAGATCCCAAAAGTTTTTGTTTGTTGAACAACAGAAACAAAAGAGTTCAATCAAAGACTATGCATTTAATTATGTTGATAACTATTTGAAGTTTCTTCAGTCTGTAATAATTCTCCTTCCACTGCTTTCCCTCCACTGTCCATGTGTTTTCTTTTATCACATTGATTATTGAATGCCTCAATATCTGGATTTGTCTAGTTTTTTTTTTTTTTTGAATCTAACTTGTTCTTCTGGCTTCCTTGTCTCCTGATAGAACTAAAGGCTGGATTAGGCTTTGTTGATTTGTTTAGTTTTGGCAGAAATACTGTGTAGGGGAGGTCATGTCCTGTACATGGCATCATGTCAGGATAGACATAATGATTTGATGAAGCTAAGATCCATCACTAGGATAAGATGGTGACAGAAAAAGAAATCTATCTTTTGTAAAGTTTCATATTCTCATTGCAACCAGCAAGTAATTTGACCTATTTTTTTTTTTTCTGGCTTGAAGTATTTTTTTTTTCCTGTGTGTGTATTTTTTTTAATATGAAGCCCAAAGCTAGTCACATTTCTTCTTCTTGTAATTGTGAATGTATCCAGCCTGATATCCCAGAACGAAATGTTATATCACTAGATGCTTCCCTGGTGGTCCTGTGGCTATGACTCTGCACTCCCGGAGCAAGGTACCCAAGTTTGATTCCTAGTCAGGGAACTAGATCCCACATGCCAAAACTAAGAGTTCACATACCACAACTAGAGACCATGTATGTTGCAGTTAAGACCTAGCACATCCAAGTAAATAAATACTAAAAAAAACTTATTTGGATATGCTAGGTCTTAAAAAAAAAACTTATCACTAGGTGCTGAAACATTAATATCTAAAAGAATCTGTTCTTTTAGAAGTCAGTACTCCAAGGAAGATATATTGCATTTATGCTCTAAAAATGAAAATTTCCTTAAAAGTATTATGTTTGGAAAAAAAGTATTATGTCTGTGAATTGTTTATATTTCCTGAAATGGACTCTTCTGATTTTATTTTGATTGAGCCAATGTATTCTATCCTTCAAGCTGTAAATTCAGTTATTTTGAACCTGGGAGGAAGCTTAGTTAAAGTTTTCTTCCTGTGTGCATTGATTTTTTTCTTACAGACTCAAAAGGGCAATTGGAGCTGGTGTGCTAACTGGTGATTATAATCCCAGGATGAGAAGGTTAATCCCTGTGCCCGAGGCTCAAACATAAGCAGGATCAGAAGAGTGAAGGACAAGCCAGGACTGGTTAGCTCTTGGGGGATTCACATTGATTGATCTTCTGATTGAACAGAATTTTTCTGAGTTACCAGGAAATATCTTTCAAAAACATAGAGTATTTAAGTGGGTGGGCACAGGTGGTACCTCTGCTCTGGAAGAAGGAGAGAGCTTGGTGGCATTATGTCAGAGAGAAGTTCCTTGACTCTGAAATAACATTCCCAGTCAGAGTGTGTCTTGTGGAATCTTCAAGGATCAGCTCAAGACTCATCTCCAAGAGCACTTCCCAGCTAGCTCTACCAACAAAAATTTCCCTGCTACCACTGTGACTTAATGATAACTCAAGTTTTACTATGAAAACCTGTACTCTTCATCACATCACTGGGCCATTTGTCCCGTGCTGCCTTATAATGACCTTCTTGCCATCTCTACTCCCTCATTTGACAGTTTTCTCATCCAGAATAAGACATGAGTACTGTCAGGATTTGGGAATTTAGTCAGGTTTTCACCTTTGGATTTGCTTCTAGTTACAGCTTATAGAATATATTATTTAAAGAAATTGCTAATCTGTACACATGTCCATTCCAGTTC
Organism: Odocoileus virginianus; assembly: GCF_023699985.2. Taxonomy (NCBI): domain Eukaryota; kingdom Metazoa; phylum Chordata; class Mammalia; order Artiodactyla; family Cervidae; genus Odocoileus; species Odocoileus virginianus. The sequence continues at coordinate 15,422,883 of NC_069679.1, forward strand.
GATTATATTCAATCCACAACAACCACCTTCCAAGAACTTTTGCTTTGTGCTGGTCATTGAGCTCTTTGAAAGGACAAATTGTGTAGATTAGACAGATGTGGCCTCAACTTGCCTCATCATATTCAGGTGTGTGACATAGGCTTATGATGATTGCTAGTTACTTCTTCCATGATATTCTCTTTTACATGGCCATGAGTAGATATTGAATAAATAGTGTTAAAATGTGGGGAGATAATTTATTTTGATGACTTTGGTGATCCTCGTTCACATTCTGAACTATTGCAGAAGACATATGGGATAAATCTCTAAAGAAAGGAGTCAGGGGCAAGTAGGTAGTAAGCTTGTATATTATCTTCCCCTGGTGCTCAGAGGTTGACTCCTGATGCTGAGACATGTAGTGGAGCATAGCTGGGATTATTGAACCAGGGTTTAATACACTTCAACCTCCGTGGTATATAGTCACAGTGAAGCACAGTTTTACAATAACCCTTCTCTTCCTTTTATCCTTTCCTTGGCATTTTGCCATCACCACCTTCTGCCATCTAGAATACCTCAGAAATCTCCTTTCTTCAACGCTGTTATTGTGGTTAAATGCAATAAAACTCAGAGGCACAAAGTTACCACTGCTGCTAAGTTGCTTCAGTTGTGTCCGACTCTGTATGACCCCATAGACGGCAGCCTACCAGGCTCCCCCATCCCTGGGATTCTCCAGGCAAGAACAAAATTACTACCAGCACATAAATCAGTAAGTACAATGGTAAGACCATAAAAAAGTGAAAAAAGGACAAAAGTCACAAAAGTGAAGAAAGTCACTCACTGGTTAACAAACTTAGAAAAATATCTTAACCTTCTAGGAATAAAAAATGTAAATGAAACATTAGTGAAGTGAAGTGAAGTCGCTCAGTCGTGTCCGACTCTTTGCGACCCCATGGACTGTAGCCTACCATGCTCCTCCGTCCATGGGATTTTCCAGGCAAGAGTACTGGAGTGGGTTGTCATTTCCTTCTCCAGAGGATCTTCCCAACACAGGGATCAAACCTGGGTCTCCCGCATTGTAGGCAGATGCTTTACCATCTGAGCCACCAGAGAAGTAAAGTTGTACAAAAAATGAACAAATGAAATGTACAAAAGAAACATTACCACACCATTAAAAAAAAAAAATCCAGATACTTCAGCCATGCTTTGTTAGAAAAGTTGATGTTCCCAATGCTGGTAAGATGTTGGTAACAATATAAATTGTTATATATTTATTGGAAGCCAAGTAGGTAATATCAAGAGTGTGAAAATATTTATACTAGTTTGAGCATATATTTCCACGTTAGAGAATTTACACTGAGCAAATACTACTGATATATATGCTTGAATTTAACGTGAAGTTTATTATCCTCAGAAAAGATAGAGTCCCCTTACAGTTGATTCCTTAAAAAAAATTATAAAAAGCAATATTACAATTCTCTTACATATTTCTTTGATATTGCACAGTTAAATACTGTTTAGCGAAGACACTTTCACCCCAATGATCAATTTTTTCCACCTCTAATGATCCTAGTCAATGCTGGTTCATGGATTCTTCTGAAAGTTAGCTGATAAGATTAGTAAAAATGACGGCTATTAACTTATTAAGTTTAACAACCACTTAGTAAGTATTCTTGGGTGTATGCTTAGAATTTACCAAGTGTTCACTATTGTTTAAAGAAATCTTTTAAAGTAAATGTTTTGTTGTAGAAACTATGAATATTCATTTATCAAATAAATGGTAAACAGCAGTTCTAATGTTTTGTGAACAGATATTGTGGCTCAAAAATGTTTTACTGATAGCTTCATATATGGATTCTGAATGTACTTTAATTCAAACAACTTAGACACAAGTGAGTGTGAGATCTTTTTAAAAAATATTTGAAATGAATTTATGATTGCCTGGGGGAAGAATGAAGGGAAGGAATAGTTAGGAAGTTTGGGATGGACATGTACACACTGCTATATTTAAAATGGATAACCAAAAATGTCCTACTGTATAGCACATGGAACTCTGCTCAATGCTATGTGGAAGCCTGGATGGGAGAGGAATTTAAGGGAGAATGGATACATGCATATATACGGCGGAGTCCCTTCACTGTTCACCTGAAACTCTCACAACGTTGTGAATCTGCTATGCCCCAATACAAAATGAAAAGTTAAAAATATTTTAAAGATAAAAACAACAGCTCCACTGATGGCAATATATTGACTTGAGGTGCTAGTGAAGAATTTGTATGAAATTTTATGAACTGAGAATGGAAAAAACAGAATTTCAAAATTAATATAATATTTTATATAATATAGGGTGTGATATCATTAAACCAATACGTTAAAAAATTTAAAGTAGAATTTGACTAATCAACCCTGAATTACAGGAATTTATAGAGTTGAATTAACTTAAAACTTTACTTTGAATCTTCTAACTGAGAAAAAGTAGGGACTTACTTCAGTATATATATATATATGTGGTTTTCCCTATATACATACATGATGATTTTAAATAATGTATAGTTTTATGTATATGTTCATCATAGCAATTTTTATAATAGAAAATGTAGAAACTGCCTAAATTCTCAGTCATTAGCAGACTAATTAAACCTTAGTGTGTTCCTAATACAAATAGGAAAAGGAGTACATCAAGGCTGTAAATTGTCACCCTGCTTATTTAACTTATATGCAGAGTACATCATGTGAAATGCTGGGCTGGAGGAAGCACAAGCTGGAATCAAGATTGCTGGGAGAAATATCAATAACCTCAGATATGAAGATGACACCACTGTTATGGCAGAAAGTGAAGATGAACTAAAAAGCCTCTTGATGAAAGTGAAACAGGAGCATGCAAAAGTTGGCTTAAAGCTCAAGATTCAGAAAACAAAGATCATGGCATCTGGTCCCATCACTTCATGGGAAATAGATGGGGAAACAGTGGAAACAGTGTCAGACTTTATTTTTGGGGGCTCCAAAATCACTGCATATGGTGATTGCAGCCATGAAATTAAAAGACACTTACTCCTTGGAAGGAAAGTTATGACCAACTAGATAGCATATTAAAAAGCAGAGACATTACTTTGCCAACAAAGGTCCATCTGGTCAAGGCTATGGTTTTTCCAGTGGTCATGTATGGATGTGAGAGTTGGACTGTGAAGAAAGCTGAGCACAGAAGAATTGATGCTTTTGAACTGTGGTGTTGGAGAAGACTCTTGAGAGTCCCTTGCACTGCAAGGAGATCTAACCAGTCCATCCTAAAGGAGATCAGTCCTGGGTGTTCATTGGAAGGACTGATGCTGAAGCTGAAACTCTGATACTTTGGCCACCTCATGAAAAGAGTTGACTCGTTGTAAAAGACCCTGATGCTGGGAGGGATTGAGGGCAGGAGGAGAAGGGGATGACAGAGGATGAGATGGCTGGATAGCATCATCGACTCGATGGACATGAGTTTGGGTGAACTCCGGGAGTTGGTGATGGACAGTGAGGCCTTGCGTGCTGTGGTTCATGGGGTTGCAAAGAGTTGGACATGACTGAGTGACTGAACTGAACTGAACTGAATACAATATTAATGTAGTTCATTAAATACAGATTATGAAAAGTGTCTAACAACATGGAAAATTGATTGCACAATGTTAAAAAAGATACAGATGTGTATATGGAGTATTATTACATATACAGACTATTAATAATCTATACATTGAAAAAGAAAACTGGGATGAAATGTATCAAAAGAGTAACCATAATTGCTTTCTGGTGGCAGTCTAGATTTTCTCTTGATATAGAACACAGTAGTGAATTCTAGGGGTTTAAATACTCAGGTCTTTGAGTTCTAGCTCCTAATCATGCAGACAGTCTGCATGGTGTAATCACCCACCTCAACTCACTCCTCAATAAGGATGTATCTTTCACTACTGAAGGGCTGTCAACTATTACTAAGCAATTCTTGCTATTGAGATGAAGTCACTTTAAATCTATCTATCTATCTATCCCTGACTTTACCACTAGTGCCACCTGGGAAGCCTATCTATCTATCTGTCTATGCTGTGCTTAGTCACTCTTTGTGACTCCATGGATAGTAGCCCACCAGGCTCCTCTGTCCATGGGATATTCCAGAATACTGGAGTGGGTTGCCATGCCCTCCTCCAGGGGATCTTCCCAACCCAGAGATTGAACTCAGGTCTCCCACATTGCAGGTGGATTCTTTACCATCTGAGCCACCAGGGAAGTGCATCTATCTATTTATCTTTCTACTTATCTATCCATCATCTATCAGCCTATAAATAAATCTATCATTTTTTTTTTTTTCCTTTTGGCCTCCGTTCTGCAGTCTGCTGCATACAGGTTAATGCTGTCTGTCTTCCTGGACACAGAGTCATGTACCTGCTCTGAGTGATTCCAGACTCTCCTAGTCTGATCCACACTGAGCCTCCAAACAAACAGAGAAAGAACTTCTACTTTTCACTCTAGGCAGTGTCTTCAAGCTTTGAAAATTCTGCGATGGTTGCTCTAGTCTTTAGCTCATGGCTATTATCTCTATTAATTACAATGTTCCCCCCTCTCCCACCCCAACCTCAGAAAACTAAAAGCCTCCATCAATTTCCACCATTCACTAATATGAGCTTGTTTCAGGTCATTTTTTGAGATCAGGTTTTGATAGAAACAGAATAAAAGCATATGAGGGATGTGATGGGGAGGACAGTCCAAGGAAATGGCCCAGCAAGATGTGGATGAGGAGCCATGGATGACCTACTTTATAGTCTGCAGAGGGCTGGCAGCTGGCAGCCTCCCTTAACTCCTGCCCAGACTTTGGATTATTCCAGCCACAGTGAAGCCCTCCCCCCTTCCTTTTTTTGGTGGAAACTTCAGGATTCAAACAGTCTGTATTCCATAAATTCTTATATTTTCTTTTAGAGATGCTGAGAGAATATACATCCTAATACTGATCTTTTTATTTTCTGAGAAGGTCAGGTTAATATCAGCTTATCAATACCATTGATAAGCATTCTGAGTCTACAACAGTGGTTTCCCTGGTGTTAATGTATTTGCGTCTTTCACTGACTTCATCCCTGCACTTCCTATTCTCAACTACTAAATGGGAAGTGCATAGAAAGGACTGTTTTCTTCAGTCACAAAGGTAATAAAAGAAATCTACATTTGTATATGTATAACTGAATCACTTTGCTGTATACCAAACATTGTAAATCAACTTTAATTAAAAAAAAATAAAGCAATTATCCTTCAATTAAAAATAAATACATTTAAAAAAGAAATAAAAGAAAACAAAGAAACAAAAACAAACAAAAAAGAAATCTACAGACTTGGGGAGATGAGCACAGTCAGTGATTTAGGGAGCCATTCTGTCCAAGTTTGAATAGATGTGCAGGCATGCCTAAAGAACATGTAAGATTGTAATATTTACTTTCCCTGAACTCTCGGACTCATAACAGCTGAAATTCAAGTGTCTCAATCCCCAACAGGAAGCATTAAATCCCTGAAAATGCTCAGGAGTGAGTCTCCCAGGTGCTCTCTTTGGGCAGGTGTCAGATGATGGATGGGATCAGAAGTATGGGAATTTCTGAGAAGCAGATTCTCATGCCCTGCCCTGGGGGATGCTTCCTGGATAGTTTGCGGTTGTGCCCCACATCTGCTGTGAACTGGCTGAAAGCCAGCAGCTTTTCTTCTCTAAATAAGAAAGGAACTCAAATGTGGGGTGTTACGGGGTACAAGAACCGCAGTATATGGACAGTCTGGGTCTCTGGTGCCTCACAAGGAAGATTCATCTGTTGGGTTAGGTGGGTAGTGAGAAGTCTAACTCAGTAGTGGACTAGCTTCCCAGCACCCAGGTCCCATGCATCCCACCACTTTCTACTTCTCTCTTAGAATATGGATTTTTCCAGGACTATTAGCCAATGTATATAGTCTGACTTCTGGGATCAATGTGATGATGCAAAAATGCTGAACAAGGAGACCTTCCTCCAGATGTGAGGGGGACCAGATGACTTGGGTGCGGAGCCAAAAAGCAGTGGCAGAAGTATCTTAACCCTTGTGGCAAAACCTCTATCCAGAGAGAAAGCTGTTATAGGAAGAAAATGTCTAGTGTTTTTCCTTCTGGAAATAGAGGTTAAATAATCTCAGTATAAAACTGCCATCCCTCCATGTTGCTGTATAACACAGGAGCTCGATCTGTTATTCTGTGACAATGTAGAGGAGTGGAATGGTGCGGGGGGATGCAGGCTCAAGAGGGAGGGGAGATGTATATATATATATATGTTATATATGTGTATATGGCTGATTCACAATTTTTTTTATGACAGAAACTAACACAACATTGTAAAGCAATTGTCCTCCAATTAAAAATAAACTTAAGTTGAGCTGGAGGAGTTGCTTGTATATTTTTGAGATTAATCCTTTGTCTGTTGCTTCCTTTGCTATAATCTTCTCCCAATCTGAGGGCTGTCTTTTCACCTTGCTTATAGTTTCCTTTGTTGTGCAAAAGTTTTTAAGTTTCATTAGGTCCCATTTGTTTATTTTTGCTTTTATTTCTAAAATTCTGGGAGGTGGGTCATAGAGGATCCTGCTGTGATTTATGTCGGAGAGTGTTTTGCCTATGTTCTCCTCTAGGAGTTTGATAGTTTCTGGTCTTAAATTTAGATCTTTAATCCATTTTGAGTTTATTTTTGTGTATGGTGTTAGAAAGTGTTCTAGTTTCATTCTTTTACAAGTGGTTGACCAGTTTTCCCAGCACCACTTGTTAAAGAGGTTATCTTTTTTCCATTGTATATCCTTGCCTCCTTTGTCAAAGATAAGGTGACCATAGGTTTGTGGATTTATCTCTGGGCTTTCTATTCTGTTCCATTGATCTATATTTCTGTCTTTGTGCCAGTACCATACTGTCTTGATGACTGTGGCTTTGTAGTAGAGTCTGAAGTCAGGCAGATTGATTCCTTCAGTTCCATTCTTCTTTCTCAGGATTACTTTGGCTATTCGAGGTGTTTTGTATTTCCATACAAATTGTGAAATTATTTGTTCTAGTTCTGTGAAAAATACTGTTGGTAGTTTGATAGGGATTGCATTGAATCTATAGATTGCTTTGGGCAGTATAGCCATTTTGACAACATTGATTCTTCCAATCCATGAACACAGTATATTTCTCCATCTGTTTGTTTCCTCTTTGATTTCTTTCATCAGTGTTTTATAGTTTTCTATGTATAGGTCTTTTGTTTCTTTAGGTAGATATACTCCTAAGTATTTTATTCTTTATAAATGACCCAATCAAAAAATGGGCCAAAGAACTCAACAGACATTTCTCCAAGGAAGACATACAGATGGCTAACAAACACATGAAAAGATGCTCAACATCACTCATTATCAGAGAAATGCAAATCAAAACCACAGTGAGGTACCATTACACGCCAGTCAGGATGGCTGCTATCCAAAAGTCTACAAGAAATAAATGCTGGAGAGGGTGTGGAGAAAAGGGAACCCTCTTACACTGTTGGTGGGAATGCAAATTAGTACAGCCACTATGGAAAACAGTGTGGAGATTTCTTAAAAAGCTGGAAATAGAAATGCTATATGATCCAGCAATCCCACTTCTGGGCATACACACCAAGGAAACCAGATCTGAAAGAGACACGTGCGCCCCAATGTTCATCACAGCACTGTTTATAATAGCCAGGACATGGAAGCAACCCAGATGCCCATCAGCAGACGAATGGATGAGAAAGCTGTGGTACATATACACCATGGAATATTACTCAGCCATTAAAAAGAATTCATTTGAATCAGGTCTAATGAGATGGATGAAACTGGAGCCCATTATACAGAGCGAAGTAAGCCAGAAAGATAAAGACCAATACAGTATACTAACACATACATATGGAATTTAGAAAGATGGTAAAGATAACCCTATATGCAAAACAGAAAAAGAGACTCAGATGTATAGAACAGACTTGTGGTCTCTGGGAGAAGGCGAGGGTGGGATGTTTCAAGAGAACAGCATTGAAACATGTATATTATCTAGGGTGAAACAGATCACCAGCCCAGGTTGGGTGCATGAGACAAGTGCTCGGGCCTGGTGCACTGGGAAGACCCAGAGGGATTGGGTGGAGAGGGAGGTGGGAGGGGGGACCGGGATGGGGAATACATGTAAATCCATGGCTAATTCATTTCAATGTATGACAAAAACTACTGTAATGATGTAAAGTAATTAGCCTCCAACTAATAAAAATAAATGGAAAAAAAAAATAAAGGGATGAAGGCTGCAAAAAAAAAAAAAATAAATAAATAAACTTAAAAAGAAATAAAAAACATACTAACAGTTAAAAAACCAAATAGGCAGCCTAAAAAAACTCTTTTTCAAACACTCCTTCTGCACTGATAGTTGAGTAGTGTGTGTAAGTTGGAGTCTCTATTTTCATAACTGAATTTTTAGTATGCAGAAACAATGTACAGAAAGTAGGAGATATACATGAGTATAAAAATAGGGTGGTTAGAAATCTGTCTTAAACCTGGATTGTAGAGTCTGCTTTGGAGGGAAACATTTTATTCTGGAGTCAGATTCATTTACACTACATTGAATCTGAAGAATATAACAAAGGCTATGTTGACTTGGTCCAGTTTATTTCTGAGTAGATTTGGTCGACCATGAAGCGATGGCAGAATGAGGCGTGGTATCAGAGAACACGATTTGACAAAAGAATTGGAGTTTCTAAGGTAACAGTTCTTCCTTCTTCCATTGATGGTGTATGATCTGGACAGTTACCATCACAGGCCACAGAACTCATGCATCCCAACCTTTGTCCTGGAGCTTCATACATCCATATATCCTCTAGAATTTGAGATTCAGTTCTGAGACTTTCAAGAAGTGACAAGTAGATTGGTCACCTTTTCCCAACAGTGAATTCCAATGATATAGTAGCTAGACCTGGATTTAGGTAGAAACTTAGGAGTCTTTCTGAGTCAAGCATCTTAAAGAATTAGTGTCATGAAGTTCAGACTCAGGCCCAAAATGCTGCTTTGGGGAAAGACCTCAGGGAAAATGTCCACAAATTGCGGAAAGTGGTCCTTACTTTCCAGTCCTACGTGGAAAGGAGTAGCACTGAGAAGCAAAAAGCAGGAATAGGAAAGGACCTGTTTTGCATCATTATTTAGTTGAGATACAAATGTTCTGGGAAAGTTCATTGTTGGAAAGTATCAAGCTCAGGGTGAGGGAGGCTGGGAAGAAGAACTGAGATATGAAATTTTGTAGACTATCAACACTGTGAGTACATGTCAAAGGAGAAATTATGAATTTACAAAGTGGAGGCTCAGGATCAAGTTTAGAGAAAAATGTTGAGATGTGAATGCTGCAGAAGATACTTAGTAACTGGCTACAGAACAGTGACAGCGAAAGTATGTTTTATTGGTGGTTGTAGGTCCCAGGGTTTCCAACTTTGAGCTTTTTGCTCTCAATAGGTGCCTAGAATAACAGAGAAATGGAAGAGGACATCTCTCCATAGAGGTGTCTGAAGAAATTAAAATATTTAACTCTTATATTGACCTTATAATGAAGTGAGAAAGCATAGCAAATCCCTTTGAGTGTTAGCAGTAGAAAGAAAACACTAGAAAATACAAATAATTTGAAACATTTGTAGGAAAAGAAATCCTCTGCTTAGTGAATGATTATACTCAACACAGTTTAGAACAAATAATTTTTCATCAGAATATTGCTAACAGCATTTTCCTGAACTGGGACTGGATGACATGTGGCAGCTGGTATTTTGTGGGAATTCAGTCAAGGAGTCAAGATGAAGTCAGTCTGATAGTCAGAGTAGCCAGACAGAGCAATTTACTGGGAAATTCCATTTTTGCTTCTACAGTTTCTGTACAGGTCTCTTTGGGTATTGTATCGAAGTGCTCGTAAATCCCACCCACAGTGCTGCAGAGCTTTACAAAAACCTCCCCTTGGTTTTGTCCCATCTGTCTTAGAACATCCATCATAGGTATTTTCTCCAAGTCAGGCTCCATCCAGATCAGAGTCTTGGCTTGAGGTCAGGGCAGGCTTGCCCAGGCGTTTCTCAGGCTTTTCTGCCCTGCTGCTGGGATCTGCCCTGGAGTTTGCGACTAGAATGGACTTCAGAAGTCAGGACCTCTTCTCCTACCTGTGCTTTCTGACCAGTTCACTCTCAGATGGTTTCTCTCAGGAGAGTCTGTCAGACCTGAATATCTCAACTGGGTTCTACAAGCTGTAGGTAGGCAGAAAAGATTCACGGTCAGTGTAATTTCTGCTTTCACCTGCTAATCTTCTGAATCACCTCTGCCTGTCCTACTTACCCATGGAGGGTGTTATGGAGTGGAAAGTGCTTCCACATGGAATTTTATCCTTTCCATTGATCACATCTGGCTAAATTCAGGGCCAGTAGTCCATCTGCTGCTTTGTGTGAACTGGAAAAGGCAACATGCTGGGCAAATGCAGAGGAAGCCCCTTGGGTTCAAGTTGGAAAACAGAGGGCAACTTTTTGAGCTTTATTCATAAAGTCTTCCCTTTTTCCAGCTGATGCAGCCCCACACCAGGGCCTTGGCTCAGAGAGCAGAGCTCAGGCTGAATTTTAGTCCCATTTAGATGAATTTTTGCTCCCTTGGCTGAGAGTCCTTGTGTCAGACCCAACCTGTGCACCTAAGGGTGGTGGCTCTGGCCAAATTCAGTCCATGCTTTTAAAAAAAAATAAATTTATTCATTTTAATTGGAGTCTAATTACTTTACAATATTGTAGCAGTTTTTGCCATACATTGCCATGAATCAGCCACATGTGCACATGTGTTCCCCATCCTGAACCCCCTCCCACCTTCCTCCCCATCCCATCCCTCTGGGTCATCCCAGTGCACCAGCCCCGAGCAGTCCATGCTTTTTAATTTACACTCTTGTTGGACTTTTGATTTTTAACACCATCATACCCTTTTTGAAAACTTTGGTGCTCTCAACACAGCAGTCTTCATTTTCTTTAGATCTCTGTGTCTGTCACTGTGAAAATAAAGCAATACATAAGGATCATCAAAAATGTCTTTACTGAAAATTAACCATTAAAGGATAGTGTGGGGTTTCCCTGGTGGCCCAGTGGTAAAGAATCCCCCTGTCAATATATAGGAGAGACAGGTTGATCTCTGATCTGGAAAGGTCCCACATGCCACAGAGCAACTAAGCCCATGTGCCACAACTACTGAGCTCACATGTTGCAACTACTGAAGACCGGGCACCCTAGAGTCTGATGCTCCACAGCAAGAGAAGCCACTGCAATGAGAAATCCATGCACTGCAACTAGAGAGTAGCCCCCGCTCACTGCATCTAGAGAAAGTTGGAGCAGCAATGAAGACCCAGTACAGCCAAAAGAAAAAAAAAAAAAAAAAATATATATATATATATGCACACACACACATATATGTATATATATAAAATAAAAGGATAGTGTGAATTTTCTTGCTGTTGTTAACAAGAGGGAGCAGGATTGAAAACACTTTGATCTTCATACTTTCTTTGGAGGATCTTATCCAAATCCACGGCCTAATTTAAGCGTCACAATATTCCTTATAACCCTTATAACAATGCCTTACTACCCTCCATTCAACTGCATGCCTAGCAACTTCATTTCCATACACACAGTCTAACACCTTTTTCCTGATTAAAACCTCAAAGAACAAACAGGAAAAGAGGGGAAGAAATGTTATTTTCTCAGTAACAGACAATGTAACAGGGACTGGCTTGAGCAGAGAGCAAGAGAATGTGTACCTCATGGCAGGAGGCCAGCTGGGCTAAAGCAATGAACTTGAATGGCTGAGCATAGCTGGTTTAGGTACTAATTTTTGAAATGGCAAGAGGTGGGTGGTTAGCATGTTGAAAAATAAATTTGGCTTCTGCTGAACCTCTGCGAGGCTCCCTGACTCCCTTCTAGCGCTGATGCACAGACTTCCCCAGGCAGCCATCAGAAACAGGTTTGAACAGAACCAGCTATAGAAAACAAAAAGTTGGGAATGAGAAGGTAATTAAATCTTGAGGAGACTGGAACTTAGACTCAGCAACCTAGTGGTTCTGGGGCAGTGAATCTTGCAATCTTGTGGCTGTGGCAGAAAGGTTTGGGGTGCTGGGTCCTAAGGAGAATGCAGGTATTGTGTTTCCTAGTGCTTCACTCCTCCCTGTATCAGGAGTATCCTCCAGGGTCTTTGACACAGGACTTTGCAGGGTCCCCATTCCAGGTGGGTGTACATCCTACTCCACTGACTCTGGGACGTGGCCATGCATGGATCCATAGTTGCTGGTGGAGGTGACAGTGTCTGGTCCAGGCTGAGGCTCCACATGGCATGGCGTCATGGATTTCTGCCAGCACTGTTGAGCGTTTGTCCTGTGAGATGGGAAAGGTATGCTCAGGGGGTCACTGTTGCTTTGGCCTGGGTCCCAGAACAAAGACACAGTGCTGAATGCAGTCCACAATCTGAGCGCAAGTCCAATGAGCAAATGCAATATATGTTTGTTATTGTAGAAGTGTTAGTCTCTTAGTTGTGTCCAACTCTGACCTCGCCAGGCTCCTCTATCGATGGAATTCTCCAGGCAAGAATACTGGAGTGGGTTGCCATTTGCTTCTCCAGGGAAAATTTCTGTCCCAGGGATTGAACCTAGGTCTCCTGCATTGCAGACAGATTCTTTACTGTCTGAACTATCAGGGAAGCCCCAGTTGTAAAGCAACCTCAACTTTTAAAATCATAGGCAACAATCATAATAGAAATGGCTGTTTAATACAGATTCTAAACCTAGGGTGACTTGACCTATGAAATTACATGCTGAAATTTATGGTAGCTCCCCGTTATCTTTAGGTTGAGATGGTTTGAGCACAGGCTTTTGTTTACCTTCCTAGGCTTTCGTCTTTTTCTTTTCCACATGCTCCCTTAAACTCAGCTGTGCTGAACTACTTGCTTCCTGAAAGCTCCATGTTCTTTCATGTCTCTTTGCCTTTGCTCTGTGATTGCTTTTGCTTGAAATGCCCTTACCTTCTCCAGTTCCCCAGTTTGGTCTCTAGCCCACCTCCTTAGATCCTATTGATGAAGTATAATGTGAGCTTAGCTTAGCTGTTGACCTTCTGGGAAGTCCTAAACGATTGCTCAAGACAACTGTATTGGATGCACCCCCTTTCCCTTAATTTTTGTGGCATCCAGTGCTTATCCCTATCACTGCTGTCAAAACTCATTTCCTCTCATCTTCTTTAGGTAAAGATCTTTGAGAGAAGAGATTTGTCTGTGTCCTCTGTGCAGGACATTACCTCATTAAGCAAGGCTCATAAAGTGCCTTCTGAAACTATTGTAATGATATAATGTCTCATATTCAGAGAGGATAAGCTAGGAAGTGACAGAGTCATGACTAGAACCCACATCTTCCCAATTCCTAGTCCTTGCTCTCTCTCACCCTGCTCTGCACTATGGAACACTATTTTGCATTTGTTTAGCATAGCACCATTAGCTGTAAACAATTCAATTTGAACATTAGTCTGAGTTAAGCATCATTGGGAAGTTAAATTTGTTGTGATTTGCTCCAAACTATGAAATATATTCCAAAGTCAAAGAGAAATGAATTCCTTGTTGTCTACATATTTGGAGTATTCAAATCACAATCTTTCTACTAACATGAGTAATCAAGGATGAACTGTGCCTCCAGAGAAGCATCTAAGATGCTACAGCTGGGAGAGCCTTCAAGGATGATATATTCACTCCACTATGTGTTCAGAAGGAAGAGTCTAGAGTGATCCAGAGTGGTTTCACAACTGGCCAAGGCCAACATCAAAGAAACATAAAAGAAATAAATTATTCCAATTCCTAGTCCAGTGATATTTTTGGTTCACTTGGCAAATATCCAGTTCTCTGATCATTTACTTTAATATTTATCATTTGAAAGTGTCTGAGTATCTTAGTCCTCCAGCTGATCTCCTTCCCTGGAGTGACCTTAGAATGACCTGGGCAGCCTGGCATTTTCTTTCTGTATGTGGATTTTCATTGTTGTATGGGATGCTCTTTCATGGGAAAGGGGAGGGGCAGGCACAGGGTGGGTTCATCCTGAAGTTCACCTCTTCCTGGAAGGAGGCCGAGTCATTCTTGCTGCCAGATGAGTGCATTCTGAGAGTTTACCATGATGTTGTCCAGTCCTGGGTGGGAGGGGACTTGGAGACTCAAGGCACCTGGAGAAAATGTTTGGGATGCCAGGCCCAGAAAAGAAATGAGGATTGCACTGGGACATCCCAGAGCTTTTAATTTTGTGACCATGGACTTTGAACTTGCTTTTCTTATCTCCACTCTCGGGCTTTGATTTTGATGTGTACTCTTTGAGGGTTATAGGCAAACTGCAGTGTATATCAAAGGAGAATACGAGGCTTTTTAAAAAAATGTGGAACAGACAATCTTGAAAAGACTTCAAACCACATAGATGGAGGAACAACTAGAAAACTTTGGAGAATAGAGACCAAAGGATGGGTGATACTAAAGGTGTTTGATCATAGTCTTGAAATAACTATCAGGGTAGAGCTGGCTTATGGAAGACAACTGCATTTGCATGTCTGCTTATGTATGCCTCCTGTGTATTGCAGTATATTGGTTTAATGAAATGTATGAGGAAAATCTAGACTACACAGATATGTCACAAAAAGGTAGATTTTTTGCAATGTGAAATCAGAAACTGTGTTAGTGGACTTTTTCTATTCTTTTCCGTCAAAGTCATTGGTCTAGCTTGCATTTTGGATGGTACTTCCACCCATGCTTGATTTTATAGCATTATTCATAGGTCTTTTGGGAAATAATTGGTTCATTGCATTAAGAAACTTTTATGTGTTGACATATTTCATTATACAACATCAAATATATCACAGGAGGTAATATGGCCACTAATATCTTTAATTCAGAACAGTACTTAAATACCGGGGAGCCTACCAGCTCATAATGGCAGGTACAATTTCCCTGAATTCTAGTTTTTCCCTGAAAGCTTGGATTTTTATCATTAGCAACAATGGTCCATTGTTTTCTTGATGTGCAGGCTCAATTTATTCATTTTTTTTTTTAGTTTATTCATTTTCAAGAAAATGTGTGACAACTACCTAAGTCTGAATAACCATAGCTTGCCTGTCAGTTATTCTTTCAAGAAAAATGGTGTTTCATGGAAAAAAATGGCTAGTTCAATTTGCAACTTAAATGACTACAAAAGACTTTTCCCTTGAGATAATAAAATTGGAATGCAGCAGAAGTACTTACGTGTACTTCCACTGTTGTTACACAGAATACTAAAAAGATATAAACTTGAGTGCAGATTTAATAAAATTAATAGTTTTACTGCTTTTTCAGTGTTACGGACTAAACTGTGTCCTTCTCAAATCCATATGTTAAAGTCCTTACCCTTGGTAACTCAAAATGTATCCTTCTTTGGAGATAAGACCCTTAAAGATAAGGTAAAAGAGGCCATTTTACCTTAGACTGTATTAGACCTTAATTCAGGCTGACTGGTGTCCTTATGAGAAGAGGAAATTTGTACACAGAAGAAGATACATACGGGATATACTATACATGTATTAGAGGAAAGTCCACATGAGGACAAAACAAGAAGGTGGCCATCTCCAAGCCAAGGAGGAGGACTCAGGAGAGATCAAAACTGTGGGCACTTTCATCCTAGATTTTTAGCCTCAGAGCTGTGAGAAAATAAGTTTCTGTTGTTTAAACCACATAGCCTGTGTTACTTTGTTATGTCAGCTTAGCTAACTAATATAGTCAATTAAATTGTTAACTGAAACTAGCCTTTTTTTCCACCTGCAAATACATAGGAATGTAGAATGTAGAATACAGTGACTGCTAATACACTACTGAGGCTTCGGCCTTGATTCATACTAAGTGACCAGCAGTTTTACCCACCAATGCTTTCACAACATGAAGGCAAATGTCAAAACAATTCCTTGAAAAAGATGAAATTGCCTTGAATACTTTGGTGGAATCTCTAGAGTCAAGGACCAGGGATCTGTATGTCACCGGCCTGTGGTTTGTTCTCCTTGGTGGTACTCAGAGTCTCAGATGCTGGATCCACGGTGATGGTGCTTTGGGGGCAGTGGGAGGGCTCAGGGAAGGTCCAGAGTCTGATTACTTTATGTTTAGTACCCACACTATATTTGTGCAGCAAAACTTCACCCTTTCCATTATAAATAATGTTTACTTGCTTAAGCGACAAGTAGTTAGGATTGTGACTTGAAATTTTGGCAAAACCATAAATATGAGTAATAGACTGACTTGGCTTTCATGGTTGATGGATCAAGCAATGCACTTAGTAACTGGACGGGAAATAAAAGGGGCCAGACTTTGAATTGAGACCCATATGAAGCCCCAAGAATGGATAAACCTGGTCAAGTTCCCCTCAGTCAAGGGTCCCCCAACATACTTTGACTTTTGTCAAAACCTTCTTCTACCTTCTCTGTGATGTCCAGCCTGCTGAAGGAGAAGTGAGTTTGACAACCCACTGCTTGGAACCCTTGGTGCATCTGTAGAAGTCTGGTACTGCCCAGCCCCACATAAATGGAAGACTGGATTTTAAGCTACAGTCATTATCTCAGATCTAGAAAAACAGTGATTTTAAGGTACACTGCATATGCCTGTTTCTTGAATAAGAATAATCCAAATTGTGCAAGATCATCACTGGTGGTTTTCTCACTAATTCGAACTGTGTAGTCAGTGACAGTCGATTGTTGTCTTACAAATATGTCACAGGGACATACAGTTTTACTTTGTTAAATCACTTACAGAATCAGGATTTCTTTGAGCAGAGCAGTATTCTTAAAAAATATGCTAATTTTCAAGAAACATGTTATACTTTTTACTGCTTAAACTTGCTGCAGATTTCTTAGGGATAAAAACATAAAAACATTTTTATAAAGTTTTCGATATATAAAAAAGGGGGAATAAAATCAGTATCTTTAGATTCATCACTTACGTCTAGTAATCATTAATGTTTGCTTTATTGGGTATTTGGTGAAGTGTTTAAAAATAAATTATAAGCACCATGACAATTCATTTCTAAACCTTTAAGCACATATTTTCTTTTTTTCAGTTTTTCCTGGAGTTTTTTTTTTTCCATTTATTTTTATTAGTTGGAGGCTAATTACTTTACATCATTGTCATACATTGAAATGAATTAGCCATGGATTTACATGTATTCCCCATCCCGGTCCCCCCTCCCACCTCCCTCTCCACCCGATTCCTCTGGGTCTTCCCAGTGCACCAGGCCCGAGCACTTGTCTCATGCATCCAACCTGGGCTGGTGATCTGTTTCACCCTAGATAATATACATGTTTCGATGCTGTTCTCTTGAAACATCCCACCCTCGCCTTCTCCCACAGAGTCCACAAGTCTGTTCTATACATCTGAGTCTCTTTTTCTGTTTTGCATATAGGGTTATCGTTACCATCTTTCTAAATTCCATATATATGTGTTAGTATACTGTAATGGTCTTTATCTTTCTGGCTTACTTCACTCTGTATAATGGGCTCCAGTTTCATCCATCTCATTAGAACTGATTCAAATGAATTCTTTTTAATGGCTGAGTAATATTGCATGGTGTATATGTACCACAGCTTCCTCATCCATTCATCTGCTGATGGGCATCTAGGTTGCTTCCATGTCCTGGCTATTATAAACAGTGCTGCATAAGCACACATTTTTAAAAAACAAAAATATTTTCTATACAACCCTAATACTACTACTTCACATCAAACAAAGTTAACAGTTCCCTAAAATCATTTAATAACTAGCCCATGTTAAATTTTCCAACAAAATGTCCTTTACAGATGGTTTTTGGAAACCAGAAACCAGTCAAATGCTATGTATTTAATTTGGTTTCTAAGTATTTTAACTTTCTTTAACCTGTAATAGTTTTCATTCTACAGCATTCCCTCCACTATACTTGTGTTTTCCTTCATCACATTGATTATTGAAAGGACTGGAACTGTTGTCTTGTAGAATGTCTCACTGTCTGGAATTGTCTAGTTGTTTCTTTGTGGAATCCTTTAACTTGTTCTTCTAGTTCCTTTGTCTCCTGCTAGAACTAATGACTAGAGGCTCCATTTGTTTATTTTTGGCAGGAATACTGTGTAGGGAGGTAGTGTCCAATGTATGGTAGTGTCCTGTGTCATGTTAGGATAGCCATAATGACTTGATGAGGCTGATTCAGCGCTAGGATAAGATGGGGACAGAAAAATCTATCTTTTGTAAAATTATATATTCCCATTGTAACCAGCAGGTAATCTGAGATTTTGCAATGTTTTAAAACTTTTTCTTTTGGCTTGGAGTATATTTTTCTGCCTGATGTTTTGCGTGTAGCCAGAAGCTAGTCACATTTCTTCCTCCTATAACTGCGAATGCCTCCAGTCTGCTATACACAAAATGAATGTTATAAACTCATCATTAGATGCTGAAATATTAGTATCTAAAAGAATCTGCTTTTTTTTAAAAAAAAAAAAGTAACGTAAGGAAGATACATTACATTTCTGCTCTACAAATGAGAATTTCATAAAAAGTGTTGTATTTGTGAATCATTTATATTCCCTGAAATGGGCTCTTCGGTTTTTATTTTGAGCAAGCTGCTGTATTCTATCTTCTAAATCATAAGCTCAGTTATTTTGAACAACCTGGGAGGAAACCTAGGTAGAGTTTTCTTTCTCTGTGCATTGCTTTTTCTCTTATAGACTCACAAAGAGCAATTGGAGCTGGTGTGGTAACTGGTGATTGTAATCCCAGTAAGAAGGGGTTAATCCCTGTGTCTAGGATCAGACATGAGCAGGGTCAGAAGAGTGAAGGAGAGGCCAGGACTGGTCAGCTGTTAGACCTGTGGGATTCACACTGATTGATCCTCTGACTGAACAGAAATTTTTCTTAGTTCCCAGGAAGTATCTTTCAAAAACACATCATGTCAGTGGGTGGGGACTGGTGGTGCCTCTACTCTGAGATGAGGACAGAGCTTAGTGGCATTAGGTCAGAGAGATGATTCCTGACTCTGAAATAACATTCCCAGTCGGGGTAGGTCTTGTGGCATCTTCAAGGACCAGCTCAAAATTCATCTTCAAGAGCTCTTCCCAGCTAACTCTGCCAACAAGAACTTCTCAGCTACCCTCTCTTTGCTCACTTTGTAATAACTCAGATTTTACTTCGGAAAGGTCTGTGCTCTTCATCACATCATTGGGTCGTTTGTCCAGTGCTGCCTCATAATGTCCTTCTGGCCCCCACTACTTGCTCACTTGTTAGTTTTCTCATCAGAAGGAGACACAAGAACTGTCAGGATTTTGGGGTTTAGTGTCAGATTTTCCTCCTTGTAGATCTGCTTCTAGTTATGGTCTTTAGAATATGTTGGTGTATGACCCAGTGCACAGGCTATGGTCATCTTTATTTCCATTCCTGTATTTCTTCCATGATGTTCTCTTTAATTTTGCCATTGGTATATGTAATAAATGTTAAACTGTGGTGAGATGATTTATTTTGCTGATTTTGGGGATACCTGTTCACATTCTGAGACTATTGGAGTAGACACATGGGTAAATCTCTTTCAATAAAAGAGTCAGTGGGAAAGTAGTTTGTGTATTGTTTCCTCATGATGCTCAGATGTTGGCTCTTGATGCTGAGACATAAGCAGTGGATAACACCTGGGATTTTTAAACAAATGCTTAGTACACTTCAACCTCTGTGGTATGTAGCACAGTGAAACACAGCAGTACAAAAACATTCTTCTTCTTTTATCCTTTCCTTAGTAGTTTACCATCATTACAACTTGTCATCTAGAAAACCTCAGAAATCTTCTTTCTCCAATGCTGTTATTGTGGTTAGTGAAATAAAACTCGATTGCAAAAATTATTACATTACACAAGTTAATAAATAAAACACGAAGTACCTAAAGGGCAAAAGCACAAAGGACAAATGAAGAAAGTCACTCATTGGTTAACAAATTTAGAAAAATATTTTAACCCTCTAGAAATAAAAAAATGTAAATTAAACATTAGCAAACCATTAAGAAATAATCAGGTTTTTAAGCTTTGTGTTGTTAGACAAGTTGATGTTCCCAGTGGTGGTAAGATGTTGGTAATAATATAAATTGTTATATATTTATTGGAAACCATTTAGATAGTATTTTAAAAGTGAAAATATTATTACTAGGTTGAGGAAATATTTCCACCTTGGGGAATTTACTGTGAGAAAATATATATGTGTTTGAATTTAAAGTGAGGTTTATTATCCTCAGAGAAGACAGAATCCCCTTATATTTGATTCAAATTCAAAAATATTATACAAAAAGCAATATTACAATACTTTAATGGAATTCTTTGGTTTTGCATAGTTAAGTACAGTTTAGTGAAGACACGTTCACCTTTAATGATCTTAATCAAGGGTAATTCATGGATACTACTGAAAGTCAGATGATGAGCTTAGTGAAAAAGGTGACTAGTAAACTTAATGACAATTTAGTAGCTATTCTTGGGGTTTGCTTAGAAATTACAAGTGTTCAATATTGTTTAAATAAATCTTCTAAAGTAGATTTTTGCTGTGGAAATCATGAATATTCACTTACAGTCTAAATGGCAATCAAAAGTTCTGTTTTGTGAATAGATATTGGGGTTCAAATATGTTTTAGTGAAACCTTCATATATGGATTCTTAATGGGCTATATTTCAAACAGCTTAGTTATAAGTTGTGTGAAATCCTTTTAAAAAATATTTGAAGATTAAAAGAACAGCTCTGTGATGACAATACATGGATTTGAGGTATTCGTGAGAATTTAAATAAAATTATATAAACTATTAGAGTGGGGAAAAAGCTGTATTTCAGAACTAATATCATATATAAGGGTTTAAAAATGTAAATAATACTAAAGCAATATGTTAAAATTTTTAAGGTGGAATTGGACAAACTAGTGCTGATTTATAAGAATGTATAGAATCAAGTTGTCTCAAAACCTTTATTTTGAATCTTCTGAGAGAAAGTGGGGACTTACTTCAGTACATATAATAAATATATACATGGCTTCCCTGGTGGCTCAGCGGTAAAGAATCTGCCTGCAATGGAGGAGACACAGGAGACACAAGTTCTATCCCAGGGTCAGAAAGATCCCCTGGAGGAGGGCATGGCAACCCGCTTCAGTATTCTTGCCTGGAGAATCCCATGGACAGAGGAGCCTGGTGGACTATACAGTCCATGGGGTCGCAAACAGTCAGACATGACTGGAGTGACTGAGCGCGCACACACACACACACACGCGCACACACACGTATATACACATGGTTTTCCCTATATACATACACACAATAATTTTAAATAATGTAAAGCTCTCTATATATACACATTCATTACAGCATTCTTTATTATAAGAGAAAACTGATCGAATTCTAAATTATAAGGAAATTGATAAAGCAGTGTGTTTCCAGATATGATGTTAACGTACATCATTAAATACTGATTATGAAAGGTGTCTAATAACACAGAAAACTGATTGTATAATGCTTAAAATATACAGGTGTGTATGTGGAATATGATTACATGTACAGACTATTAAATAATCTATATATTAAACTTGGATGAAATATATCAAAAGAGTAACTGCAGTTGCTTTTTGGTGGCAGTCCGAATTTTCTCTTGATGTAGAACAGTGTATTAAATTATAGGGAGGAAAATGCTCAGGTCATTGAGTTATAGTTCCCAACCATGCAGACAATCTGCATGGTGTAATCACCCACCTGAACTCATTCCCTGATAAGGATGTATCTTCACTGCTGAATGGCTGTCAACTGTTACAAAGCAATTCCTGCTATTGAAATGAAATAATTTAAAATCAGTCAGTCTGTCTTCCTGTCTATCTGTCTATCTATCATTTTTTCCCTTTTGGTCCCAGTCCAGCCATCTGCTGCAGAGAGGTTAATGTTCTCTGTCTTCCAGGACACAGGGAGTGTATTGTCTACTCTGAGAGATTCCAGACTCTCCTTGTCTGATCCGCACTGAACCTCCCAACAAAGAGAGAATGAACTTCTGTCTTTCATTCTAGGCAGTGTCATCAAGCTTTGAAAATTCTGCCATGGTTGCTTTAGTCTTTAACTCATGGCTATTATCTCTCCCTCCCACTCCAACCTCAGAAAACCTAAAACTACCATTGATTTCCATTGTTTCTTAAACCAGAACAAACTGGTTTCAGGTCATTTTTTGATAGCAGGTTTTGATGAGAATAGAATAAAAGCATATGAGGGATGTGTTGGGGAGGATGGTCCAAGGAAAGGGACCAGAAAGGTAAGAAGGAGGAGCCATGGATGACCTACTTTGCAGTTTGCAAAGGGCTGGCAGCTGGCAGCCTCCCTTAGCTACCACTGCCCAGACTTTGGATCATTCCAGCCACAGTGAAACACCTTACTTAGGGGGTGGAAACTTCAGGGTTAAAGAATTTTGTACCCTTGAATGCTCATATTTTCTTTCAGAAATGCTAAGAAAATACACATCTTGGTATTGACCTTTTTATTTTCTAGCAATATCAAGTTAATATCAATTTAAGTGATAAATAGTCTGAGTTCACAACAGTATTTTCCCTGGTACTAATGCCTTTGTATTCTCCCTTGCGCTTGGTTCCTGTATTTCCTATTCTTCTCAGCTTTACTAAACAGATAGTGCACAGAAAAACTCATTTGCTTGGGTCACAAAGGTAATGAAAGAAATCTACATATGTGTATGTATAACTGAATAATTTTGCTGTACACCAAAGATTGTAAATCAACTATACTTCAATTTAAAAAAAAAAGCAAAAAGAAATCTACAAACTTAGGGAAAGCGAGGGTACAATCTCTTCCAGACAGTTACAGTACAAAGACAACTTTGCTAAGCCTTTTACAAAGAAGGAAGAACATTCTCATTGGCAGAATCCCCAGCCCCACTGTCTTGCATGTGGAGAAAGAAGGTCCTACTGCTCGTGGCTTTGAAAGCCCACCCTGCGTGTGATCGCCGTGTAGATTCAGAGAGTGAGATGGGCAAGGTCAGTGATTTAGGAAGGCATTCTGTCCAAGTTTTGGAGAGATCTATAGGCATGCCTGAATTATATATAAAGTTGTAATACTTGCTTTCCAATCATTTCCTTAACTTCCAACCTCTTAATTTTAACTGTAACTCAAGTTTCTCAAGTCCCAACGGGAAGCATTAAATCCCTGAAGATGCTCAAGAGTAAGTCTCCTAGGCTCTCTTTGGTCAGGTGTCAGATGATGGATGGGAACAGAAGTGTGGGAATTTTTGAGAAGCAAATTCTCATGCCCTGCCCTGGTGGATGCTTCCTGGGTAGTTGGTGGTTGTGTCCCCATATGTTGGGAACTGGTCCAAAGCCGAAAGCTTTTGTTTTCTGAATAAGAAAGGAACTCAAGTGTGGGGTGTCAGGGGGTACAGCAACCACAGGATGTGGACACTCTTGAGTCTCTGGTGCCTCCTAAGGAAGACCTATCTGCTGGGTTAGTTGGGTGGTGAGAAGCCTGAGTCAGCAGGGGACAGCAGTTTCCCAGTACCCAGGTCCCATGCATCCCACCATTTTCCACCTCTCTCTTAGCACACAGGCTTTTCAGGGATATTAGCCAATGTGTATAGTCAGGTCTGACTTTATGGATCAGTGTGATGACATCAGCAAGGCTGAACAAGGAGATCCTCCTTCAGATGTGGTGGAGACAAGATGCTTTGGAAGGTGAAAGCCAAAAGCAATGGCAGAACCATCCTAACCCCTTGTGGCAAACACTCTATCAGAAAGAAAGTCATTTAGGAAAGAAGTTACTCTATTATTTCTTTCTGAAAATAGAGATTAATAAATTTTGGTGCAAAACTATTTTCCTTCCATACACTCATTTTGCACTGATAGTTGAGTTAACTATAATAGATAAGATGGAATCTCCATTTCCATCACTGAATTTTCCATAAGCAGAACAATATACAAGAGGTGGGAGAAATACAACCAAATGTAAAAATACAGTGTTTAGAGACCTGCTTTATACCTAGACTTGGAACATTTTCTTTGGAGAAAGAAGAAGATTTTACTCTGCAGTCAGATTCATTTTCTTCACTTTGAGTCTGAAGGTTAATGAAGACTATGTTGACTTGGTCCAGGTTATTTTTGAGTAGACAAAACCTGCCATATACATACATGATAGAACGATGTGCTGTATCAGAAAAAACAGGCAAATCAGAGCATTGGAGTTATTTAAGGTGACAATGCTTCTTTCTTCCATTGAAAGCTTATGATCTGAACAGCTCCCTTTATGGTCCACAGAACTCCTGCTTCCAAGCCTTGCCCTGGAGCTTCATAAACCTAGAAATCATGAGTCTGAGACTCAGTTCTGAGCCTTTAGAAAAGTGATATGTAGATAGCCCACTCTTTTTCAATGGCAGATTCCAGTGATGTAGTAACTGGACCTGGATTTAGGTAAGAACTTCCAAGTTTTTCTGGGTTCAGTTCAGTTCAGTTCAGTTCAGTCGCTCAGTCATGTCCAACTGTTTGCGACCCCATGAATCGCAGCACGCTAGGTCTCCCTGTCCATCAGCAACACCCAGAGTTTACCCAAACTCATGTCCATCAAGTCGGTGATGCCATCCAGCCATCTCATCCTCTGTCGTCCCCTTCTCCTCCTACCCCCAATCCCTCCCAGCATCAAGGTCTTTTACAATGAGTCAACTCTTTGCATCAGATGGTCAAAGTATTGGAATTTCAACTTCAGCATCAGTCCCTCCAAGGAACACCCAGGACTGATCTCCTTTAGGATGGACAAGTTGGATCTCCTTGCAGTCCAAGGGACTCTCAAGAATCTTCTCCAACACCACAGTTCAAAAGCATCAATTCTTCGGCGCTCAGCTTTCTTCACAGTCCAACTCTCACATCCGTACATGACCACTGGAAAAACCATAGCCTTGACTAGACAGACATTTGTTGGCAAAGTAATGTCTCTGCTTTTTAATATTCTGTCTAGGTTGGTCATAACTTTCCTTCCAAGGAGTAAGCGTCTTTTAATTTCTTGGCTGCAATCACCATCTGCAGTGATTTTGGAGTCCCTTAAAATAAAGTCTGCCACTGTTTCCACTGTTTCCCCATCTATTTCCCATGAGGTGATGGGACCGGATGCCATGATCTTAGTTTTCTGAATGTTGAGCTTTAAGCCAACTTTTGCATGCTCCTGTTTCACTTTCATCAAGAGGCCTTTTAGTTCTTCTTCATTTCTGCCATAAGGGTGGTGTCATCTGCATAACTGAGGTTACTGATATTTCTCCTGGCAATCTTGATTCCAGCTTGTGCTTCTTCCAGCCCAGCATTTCTCATGATGTACTCTGCATATAAGTTAGTTAAGCAGAGTGACAATATACAGCCTTGACGTACTCCTTTTCCTATTTGGAACCAGTCTGTTGTTCCGTGTTTTCTGGGTTAGGCTCCAACAAATATCATAATATTTATGGAGTTCAGGCTCAGTGCTGAAAACATCTTTCACTATCTTATCCCATCAGAATGTGCAAACTGATTCTCTGGAAACAGATCTCTGAGAAAATGCCCACAAATGGTGCAAGGTATTCCTAACCTTCCAGACCTGTACAGGTAGGGGCGGGACTGAGGAGCAAAAAGTAGGAATAGGAAGGCCCCTGTTTTGTATCATTTCCCAGTTGAGATGCAAATGGTCTGGGAAATGTCACTGTTGCAAGGTGTAAAACTCAGGGTGAGAGATCCTGGGAGGAAGAACTGAGTAGTGGAATGTTTGTAGAGTCTCAGTACTGTGAGTAGATTATAAATCTTTGTGAGTAAAGTGTAGATTATAAGAGTATAAAATGGAGGCTCAGGATCAAGATTAGAGCAATATATTGAGAAATAAATGCAGCAATGAACACCGAGTCAATAGTTTGTTGTGGAACAATGACATGGAGGGCATGTTTTATGATTGCTATTTGTTCCAAGGTTTCCAAGTTTGAGCTCTTTGCTCCCATTTGATGCCTGGGATAACAGAGAAATGGAGGAGGAATCTCTCCATAGAGTTGTCTAAAGAAATGAAAAATTGTAACTTGTATGTTGACTTTGTAATGGAAATGAGAAAGCATAAGAGAGCCCTTTGTGAGTTAGATTCAGAAGGAAACACTGGAAAATAATCTAGAACATTTATAGAAAAAGATGAAATGCCATGCCTGGGGAATGGTCAGATTTAAACAGCTTGGAGTATATAATTTTGCATCAGAATATTGAACATGAGTTTGAGCAAACTCTGGGAGATAGTTGAAGAACAGGGAAGCCTGGCCAGCTGCAGTCCATGGGGTTGCAAAGAGCTGGACATGACTAAGTGCTGAACAAAAACAGTGGTAACAAAGTTTCAGTGAACTTGGGTCTGGCTGCCTTGAGTGGAGTAAAAATGGCAGCTGCTTTTTTTGGTGTGGGTTCAGTAGGGAGATACAGGGGACAAGAAATCTGAAGTCATGGTAGCCAGGCTGAGAATTTCCCATGGCAATTTCACTTTTGCTCTTACAGTTTCTGTAGAGGTCTCTTTGAGGTTTGTAATACTGTGGCCCCAACCAACCACAGTGCTACAGAGCTTTACAAAAACCTCCCCTTGGTTTTATCCTATCCGGCCTCTGAGAAGGCCCTCTGCCAGAGAGAATTCTCTAATTCAAGATATAACAAGATCAGACTCTTGGCTGTAGGTCATGGCAGGATAAACTGGATGCTTCTGTCTAAGGCCCTTCTAACCTGTTGCCGGGATCTTCCCTGGAGTTTGCGACTAGAATGGACTTTCAGAAACCATCACGTCTTCTCCCATCTGTGCTTTCTGGCCAGTCTGCTCTCTGATGATTTCCCACAGAGGAGCCTGTCAGACCCGAATGTCTCAACTGGGTCCTACAAGGTGTAGGTAGGCAGAAGATGCTTGTGCTCAATGTAATTTCTGCTTTCACCTGCTAAGCTCCCAAATCACCTCTGCTGGCCACATTTTGCACATGGAGGGTATTATGTAGCTGAGAGGGCTTTCACCTAAACTTCAGAGTTTCATCCTCTCCATTGACTAGCTCATGACTGAATTCAGGGCCAGGAGCCCATATGCTGCTTTTTGTGACTTGGAAAAGGCAACTTGCTGGGCAAATGCAGAGGCAGCTTTTAGGGTTCAAGTTGGCAAACAGAGGGCACCTTTGTGAGCTTTATTCATAAAGGTTTCTCTTTCTCCAACTGATGCAGCTCCACACCAGGAACTTGCCTCAGCCAGCAGAGTTCAGAGTGAATTTTAGCCCCACCTGTCCCCTTGGTCAAGGGTTCTTGTGCTAGTTAATTGGAATTTAGCATCAACCTGAGTTAAACATAATTGGATTAAGGAAATTTTTTTTTTTTTGCGGTTTGCTCTGTACCATGGACAAGGGAGCATGGTGGGCAGCTGTCCATGGGTCGCACAGAGTCAGACATGACTGAAGTGACTTAGCAGTAGCATCAGTCATACCATGAGATATATTCCAAAGCCAAAGATGAATGAGTTCTATGTTGTCTACATGTTTGGAGTATTCAAATCACAGTCTTGGACTTCCTTGGTGGTCCAATTTAAGGACCTGCCAATGCAGGGATTACAGGTTTGGTCCCTGATCCAGGAAAATTCTACATGCCTCAGATCATCGAAGCCCATATGCCACAACTACTGAGCCATCACTCTGGAGCCCACGAACAGCAACTACTGAGCCTGCATGCTCTAGAGCTCATGTTCTGTAACAAGATAAGACATTGCAATGAGAAGCCCTTTCACAGCAATTAGAGAAAGCCCTACTCTCTACAACTAGAGAAAGCCCATGTGCAGCAATGAAGACCCAGAGCAGCCAAAATATAGATGAATGAATGTATAAATAAATAAAGGCAAAAAGAAGATCACTGTTTTTCCACTAACATGAGTAATCAAGGATGAACTGGGCCTCTAAAGAAGCATCCTAGGATGTCACAGCTGGGATGGCCTTCAAGGATCATTTATTTACTCCTCTATGTGTTCAGATGAGAGAGTCTAGAATGATCCAGAGTGATTTCACACCTGGTCCAGGCACTTAGCTTCAAAGAAACATAGAAGAAATCAAGTATTGAAATTCCTCATCCAGTGATATTTTTGATACACTAAGCAAGTACCCAGTTTTGGGTTTTTAATTTTGACCATGTAATTTGAAAGTGTTTGGGTATCTTCTCACTTCTCCAGCTGATCTTCTTCCTTGGAATGATCTTAGAATAACTTGGGCAGCCTGGCATTTTCTTTCTTTTTGCATTGTTATAGGAGACACTCTTCCATGGGAAAAGTGAGGAGTAGGCACAGGATTGTTGTATTCTGAAATTCACCTCTTCCTAGCAAGAGGCTGGGTCCTATTCTCAGAAGGGATTCTCAGAAGGGTTCAGGGGACAGGGATGGGGTGAGGGGATTGAGTTTACTGTGGCATTGTCCAGTCCTGGGTGAGATCAGGCCTCCTGCTTGGAGATTCAGAACACTTGGAGAAAATTTATGGGATGCCAGGCCAAGAAAAATGAGGATTGGTCAAGGGCATCTTAGAGCTCTTAATCTGGTGACTGAGGACTTTGAACTTGCTTTATTTATCTCCACTCCCCCCTTTAATATTGATGTAATCTTTGAAGGTTATACACAAACTGTAGTATATTCAAAGGAGAATACTAAATAAACTGTAGAATATTCAAAGGCTGTTGAAAAGACCTCAAATCACATACATGGAGAAACAGCTGGAAAAATTTAGAGACTATAGACTGAGAAAGTAAGATCCTGTAGGTGTTTGTAGTCTGTGGATAGCCATCAGGGTACAGCTGGCTTATTCAAAGACAGTTGGATTTACATGTCCATTTTAATGTATTCTATTATTGAAATACATTGGTTTGATGAAATATATGAGCAAAATCTGGACTTATGTATATATGTAGTACAAAAAGTTAGGTTAGTTACAATGTGAAATCAGAAACCATGTTAATGAACTTTCCTGTTCTTTCCCATTAAAGCTCATTGCTGTAGCTTGCATTTTGGAGGAAATTTTCATCCAAGCAGGGTATTGTATGATTATCCATTGGTCTTTTGGGAAATAATTGTTTCATCTGAGTCAGTCAACTTTCATATATCAACAATCTTTGAAAGAAAAGTGAAAGTGAAAGTCACTCAGCCGTGTCAAAATCTTTGTGATCCCATGGACACAGGGGCCTGCCAGGCTCCTGTGTCCATGGAATTCTCCAGGCCAGAATACTGGAGTGGGTAGCCTTTCCCTTCTTCAGGGGATCTTTCCAACCCAGGGATCGAACTCAGGTCTCCTGAATTGCAGGTGGATTCTTTACCATCTGAGCACCAGGGAAATCCAAGAATGCTGGAGTGGGTAGCCTATCCCAATCCAGGAATCTAAACAGGATCTCCTGCATTGCAGGTCGTTTCTTTACCAGCTGAGCTACCACGGAAGTTCTAACAAGCTTTATATGATATGAGAAATACCACAGTAGTTAATGTGACCACCAATATTTAAAAATCAGAATAGTATTTAAAATTGGGGAACCATACAGCTCATGGTGGCAGATACAAGTTTCCCTAAAGTCTGTTTTTTGCCTAAAAGCTTAGATTTTTATCATCAGCAGCAACGATCCATTGTTTTTCTTGATGTAACAGACCCAGTTCACTCATTTTCAAGAAAATGCCTGACAGCTACCCAAGTTTGAATACCCACAGTTTGTTTGTCAGACATTCTTTCAAACAAAAAGTATGGACAAAATGGCTAGCTCAGTTCACAACTCAAACAATTGCACAAAGATTTTCCCTTGAGATAATATAATAATTTGAAATGCAGCAGAAGTGCTGTATGCATATTTCCACTTTTGTCACACAGAATGCTAAAAAGACATATACTCAAGATTGGGGATTTCATAAAATTAATAGTTTCATTTGTTTTTCAAGGTTATGAATTGAACTATGTCCTCTCCAAATTAATATGTTACTTATCCTTAGGCCTCATATCTCAGGATGCAATTGTATTTGGAGATATGACTGTTAAATAGATGATTTAGTTAAAAGAGGCCATTTGATTTGGATTAAAATGAACCCTATGCAGGTCTGACTAGTGTCTTAAGAGAAGAGGAAATTTGTACACACAAAGAGAAGAGACACAGGGAAAGGCATGTATAGAGGAAAGTCCACATGAGGACACAGTGAGTTGGTGGCTATCTCCAAGCCAAGGAGGGAGGGCTCAAAGACACACCAGCTTTGTGGGAAACTTGATCTTGAATTTCTAGCCTCAGAACTGTGAGAAAATAAATTTCTGTTAAGTCTCCTAATCTGTAGTATTTTGTTATGGCAGCCCTAGCCAGCTAATTCAGTCTCATATTTTTTTATGTGAAACTGGCTTTGTTTGCCCTGCAAATATATAGCAATGAAGAATACAATGACCACTAATACAGAATTGAGGTCATTGACTCCACTCATGCTAAGGGACCATCAGTTTTACTCACCAATGCTTTTGCAATATTAAGGCACATGTCAACACTAGGATAAAGGCAAATATTGCTTTGATATTATTATGAAAATAATTCTGACCTCATGGACTCCCTGAAAAGATCTTTGGGCCTCTAGATGTCCATGGAACTCTACTTTGAGAACTTTTGTCCTAATTTATGTACTTTGTGTTGCCAAAGCTGAAATGGCAGCAGTCAATCCAAGTTTTCTCTGCTGTTTCACCACTCTCTACTTGTTTGCTTGTGATTAGCAGGACAATTGTATCATATGCTTTGATTGATGGATGAATAAGTAGTCAGAAGCCATGTTGTGCAGTGATTTTTCCAATTCGTTAAAAAAGATGAAATTGCCTTGAATACTTTGGTGGAATCCCTAGAGTCAAGGACCAGGGATCTGTATGTCATCTGCCTGTGGTTTGTTTCCCTTGGTGGTACTCAGTGTCTCAGATGCTGGATCCATGGTGATGGTGCTTTGGGGGCAGTGGGAGGGCTCAGGGAAGGTCCAGAATCTGATTACTTTATGTTCAGTACCCACACCATATTTCTGCAGCAAAACTTTAAACTTTTCATCATTTAAAAATAATGTTTACTTGCTTAAGAATCAGGTAGTTAGGATTGCGACTTGAATTTTTGACAAAACTATAAATATAAGTAATAGACTGACTTGGCTTTCATGGTTCAGGGATCAAGCAATGCACTTAGTAACTGGACAGGAAATAAAAGGGGCCAAGGTTTTAAACTGACACCCATATGAAGCCCCAAGATTAGATATACCTGGTCAAATTCCTCTCAGTTAAGGGGCCCCCAACACACTTTGGCTTTTGTCAAAACCTTCTCCTACCTTCTCTGTGATGCCCATTCTGCTGAAGGAGTAGTGAGGTTGACAATCCACTGACTGGAGCTATTGGTGCCTCTGTAGAAGCCTGGTATGGCCCCAACTCCACACAAGTGGATGACTGGATTCTCAGCTGTTATCATTATCTCAGATCTTCAAAGCAGTGATTTTAAGATACAGTATTTATGCTTATTTCTTGAATAAGAATAATCCAAAATGTGCCACATTGTCACTAGGATTTTGTTATTTATATTACCTAAACATTCTGTAACAGATTCATTTTGTTGTAGAAATATGTCATAGGAACATACAGTTTTAATGTGTTTAAACACCTACAGATTCAGGGTTTCTTTAAGCAGAGCAATATTCTTTAAAAAGTATGCTAATTTTCAAGAAACATATTGTACTCCACTTTTTCACTGCTTAAAGTTGGTGCAGACTTCTTGATCACTCAGAATGAAAACTTAAAGACATTTTATTGCAAAAATTTGAGAAAAGGAAAGATATTCTTATTTGAATGCAGAGTTCCAAAGAATAGCAAAGAGAGATAAGAAAGCCTTCCTCAGTGATCAATGCAAAGAAATAGAAGAAAACAACAGAATGGGAAAGACTAGAGATCTCTTCAAGAAAGTTAGAGATACCAAGGGAACATTCCATGCAAAGATGGTTTCGATAAAGGACAGAAATGGTATGGACCTAACAGAAGCAGAAGATATTAAGAAGAGGTGGCAAGAATACACAGAAGAACTGTACAAAAAAGGTCTTCACGACCCAGATAATCATGATGGTGTGATCACTCACCTAGAGCCAGACATCCTGGAATGTGAAGTCAAGTGGGCCTTAGAAAGCATCACAATGAACAAAGCTAGTGGAGGAAACCAACACTATATTGTAAAGCAACTATTTAACTAAAAAATGAATTAAAAAAATAAAGATCAAGGAATGTGAACATAAAGAAAGAGAAGTGAATAGAATCAGTATCTTTATAGTCTCCACCTAGATTTAACAATCATTAATGACCATAAAGAAGGTCAAGCACCGAAGAATTGATGCTTTCAAATTGTGGTGCTAGAGAAGACTATTGAGAGTCCCTTGGTCAACAAGGAGATCAAACAAGTCAATCCTAAAGGAAATCAACTCTGAATATTCATTGGAAGGACTGAAGCTGAAGCTCCAATACTTTGGCCTCTTGATGCAAAGAGCCGACTCACTGGAAGAAAATCCTGATGCTGGGAAAGATTGAGAGTGGGAGGAGAAGAGGGTGATAGAGGATGAGATGGCTGGATGGCATCATTGACTCAATAGACATGAATTTGAAATAATGAAGGACAGGGAAGCCCAGAGTGCTACAGTCCATGGGATTGCAAAGAGTTGGACATGACTTAGCAACTGAACAACAACAAATTTTCGTCACTTTTGCTGTTTATTTTGGTTAAATATTTAAAAATAAATTACAAGTAGCATGACAATTTACTTCTAAACACTTTAGCATGTAGTGTTTGAATAGAAAAATATTATTCTACGGGTCTATAATACCGCTTTCCACTTAAAGTCAACAATTCCTTAAAACCATTTGTTGACAACAGCCAGTCTTTTTTAAAAAATTAATTAATTAATTTTAATTGGAGGCTAATTACTTTACAATATTGTAGTGGTTTTTGCCATACATTCACATAAATCAGCCAGGGGTGCACATGTGTCCCTCATCCTGAACCCCCCTCCCACCTCCCTCTCCATCCCATCCCTCAGGGTCATCCCAGTGCACCAGTCCCGAGCACCCTGTCTCATGCATGGAACCTGGACTGGCGATCTGTTTCACATATGATAATATACATGTTTCAGTGCTATTCTCTCAGATCATCCCACCCTCGCCTTCTCCTGCAGAGTCCAAAAGACTGTTCTTTACATCTGTGTCTCTTTTGAACAGCCAGTCTTTTTAAAATTTCTCTACTTCTTCCCAAATACCTTTTACAGAGGTTTTTTAAAAACAAGAATACAATCAAATACTATGCACTCAATTACATTGCTAAATCCTAGAAGTTTCTTTAATCTGTAATGTTTCTTCTACTGCTTTCCCTCCACTGTACTTGTGTTTTCTTTCATTACGTTGATTATTGAAGGGGCTGGACCTATCGTCCTGTAGAATGTCTCACCTTCTGGATTTGTCTAGTTGTTTCTTTGAGTAATCTTTTTACTTGTTCTTCTAGCTCCTTTGTCTCCTGCTAGAACTAAAGGTTGGATTGTTGTTGTTTAGTTGCTAAGTTGTGTCCAACTGTGGACTGTAGTCCACCAGGCTCCTCTGTCCATGGGATTTCCCAGGCAAGAATACTGGAGTGGGTTGCCATTTCCTTCTCCAGGGGATCTTCCTGACCCAGGGATTGAACCTGCATCTTCTGCATTGGCAGATATATTCTTTACCAGTGGACCACTTGGGAAGCCAAAGGTTGCATTAGGATTCATTTATTTGTTTATTTTTGTTGGGAATACTGTATATGAGAGGCTGTGTCCTGTGTATGACATTAATCATGTCAGGATAGACATAATGACTTGATGAGGCTAAGATCCATCACTAGAATTAAATGAGGTGAGAAAAACTTACCTTTTGTAAAGTTTTGTATTCCCATTGCAATCAGCGAGGTATCTGAGATTTTGCAATGTTTTAAAACTTTGTTTTGACTTACAGCATTTTTTTCTGTATGATTTTTCTTATGTGAAGCCCAAATAGTCACATTTCTTCTTCCTGTTAATGTAAATGCCTCCAGTCTGCTATTGCGTGTTTGCGAGCTAAGTCATTTCAGTCATGTCCGACTCTATGCAACTCTATGGACTGTAGCCCGCCAACCTCTTCTGTCCATGGAATTTTCCAGGTAAGAATACTGGAGTAGGTTGTCATTTCCTCCTCCAGGGGATCTTCCGGACCCAGAGATCGAACCCAAATCTCTCATGTCTACCTGCATTGGCAGGTGAGTTCTTTATCACTAGGGCCACATGGGAAGCCCTCAGTCTGTTATACCAGAAATGAATGCTGTAAGCTCATCACTAGGTGATGGAAAATTAACTGCTAAAAGAATCTGCTCTTTTAAAAATATATAACCCAGGGAAGACATGCTCTGTTTCTGCTCTAATTAAAAGTGTTGTATTTGTGAATTGTTTATATTCCTTGAAATGGGCTCTCCTGATTTTATTTTATTGAGCTGATGTCTTCTACCCTTTTAAGCTGGTGGTCCCTAAACTTTTTGGTCCCAGGGACCAGTTTCATGGAAGACAGTTTTTCCACAGACCAGGAGCGGGTTGAAGGATGGTTTCAGGATGATTCAAATGCATTACATTTATTATGCCATGGCTGAGCTGACAGGAGACAAAGCTTAGTCAGTAATGCAAGTGCTGGGGAGCAGCTGTAAATACAGATGAAGCTTCA
Source organism: Odocoileus virginianus (assembly GCF_023699985.2). Lineage (NCBI taxonomy): Eukaryota > Metazoa > Chordata > Mammalia > Artiodactyla > Cervidae > Odocoileus > Odocoileus virginianus. Next base: position 15,457,647 of record NC_069679.1, read on the forward strand.
CTCACTCACCTGCTTCTCACCTTCTGCTGTGTGGCCCAGTGTCTAGCAGGCCTCGTACTGGTACGGCCCTGTAGCCTGGAGGTTAGGAACTTCTGCTTTAAGCCATAATCCCAGCTATTTTGGACAATCTGGGTAGAAGCCTAGGTACAGTTTTCTTCCTGTGTGGGTTGCTTTTTCTCTTGTGGACTTGAAAAGAGCAATTGTAACTGATGTGCTAACTGGTGATTGTAATCCCAAGATGAAAGGATGATCGTGTGCTCTAGGATCAAACACATGCAAGATCAGAAAAAGAGTGAAGGGGAATCCAGGACTGGTCAGCTCTCAGACCTGTGGGATTCATACTCTGATCCTCTGATTGAACAGACATTTTTCTGAGTTCCTAGGAAATATCTTTCAAAAACATAGTATAAGTGGGTGGGGACTGGTGGTGCCTTTGCTCTGGGATGAGGAGAGAGCTTAGTGGCATTAGGTCAGAGAGAAGACTTCTGACTCTGTAATAACATTCCCAGTCTGGGTAGGTCTTGTGAATCTTCAAGAATCTGCTCAATGTCATTTCCAGGAGCTCTTCCCAGCTAACTCTACCCAACAAATATTTCCTTGCCACCACCTATTTACTTACTTTGTGATAACTCAGGTTTTACTTGTAAAGGATCTGTTCTTTTCATGACATCACTGGGTCATTTGTCCAGTGCTACCTAGTAATGGCCCTTTTGCCATTTCTACTCTCATTTGACATTTTATTTTTTTTTTATAAGAACAAGATATGAACTGTTAATATTTGGGGATTTGGTGTCAGAATTTCACCTTATGGATATGCCTGTAGGTATGGAATTTATAAATACAGTATTTTAAAAAATGGTCTTTATATGATGGAATTCAGTTGATAACAAGCACTTTCCAAGCACTTGTTTTGTATCAGACATTGAGTTATTTGAAGGAGTAATTATTTATTTTTCAAAACTTTTCATTTTGTATTAGGGTATAGCTGATTAGGGACTTCCTGCATAGCTCAGCTGATAAAGAATCTGCTTGCAGTGCAGGAGACCCAGGTTTGATTCCTGGGTCGGGAAGTTCCCCTGGAGAATCGATAGGCTACCCACTCTAGTATTCTTGGGCTTTCTTGGTGGCTCAGACAGTAAAGAATCTGCCTGCAGTGCAGGAGACCTGGGTTTGATCCCTGGGTTGGGAAGATCCCCTGGAGGAGGGCATGGCAACCCACTCCAGTATTCTTGCCTGGAGAATCCCCATGGACAGAGAAGCCTGGTGGGCTACAGTCCATGGGGTCGCAAAGAGTCAAATAGGACCGAGTGATGAAGCACAGCACATAGCTGATTAACAATGTTGTGATAGTTTCAGGTGAGCAGCAAAGAGACTCAGCCATACCTATACACGTATCCATTCTCTCCCAAGCTACTCTTCCATCCAGGCTGCCACACAGGAATAATTATTCAAATTAGATGGAAGTGAGTTCAACTTCTTACCCTATCACATATGAATATGTGACCCAGTACATGGGCTTCCCATCGTTAGTTTCATCTACTTTTTTGATGATATTTTCTTTTAATTTTGCCAATATTGTATTTCAAAAATGTTGTTAAAATGTGGTGGGATTACTTATAACTGATTACTTCATGGTAGTCATTCATATCTGAAACTTTTGTAGTAGTTGCATGTGTATGTGTGTACTCAGTTGTGTCCGACTCTTTGTGACCCCATGGACTGTAGCCCACTGGACTCCTCGGTCTGCGGAATTTTCCAGGCAAGAATACTGGAGCAGGTTGCCCATTCCTATTCCAGGGGATCTTCCCTACCCAGGGATTGAACCTGCATTTTCTGCATGGGCAGGCAGATTCTTTACCACTGAGCCACCTGGGGAGCCTTATAGCGAAAGATAATATAGAATAAATTCCTAAAGAAAGGAATCAGGGGGCAAGTGGGCAGCAAACTCATACATTATTTCCCCATGAGACCCAGAGGACTCCTCCCAATGCTGAGACATAACACAGTAGATCATAGCTGGGATTTTGAACAAAGGCTTAATACACTTAAACCTCTGTGGTACGTTGTCACAGTGAAACACAGTAGTACAATAACCTTCCTCTTCTGCTTTTTTTTCTTCCTTGGCACTTTGCCATCACCGCCCTCTGCCTTCTAGAATGTCTCAGATATCTCGTCTTGCCAGTGCTGTTGTTGTGGTTAAAGGCAGTGGAACTCAGAGGCACAACATTATTACAATCACACAAATCAGTAAGATTTAAAAGATAAATGGGCAAAGGATAAATGAAAAAACTTACTCACTGGTTAAATCAGTCACTTAAAAAAGTGTTTTAGTCCTTTAGCAATAAAAAATGTAAATAAAGAAACTGTAAACTAGTTTTGGGGCAGATGTTTAAGTGATACTTTTGTTAGAAAATGTGATGTTTCCAATACTGGCAAGATATTGGTAGCAATATATATTGCTTTATTTTTATTGCAAGCCAATTAGGTAACATCAAGAGGATGAAAATATTCATACTTGCTTGAGCAGATATTTCCATTTGGGGGAATTTACAGTGAGAAAACACGATATGTGTTTGAATATGAAGTGAAGCTTATAATCCTCAGAGAAGAGACAGCCCCCTTATATTTGATTTCTTACAAAAGAACAGAAAACAACATTACAATACTTTTATGTAATTCTTTGATTTTGAACAGTTAAGTGTAGCTTAGTGAAGATGCATCTATCTCTAATGATGTTAACGAATGCTAGTTCATAGATACCTCTGGAAGTCAGCTGATGAACTTAGTGAAAAAGATGACTAATAAGTTTAACAACCACTTATTCACTATTCTTAGCAACTATTCTTGGGAGTAAGGCTTTGAAATTACAAGTATTCAAATTGCTTAAACAAATCTTTTCAAGTAATTTTTTGTGGAAATTAAGAATATTCACTTATAGGAGAAATGGCAATGAACAGTCCAAATGTTTTGTGAACAGACATTGTGGTTCAAAACATTTTAGCTTCATATATGGATTCCTAATGTGCTATAATTCAATCAATTTATATACAAGTGAGTTTGATATGCTCTCAAAAAATGTTTGAATATTTAAAAATGCAGCTCTACTAGTGATAAATACTTTGATTTGAGATGATTGAGAGGAATTGAAAAAAATTCTGTGAACTATGAGAACAAGCAAAAACAAGTATATCAAAATTAATACATTGATGCTATTTTATATGAAATGTGATTTTAAATATGCATGTGTAACAAAATAATACATTAAAGATTTAAAGAAACATTTGACAATTTATCTATCCTTCTTAGAGTTTATATAATCAAGTTAGCTAATAACCTTTATTTTGAACCCTTTAATTGAGAGAAAGTGTGACTTACATATACATAAACTTCATATATACATATGAAATTTTGCTCACATACACATAGGATAATTTTAAATAATGAAAAGCTATATACAGATATGTTCATCACAGCAATTTTTATAATAGGAGAAATGTAGAAGCTGCCTAAATTCTCCATCATAACAGGACTGATTATACCATACCTTATTCTTGGATACAATATTAATGCAGCTTAGTACAAATACTGTTAATAAAAAGTACCTAATAAAGTAGAGAATTGATTTCATAATGTTGTGAAAGTTGCTCAGTTGTGTCTGACTCTTTGTGACCCCATGGACTATACAGTCCCTGGAATTCTCCAGGCCAGAATACTGGAATGGGTAGCCTTTCCCTTCTCCAGGGGATCTTCCCAACCCAGGGATTGAATCCAGGTCTCTTGCATTGCAGGAAGATTCTTTACCAGCTGAGCCACAAGGAAAGCCTAAGAATACTGGAGTGCTTAGCCTACACCTTCTCCAGCAGATCTTCCAACCCAGGAATTGAACTGGGGTCTCCTGCGTTGCAGGCAGATTATTTACCTACTGAGCTATCAGGAAGCCTTCATAATGTTGAAATAGATACAAATATGTATATGGGATATAATTACATATACAGAGTGTGTAATAATTTATACATTGAGAAAGAAAGTGGGAAAGGATATACCAAAATAGCAACTGTCTTTCCTTTTTGGTGACAGTCCTGATTGTCTTTCAACATAGATTCTATAATGAATTCTCTGGAGGAAAAGAACTCAGATCATTGAGCTCTAGCACTCAACAATGAGGACAAACTTTCTAGTTTATTCATCCACCTGCACTTACTCTCTCACAAGTATACTTGTTTCATTGTCAAATGGCTGTCAACTGTAAAAACAAGCTCCTGGTATTGAATTGGAATCTTTTTTTCATATCTATATCTACATCTAGATCTATATCTGGAAATTTCTATCTCCATCTATCCATCATCTTCATTTTTCCCTTTTTGGTCCCAGTTCCTCCCTCTGCTACAGATAGGTTAATGTTCTCTATCTTACTAGACACAGGGAAAGAACTACCCACTCTGGGAGACTCTAGACTCTCTTTCTTGTCTGATCCACACTGAGCCTCCAAACAAAGGGAGAACGTATTTCTATCTTTCATTCGAGTCAGGGTCCTAAAGCTTTGAAAATTCTGCCAAGGTTGCTTTAGTTTTAGCTCATGGCTATTGTCTCTATTAAATACAATATTCCCTCCCTCTCACCCCAGCCTTAGAAAACCTAAAGCCTCCATCAATTTCCATTGTCCACTAAATTACTATGACCTGATTTCAGGTCATTTTTTGGTACCAGGTTTTGATGGGAAAAGAATAAAAGCATATGAGGGATGAGATAGTGAGGAGGATCCAAGGAAAGGGCCCAGCAAGACGTGGACAAGGAGCCATAGATGACCTACTTTACAGTTTGCAAAGGGCTGGCAGCCTCCCTTAGCTACTGCCAAGACTTTGGATCATTCCAGCTACAGCTAAGCACTTCTTTTGGTGAAGTCTGCAAGATTCAAGGGTTGTGTACTCCTTGAAAGCGCATATTATCTTTCAGAGATGTTAAGAAAATACACATCCTAATACTGATGTTATTATTTTCTAGGAAGTATTGGGTTACAATCAATTCTGGTGATAAGCACTCTACATCCACTCAGTGTTTTCCCTGGTGCTAATGCCTTTTTTCTTTTCTTGTACTTTGTACCCATGCTTCCTATTTTCCTTAGTTTTACCAAGTGGGCAGTGGACAGAAGGGACTATTTTCTTGGGTCACAAAGGTAGCAAAAGAAATATACAGACTTAGGAAAAGTCAAGATACAATCTCTGACAGATAGTTGAAGTACAAGGGCGTCCTTGCAAAGCCTGGCACAAATAGCAATAACTTTCTTGTGAGCAGACCCTAGCCCCATTGTCCTACATGTGGAGAAAAGGAAGGTCCTGCTGCTCACGGCTTTGAAAGTCTATCCTGTGTGTGATCACCATGTTGATTCAGAGAGTGAGCTGGTTAAGGTCAGTGATTTAGGAAGGCATTCTGTCCAAGTCTTATATAGATTTGCACGCATGCCTAAAGTACATGTAAAGTTGTGATACCTGTTTTCCAATAATTCCCTGAACTCCCAGCCTCTTAAACTTAGCTGTCACTCAGGTTTCTTAATTCCCAACAGGAAGCATTAAATCCTTGAAGATGCAAAGGAGCGAGTCTCCCAGGTGCTCTCTTTGGGCAGGTGTCAGATGGGATCAGAAGTATGGGAATTTCTGAGAAGCAGATTCTCATGCCCTGCCCTGGTGGATGCTTCCTGGGTAGTTGGTGGTTATGCCCCACATCTGTTGTGAACTGGCTGAAAGCCAGCAGCTTTTCTTCTCTGAATAGGAAAGGAACTCAAATGTGGGGTGTCAAGGGGTACAAGAACCACAGGATGTGGCTATTCTGGGTCTCTGGTGCCTCATAAGAAAGTCACATCTGTTGTAATAGGCAGGTGGTGAGAAGCCTGAGTCAGCAGTGGACTTGAGCAGTTTCCCAGCACCCAGTTCCCATCCATCCCACCACTTTCCACCTCTCTCTTAGAACATAGGCTTTCCCTGGTTTATTGGCCAATCTGTATAGTCAGGTGTGACTTCTGGGATCAGTGTGATGGCGTCAACTATGCTGAATAGGGAGATCCTCCTTCAGATGTGGTGGAGACCAGATGGCTTGGGGTGTGGAAGCCAAAAGGCAACGGCAGAACCATCCTAATCCATTGTGGCAAAGCTTCTGTTAGAGAGAATTTTCTCCTGAAACTAGAGATTAGTAAATCTTGGTGCAAAATTATCCTCCCTCCATACACTCAATCTGCACTGATAGTTGAGTTAATTAGTGTATGTTGGATGGAGTCTCAGTTTTCATCATAGAATTCTGTGTATGCAGAAACTATGTACAGGAAGTGGGAGAAATATATCCAAATGTAAAAACAAGGCGGTTGGAGACTTGCTTTATATGTAGCCCTTAGAGTCTGTACTGAAGAGATGGGAAGATTTTACTCTGGAGTCAGTTTCACTTCTTTCACTTTGAGTCTGAAGACTAACAAAGACTGTGTTGATTTGGTCCAGGTTATTTTTGTGTAGGCCAGATCTGCCGTAAATGCCTGGTAGAATGAGGTGTGGTATCAGAGGACACAAGTAGACCGAGAGTTGGCGTTTCAAAGGTGACAACTCTTCCTTCCATTGAAGGTGTATAATCTGGACAGCTCCCATCATATTCCACAGAACTGGTACATCCCAACCTTTGTCCTGGAGCTTCATAACCCAAACCTCAGGTAGAATTTAAGATTCAGCACTGCAACTTTAAAACAGTGATATGTGTAGAGCCCATCCTTCTTCCCTTGGGCTTCCTTTGTGGCTTCCCTTGGGCTTCCTTGGGCTTTGCTTGGGCTTCCCTTGTAGCTCAGCTGGTAAAGAATCCACCTGCAATGCGGGAGACCTGGGTTCTATCCCTGGGTTGGGAAGATCCCCTGGAGAAGGGAAAGGCTACCCACTCCAGTGTCCTGGCCTAGAGAATTCCATGGACATTCCATGGGATCGCAGAGAGTCAGACACAACTGAGCGACTTTCACTCACTTCACATCCTTCTTCCAATAGCAAATTACAGTGATGAGCTAGCTGGACCTGGATTTAGGTAGAAACATCCAATCTTTCTGAATCAGACCATTTCTTCAATAGTCACAATATCAGTGGAATTCAAGCTTGGTCCCCAAAAGATATCCTTCACACATCTTCTCCCTACAGAACATGCAAAATGCTGCTCTGGAAACAGATCTCTGAGAAAATGCCCATGAATGGCACAAGGTGGTGCTGTCTAGACTTGGAGGGCTAGGGGTAAGAATGAGATGCAAAAAAAACAAAGTAGGAAGGGATCATGTTGCATCACTTCCCTGTTGAGATGTAAACGATCTGGGAACTGTCATTGTTGGAAGGTGTAAAGCTCAGGATGAGGGAGACTGGGAGGATTTCAAAGAGGAAAGTTTGAATTTACGAAGTGGAAGCCCAATGATCAAGACAAGAGAAAGATATTGAGAAGTAAATGCCACAGAAGACACTGCGAGAAATTGACCATGAACAAACGACATGGAGGGCATGTTTATGGTGACTATTCGTCCAGAGATTTCCAAGCTTGAGCTACTTGCTCCTGGAAGGTGCCTGGGATAACAGAGGAATGGAAGAGGAAGTACCGCCATAGAGGTGTGTGACAAAGTTTAAAAAATTTCACTTGTATGTTGACCTTATAATGGAAATACAAAGAAAGCACAGGAAAGCCCTTTGGCTGTTGGCTTCAGAAAAGAAATACTAGAAAATAAAAATAAGCCAGAACATTTATAGAAAAAGAGGAAATTCCAAACTTATCGAATGGTCGGATTTAATATAGTTTGGAACTTGCTATTTTCCATCAGAATATTGATAACAACAGTTCAGTGAACTTGGATCTGGATGCCTCATGTGGAATAAAAATGGCAGCTGCTCTTTTGTGTGAGTTCAACAGGGAGACACAGGGGACAACTGGTCTGATCCCTGATTCTGCTCTTTGGCCGGGCTTCTGGCTCAGAAACACATTGGAATGTCTTGCGTTTTTCAGGTCTTTTGTTTCCAAATGATGTTCAGGGCTGTTATTACATCTGAGAATATTACTTTTCCCACCTTGTGTATGTACGATGTAGGACACCCTGTACTGACACAGATGACTAATTTACAAGCATTACCTAAGTCTAATTAATATCAGTACTTGAAGTAGTTTATAAGATTGGATTCTGAGGCTATAATTTAGCCTTTTTCTTACTGATCTTTTTCTTACTGGCCCCCAATATAACCAGACAATTCTCTTGTCTGGTTTCTTGAGGGACAAGTTACTTTCTTGCAGAACCATTCTTAACCATTCTTAAAATCTAGGGAAGTGTAAGACTACAGACAAGCCACAACCCAAAGCCCAGGCTGCTGACTTGAGCACAGATGGGAGAATGTTAACAGCCAAGAAATATGAGGTCTTTGGCTCTTTTCCCAGAACTGCCAGGCTAAGACCTTGGCAGAGACCCAACAGGAAACTGAACTCTATTTGCATATCCTTTTATACATGGGAGATTAAAAGCTTCAACCTTGAGTGATCACAGTTTTTGAAAAATCCCGATGAGGCATTAAAGAGGAGGAGGAGTGTCCCAGGGGAGGTGAGCTGGAGGCAAAGTAAGGTAGGTCTGAGGTTAGCACTGACTTTCAATCCCCTTTGATTAACCATGAGTGTATTTTGTTTAGTTCCTTTTCTGATTTTATCCTTATTGAGTTACATAAAGGAATCAGCCAGGCAGGAATCTGGGCATCACAATCTTGGGAATCCATGAAATGTGATTCCCTTTGTCCCACAGCTGCTTCCTTCTCTTGTTGGACAGAGACCCACAGCTTGTTACTGTTGAAGCAGGCATGTTGTTGTTTGGTCGCTAAATCGTGTCTGACTCTTTGTGACCCTTTGTACTGCAGCCTGCCAGGCTCCTCTGTCCATGGAATTCTCCAGGCAAGAATACTGGAGTATTCCAGTATTCTTCTCCAGGGAATCTTCCCAACCTAGGGATCGAACTCGAGTCTCCTGGACTGGCAGGTGGATTCTTTACCTCTGAGCCACCAGGGAGGCCCTAAGGAAGCGTGGCGATCAGCTAATGTAATCTATTGTACAGATGACAATCTGAGGTTCAAATGGTTTGAGTGACTCACATAAAGTCACAGAATAAGAAGTGAAGTTCTGACTCCCCCTCCCCCACACTTTTGTCAACCAGCTGCCAGGTCCTTTTAGCAGGTGGAAGTTTCCTCAGATCTCAGCTTCTTTCCCTCATGGGATTTGGCACAGGTAATACCCTTCACTGTCTTCTACCAACAGAAAAAGCATTTCTGGCAAAATAGTAGCTCTGATTCCCTGACTTTTCTTCCTTATTCGACTGCATAAGGTCTCTATAGTTTTTTTTTTTTTTAATGGACAAAGCCAAAGTACTGAAATGAGGATATTTACCTTTGGGATTTATTTAGGGGAACTTGAGTTTCTTGGCCAAGTGCTATGGTGAACTAAGCCTAGGTAAAAGGCATGAGTAACATGAGGATGGACAAATGTCACCCCTCACAGGCTAGTAACTAAATTTAATAGGTTCCTTTATAAGGATGAGAAAAGATCTCTGCATTCTTAATAAGGTACATTAATTAAATATCCCAAGACTGGGAAGGCCCCGCAGGAGAATATCCTCAAAGCTTGAAGGCTGAGCTTTCTGAAAATTGAGACTCCGTGGTCCAGCTATTGTCCTAGACATCTAAACCATGTCTATTGGAAGAGTTTGACATGAAAAATTCATTCTCCTTGTTACTTTTGCTAAAGCTGGGACTGGCCTGGGCCACCTTCATCTGGTACAGACAGAGGGCAATGAAGACACAGTATGTTATTGGGGACCTAGCTCCTTCTGGTACTGGACTTGTCTTTGAGACTTTCACTATCATTAGTGCATGGCAGGAACTTAGAGAGGTTGTGTGGAAAGAACATTCCTGATGAGATATTTTTATGAAAAATATGCTGGCAGCGCATTTGGACTTATTGGTTTGAAAAAGTCTTACTGATTATTACCAATGTTCCTTCCCATTTTAGATCTTTATTCTCTCTTCTGCATAAAAACTACCTTCCTTCAGACCGTTAAGAGCTGAGGGTATTGGGACTTCCCTGGTGGCTCAGTGGTTAAGACCTTGCCCTTCAATGCAGGGGATGTGGATTCAATCCCGGGTGGGGGAGCTAAGATCCCACATGAATTGTGACCAAAAAACCAAAACATAAAACAGAAGCAATATTGTAACAAATTCAACAAAAACTTTAAAAATGGTCCACATTAAAAAAAAAAAAGAGAATAAGAGCCAAGGGTATAGAATATTAGCATTATTGAGCACATTTGAAGTGCTAATTACCCAGGAGTGCCAGATGACTTCCAGCAATTATTTTATTTAATCTTTGTAATAACTCTGTGAAATAGGTGTTATTATCTCTGTTTTATCTGTGAGGAAATAGAGGTTTAAGAAGTTGGGGAACCTTGTTCAAGGTCCCACAGTAAATGAGGAGCTATGATTCTTTCTTACTTTTGTCTGATTCCACCACCTATGCTCTTTTTACAATTCAAAGAACTCATGTACAAAAACACATATGCAGCTTATAGACTAAATTTTTTAGACCAAATATTTAAACTTGTTCATATCAAGATAGGTAAAAAGACCTTACCAACATGAGGGACCATTTTCAGGTGATTGCTTTTAAGTTCAACACATTTTAATATTTTTGTGAATGATAAGCATATTTATTCTTGTATAATCACTTTTGTTATCTGCACTATATTGCCACCTATTTAAGAGAGGAAAATACGCCTACTTAAACTGTGCCAGGAAACTTTCTGTTAACACGATAAGGATGTTTTCACAGATCTGAAATGTGGGAAGGATTATAGAACGTGTTTATCTGAAACTCAGAAAATCCCACTCTCATCTTTCTTTCCCGTTAGTATAATTATATGTTTTGCTCTTTCTGTCTCTTTTCTCCAAAGTTCTAGAATTCAAGGGCTAATAAAAGCAGCCATGGCGCATGGTCAGCTTCACATGAGAGGCAGATATGCGTTTAACTTTCTGACCACCTGTCACCATTCAGAACAAGCCTTCTGGCCAGCAGGACTTCTGAAGGGTCATTCAAGGCTGGTTCCTTAGGGTATCATCACATCTATTCTCACCCTTTGGCCCAGCCACCTCTGGATGCAGTAAGTTGGAAGATGAAAAGATTGGGAAAGTTCAAAATAGCAAAGCAAAGAGACCATTTCAGATGAAAATAACAGAGGACCAAGTATGATTAAGATGGAGGTGTAGGTCTGGGACAGCGAGATCCAGCTGGGGAAAGATCACTGATTTACATGCAGATTCTCCTTTTTATTCTGCTTACTAGGGAGATTTCAACCCCCTTCAGTTTCTCTGTGGTTCGTAGTGGTGAAAGCACAAGAATACTCAGCCTCTGGTTTCAGTCTGTTTGTTTGTAAATATAAGTGATTGCTGATGTTGTTCATAGTGAGAATAAATCTTCCCTCCAAGGAAAATTTGAAATGCTTAACCTTAGTCCAAAGGGATGAATTTTAGAAAGAAAATTCATGCGGTCTTTCTAGAACTTGAAGGTAGTAGTTCACCCAGAAGAGTGAACTACTGTGAGTGACCTACTGGAAAGTTAAACCCAGAGGCATTGCAGATGGTCCTTAGGGAGTTCCCGGTGCTTCTTATGGTCCCCGCAGATGATTCAGTGACTGGACCTCTGGAAAAGAGGAAACCCTGATAAGAATTGTGAGAGATAGACATGATACTCTCTTCAAAAGGATGATTCATGCATTATCATAGAGGAATAGCACAAAGAGGGTCAGTCTAAATAGATACCACATGCTGGAAACTGAGGGTGGAAAAGTGCTCTCAAACATACCACTGAGGCTATCAGTCTTCTCGGTTGCAAAATGTAAGGATAGTATCACGGGGAACCCAAAGGAAATAGTTTTTCCCTCCTTGCACAGCTTCCTTTTATAGAATATAGCCTAACACAGTCAGAAACAACTTTGGGAAGGGATTGGACCCACACTTTTGCCCACAGACATGATTTAAAAGGTTTAATAAGCTCCAGAAAATGCAGCCTTTTGGGTTGCATGGCACATTATCTTTGGAGGCAGCTGCCTGGGCTTGTGTCCAAGCTCAGCCGCTCACCAGCAGTATGACCTTGGGCAATGCCTTACCCTGGCCTTGCTTCCGTGTTTTCATTTACTTCCTCATAGAAAAGTACTCCATGACTGTAGGCCATCAATGAACATTGTTACTAGTACCCCTTTACAACTATTGATGATTTTCATTTTAAGGAGATTTTTCATTTTTAACTTCTTCTTGCTGAAATTTCAGAATGTTTTCTCTTTTTCTTGGCTCATAGGAAATGTTTTCTCTTTTTGTTGGCTCATAGGATGACTGATCACAGCATCACAGAGGGTGAGAAGCGGACGGGACCTTAGGTTATCTCAGTTCTGGCTTCCTTGCCTTGTGCACGAGCCTGGGGAGGGGTGTAGGTTCTCACAGGGCAAAAGTAGACTTTGAACACACATCCCAGTCTGGTGGGTTTCTTTCCCATTATAACTCTTCACAGGCTTCAATTCGATGCTGCTTAATTTCTCCAAGACTTACTCAGGCTAATTCAGAAACTTGTCAGGCCAGTGACCTGTGGGAAGAGCTGATCAGTGCTAAGTATGATAACACTGCCATTCTTATAATCTTTTAGCACCTCATTAGCTTTCTTTTTCTTAACAGCACTGTCATATGGTGGACTTGCATTTGTTTTGAAAAACAAAGAAGGGGAAATTTTTGTCTCTGAATGGAAGGCAGGCTCAGGCCATTGATCCACCCATTCCTCAGTAGACAGGATAAGAGGCACTGCCATGGGGACAAAGGTCAGGGAGTGAGGAGAAGGGTCCCTGATGAGTGGAGTTTACTTAGGCTGAGAAGATAGAGTGGGAGACCAGCCTTTCGTCTTTATACTGAACACCTGTTATGAATTTGGAATGGAGCTAAGCTCCCAGAGGGATGGAAAATGCCTAGGAGAGCATTTGAGGTTTCATGGCGTCTCTTCAGAGAGGGGTAGAAAGCAAGGGTGGAAGTGTAGTGGACACTCTGGAGTTCTTCGGAGCTCTGGACTCTCACAACACCCATGAGACATCTTATTCTTCCAGCTCAACTTGGCTAGGAGGAGATATTCCAGCTGACCAGAGTGGAGAATAGCAAAGCAATGATGTGGGCTGAAAATATGGGGGTGACAGTGTGCTTTCCTGTGGCAACCAGGTCAGGGAGTGGTGAGAGGTGTTCATGACCAGGGATTGAAAGCCGTGCTATCTTTTGGCTTTTCTACCAGCTGGCTGTGGGCTGGAGAGGAAGTCAATTTCTCCATTTCCTAGGTCACCTAAGGAGAGGAAAATATATTACCTACCCCAGATTCCATTTGTCAATAATGCAATTCTACCATCTTGCTTTTCATGTTCTATGTTTTGACCTTTCAGCACAGCTTCCTCCCCACTGGTACTAATTCATGGAACCTCATCACATTGGTTTTAAAAAATGGAAGCCTGAATGCTTGGTGACAGAGCTTGCAGCAAGAGAAGAAGAAGAAAAAAAAAAAAAAACTGTTGCCTATTCCTCCAAGTTACAGAGAAACTGGTACTATTATGCATCATAAAACTGGCCATTAAAATGTTACTTCTAACAGAAAATTCTGGAGAACACCCAGACTCTAAATATATCTTACTGCTCATCCCAGACCTTTGCTGAAATGTAAGCTTCTCCTTGTAGCCTTTCTTGACCAGCTGATTTAAAAAATTTGCCTCCATCAGACCCCTGATTTCCTACTCTCTCTCCCTCCCTGCAAGTCTTCTCCATGGCAATCATCACAATCTAACAGATATTTTACTTATTTTGTATTTATTTTCACTAAAATAAATTCCTGACCTTCTGTATTCCCAGTGTGTCTAGAAAAGTACCTAGCATATAGTAACTACTTAATAAATATTTGTTGAATAAATAATGTTGTTATATTTTATGAAAATAGCTTTAATCTCCAAAAGTCTACACTTTGGATTGGTTTCCTTTATTAATAATTTGCTATCCTAGTAATGTATTTATACTGACAGTTCTTTTTCTGAAAGTTATAAATTCTCCTGGGGCTTTGTCCTTAAGCCAGAAAATGATCATTAAAGCTTCCCTATTCTCTCACATGTATGCAGGCAATGGAAAGCTTACAGGGACTAGTTTTCTTTTTTTTTGAATTATTTATTTATTTGGCTGCACCAGGTTTGTGGTGCACAGACTCTCTCTAGCTGTGGCACCTGGGTTTAGTTGCCCATGTGGGATCTTAGTTCTCTGACCAGGGATGGAAACTGTGTCCTCTGAGATGCAAGGTGGGTTCTTAAACACTGGGCTACTGGGGAAGTCTCTAGATTTCTTATTTAAACAGAGTTGGAGAGCCCGCCCTATTTAAATGAATAGGAGCTATCGCATGATGGCTTGACTTCCTTTAGCAGGTTCTCTTCCTATGGAGCCAGCATGCTGGGTGGAGCATTGCTCCAGGCCAGCTGCACCTGAGGGCCTCAAGCATCCAGGCTATGTGCCTTCAGAGACTTCCTCCAGTGTTCCATTTACACAGTCGTGCACTGTTACCACTCACAGTGTAAGTGTCTGTGCATGCGTGAGTTGCTAAAAACACAAGACCCTGAGGATTCTGCATTCCGGAAGAATTCCAAAATCATTTGATGGCAGTGGTCGTAGCGGAAGAGGGAGTTAGGAGTTGTTCTTTCCAGTGTCTCTTGGTTCAGAGATGGTATGCCCCAGCAGCCTGTTTAGAGAGAAAGTTTGCAAAATTCCTCTGGGAAATAAGGTAGAAATGTTCAAGCTTCTCCCCAACAGTTCAAGACTTGGGGCTTGGGGCCTTAGGATTAAAAGGAAAGGAAATATGGTGAAAGGAGAAAGCCTGCCATTCCCTGTCCTCACCCTCCCATTTTATTCCGATCATGGTGGGATGTCCAAGGAATGTAGGAGCATTGATGTCTGCTCTCCAAGAGTCAGTTATTTGGTGTTCTAGAGTGCTCTATTATCTACTCTTTAGAAAATCTTGTTAGCAGATAGATGAGGGTTGGATAAAGCATTTCTGAGGGCAAACTTATCACCGATCTTGTGCACGATTGCATTCCCAACATGCAGCACAGCGCAGGATACACACTGCTCATTCATTGCACATTTCACTCACTCATTCATTCAACACATGTATTGCGTGCCCATTTTGTGCCAGATTTATTCCAAGTGCTAGAGGTAACACAGTAAGCAAACAGGCAAAATCCCTGTGTTCCAGCGGAGAGCTAAACAACAAATAAATAAGCAAGTAAAATATACAGCACATCAAATAGTAATGAATGCTATGGAGAAAAGTCAGGCAGAGAGGAGAGACGGTATTTGCTGGAGGAAGAATAAAGCACTCTGACCCCAAAATATTAGAGGTGTTATAACCCCATGATTTCAATTTATATTTGGAGGTAAGATGTTGAATTGAGAAGTAGGAAAGTAGCCTCAATTCCAGTGTTTCTTCACCTTGTTGATATGGAGAGTTTATTAGTCAGCACTTTTCTGTCTGAGGTGCTGCAGGGGGCTAAGACCCTACCTAGAGCGGAGTTTGGTTTGAACTCAGTTCTCTTCTTTGCACAGTGACTCCCTCACCTTAATTTATAGCAGCGCTTGCTGGTGTCAGTTTGCTCATTTTAAATGCAGTGAATTGTGGATGATAGATCTTGAGCCCTTTTGCTGCTTCTATGTAAGTGACAATAAGTCAGTGAAAATGGAAGAGATGAACTCGGACACTCTATTTCAGGGTGCAGATGTACATGGATGGTAAAGTTAACAAGTCTATCGATCTGCCAGGGACCCACAGAATTTCTCCAGCTCTCATCACACCAGCCCCAGACTCCTGTAGCTGCCACGTCAGTCAGTCTCTTTGAAGGAAGGAGAAGGCAGTGAATGCATCAGCACCCAAGGGACTCTCAGTTCAGTTTAGCCGCTTAGTTGTGTCTGACTCTTTGTGGCCTCATGGGCCCCATGGAAGCAGCATGCCAGTCTTCCCTGTCCATTACCAACTCCTGGAGCTTGCTCAAACTCATGTCCATAGAGTCGGTGATGCCATCCAACCATCTCATCCTCTGTCGTCCCCTTCTCCTCCTGCCCTCAATCTTTCGCAGCATCAGTGTCTTTTCCTAAGAGTCACTTCTTAGCATCAGGTGGCCAAAGTATTGGACTTTCAGCTTCAGCATCAGTCCTTCCAATGAATATTCAGGACTGATTTCCTATAGGATTGACTGGCTTGATCTCCTTGCAGTTCAAAGGACTCTCAAGAGTCTTCTCCAAGACCATAGTTCAAAATTATCAATTCTTTGGCACTCAGTTCTCAGGGAATTTGACTCTCAGGGAATTCAATAAGACATTGCCGCTGCTAGGCATCAGAAAGGAGGAATATGTGGGTCTGTTTTCCATGCTGTGGCCTGGGAAACAAGCTGTTGACCTAGGGGTGGGCTCAGGAGTGAAAGTGGGAGGGGGCTGGGTATCAGCTGTCCTGCTTCAGTCACGGGAGTGAGGCATTTCTTGAGAACAACATGGAAGCTGAAATTGGAACTGGTGTTTTCAAGCAAGGGAGGGAAAAGTGGAGGAGGAAGGAGTCAGGAGAAGGAAGGAGAAGGAGGCCACTTCCATGCCCTCTCCCCAGGACTGGCCAAGGAGTCAAGGACAACCTCTGCATCACACAGATGACTAGACTTCACACACTTGTCCCCAGTTGTTCTCTAATTCAGATTGTATTATAGGTGATGGATTTCTTTAGTGTAGCCCATGGCTCCTAGCCCAGTGCCTGGGCCACTTGCTTTTACTCAGACCCAGATACCTGCTCTGCTTCTGGAAACTTAGGTAAGCTACCCAGTCCCTCTGAGGATCAGTATCTCCATCTGTGACACAGAGCTGACAATAAAGACCTATGGGGCTGTTATAAGGATTAAGTGAGTTCACACTTGAAAGTGGTTGCATCTTGGCACTCCATAATTTAGTTTATTTCTTCTCAGTTATTCCACTTTATTGTTGAGCCTTTCTTATGTGAGTCACTCAGTCGTGTCCAACTCTTTGTGACCCCATGGACTATATCCCACCAGGCTCCTCTGTCCATGCTATTTTCCAGGCAAGAATACTGGAGTGGGTTGCCATTCCCTTCTCCAGGGGATCTTCCTGACCCAGGGATTGAATCCAGGTCTCCCGCATTGCAGGCAGAGTCTTTACTGTCTGAATCGCCAGGGAAGCCTTTTTTCTTATGTTAAGTAAATTTATGGGATAACTACTAGTGTGCAATGCAATTTACTTCCTATTATTTGTTTTTTTATAACACTGTGAAGATGGACTCATAATTTCTGAAAATGTGACTTTTCTTATTCAGTTTCAAAGATGAAGAGGTACAGATGATTTTAGAAGACAGTGAAACTTGTGTCAGGATCACAAAACCTCGGAGCTAGAAGACATTGAGAAGTCATCTGGGACCCCTGCTGCATTGTCCTAGTTTCTTGACAGATGGTCATGAAGCATTGGTTTGAACGGGTCTGGTGGCAAGGGCACAGTCCTGTTGTTCCTTATTTCTGACACATCCTGGGGATGGCCTCCTCCATGGACTACCTCCTCCCAACCTCCTGAATCACATACTGTGTCCTCCAGCTCCAGAGTCTGAAATCTGTCACCCTTCCTTACTGGCAGGAGTATCTTGAGCAAGCGTTTTAGCTTTACTGTGCCTTAGTGTCCTCATTTGTAAAATGGGGATAATAATAGAAAATGCATCATAAAATTGTTGAGAGAATTAACTCATATAACTCATGTAAAGTGTTCAGAACAGTATAGTAAGCACACAATAGATATTAATTTTTATCACAGAGAACACACAGTTCTACAAATTTGTACAAATATTTTCTCTCCTCCTCCTCATCAAACACATTCTTCCAGTCTCTTTCAGAAGGACCCACTGGGTCTCTTGATAGGAATACATCTTACAGGTCTTATAAAACCATCACTCCAAAACTTTGATAATATCTACATAACTAGCTTCCAAATGCCATCCCTATATATGTACGTATATTTTATATATATGTGTGTGTGTGTGTGTGTGTATGTGTGCATGTGTGTGTGTGTGCTCAGTCACGCAGTTGTGTCTGACTCTTTGCGATCCCACGGCTCCTCTGTCCATGGGATTCTCCAGGCAAGAATACTGGAGTCGATTGCCATGTCCTCCTCTAGGGGATCGTCCCGACCTGGGGATCGAACACATGTCACTTATGTTTCCTGCTTTGGCAGGCAAGTTCTTTACCACTATATATATATATACATATATATATATGTATATATATATATATACTATATATATATATATACATATATATATGTATATATATATATATATAGTGGTTCCACTATATATATAGTGGTTCCATATATATATATATGTATATATATACATACATACATATACATATGTATATATATGAAGTCAGGCAGAATCACGGGAGATGGAATGATTGGGAGGACCGTTGGAAAACTGAAGATCCATGACCGGAACCAATTGTGTGCCTGCCTGGCAAACATTTGTCAGCCTCTATGTTCTATGGATGGCAAGACCTCTGATTAGAAGGGTTAACTGTAGGAAGTTTTCCTTAGGCATTGCTTGAAGTGGCCCACTGAGGCTTTAAGAATTCTTGTTTTAAATTTAAAAATATTTTTTATAACTCCATCAAGGTACTCTTGATGTGTGATAAACTGCATATATTTACAATGCACAAGTTGATGAATTCAGATGTACTCATACACCCATGAGACCACCACTATAATCTAGTTACTGAGCACACCTGTCACCACCAAAATTCCAATAAGGTTGTCAATAACATGAATGGTAGATTTTCTAGACAAGGCCAGAAGGAAGGCCACAAGTTCAGCCTCAGAACAGTCTGTCAGTCATCTAAATCTTGAAAAGTACACTGTTTAAGATAAAAGTGGAATTTAAATTGAGCTACTCAAAGAATGATAAAGAAATGCCAGTGGAAAAAAATTGTTCAATGTTTTGTTTCTAGAACATATAGAAGTAAACAGGCAGAGATGGAAAGGAGAGCAAAAGTCCAAAATGGTACAAAAACTGGAGATCCGATCTTACCCTCCATGTTGGGATGATGACAGGCCTTGTGTCTCATTGACGCCAAAGGAATGAAGAAGTCTTTCCACGTTCCCAGCCCTGCTCATCGAGGACAGCTAAATTCCTGGTGTATATGGTTGGGGAGAAACTGGAGCTTGCCATAGTCATATTCTTTACATCATATCCTAAGTACTTCAGGCTGTGTAGCCAAATCTTTTATGAAGCTCCAAGAAAACTGTTAGGGGTGTACAGTAAATGCTACAATTTCTGACTCTTGTTCTGTCTCTTCTCTCCTGCCCCACACTGGGCCGCACCCCATTAGGGATTGCTTATCTAAGCACCACAGGAGCTTGTGGGCAGGATATGAGCCACTGAACCTGAAGGAAAGGCACGGACATCAGCCTTCTCTGGCCTCCGTTTGTTAAACTATTTCTTCAAGAGAAAGTCATGCTCTTGTTGAAAATGCTGTTCCACTTAGATCTCTGTGTTTATTGAGTTGCTTAGAAGTGAACCTGCAGCAGGGTGGTAATACTGGCACAGTAGTAAAATCCTTCATCTCTCTTTGATGCCTTCAGGACCTCCAGCATGGCCTGGTTGGTTAAACCATCAATTTTACCTCGGAAGTTGTCCTCAAACCCAGGGCCATATGTACCCCCTTCTCGGTATATGAAAGTCATTGTGTTACCCGGGGTCTTCCTGTACCAGAAAATATAGTGTTTACTGATGGAGTCTCCTTTCATGGAGCAACTGAGGGTGACAGATTTCCCCACAGGCACAGTCTTTTCTTGGTCTTGAGGCACCAACACGGCAGGTGACATGACTCCTAGAGAAAAGACACAAGATAGGCTCAGTGAAGACTGGGGCTAAGATCATTGAATAAAGGGTGCTATGCTCGAGGGCCTGGCCCTGGCAGCCTTGATGCCTCACTGGGTCTTGCTCAATTAAGTTTCCAGGATCTGCCTTACCTGCCCAGAAGAGGGTGAGGTGGATGAAGGGGCAGACCCTCTGCATGGCTCGCTTGGGGACAGCTCTGCCTCCTGACTGGTCCTTGCCTGGTCCCTCCTCTGAGCCAACACCTTCTCTGTGACACGTTTCTGCCTGAGGAAACCAGCCCCTGGCAGCTGTTCTGTTACGGAAGAGAGATTTTGCCAATCACAGAAGGCATGTGGAGCCTGCTGCCTGTTTATGAGATGACAATGCCCGTCAATGCTGCCCACCCTAGAAGTTAAGTTTGATATTGTTGCTCCATTTTCATGTTAGAGATATGTGTTGTGTGCTCTTTGGTGCTGCTAAGAGTTAATTGCAAGAAGAATTATTGACATTTACAGCCATAATCATAAGAATCAGCAAATAAGGAGGTTGATAGTGTGTTCACAAGGACTGTGGGTGTTGTAATGATTGTTGTGTTTACTGCCAACTCCCTCCAGGCAAAGTTGGATAAGGGTGACTGACTGATCCAAGTATAAAAGAGCAATCCAGTGTAAAAAACGTAGAAACCACCACTACCTCCCAGTTCATGACAGCTAAATTTAGATGTACTTCAGAAGTACTTGAATGCTTGTGTATTTGAATGCCTGGGACCTGCACATTGGGTTTCAGGGTTAATGATCTATGAGATATTGAAATTAAACAGGTAAATTAGTAATGGAAACTAGAAAGTGCAGCTGAAGCCAATATCTGAGGATGGGTGCAGGACCTAAGTTGCCACATAGGTGGAGCAGAGACCCACCTGAGCTTTCTTGTTCCCCCAGTGTAACTGGGACTAGACTGGCCTGAGGATTCAGGTGGAAGCAAGCTCAAGTTTGCTTGACCTCATGGTAGTTGCTTTTCTTCCTCTTGTCATCTCATTTATCCAACAGCCCATCTCACCCAGCATTTCTAGAGGACCATGAGCAAGTACTCAAGGTGGTCACGTTCTCTGACACTACAAACTGCAATATCTATACCCATAAGATGTGTACGTGTTCTCTACAGTTTATTGCCAAGGGCAACTTTCTGGGCTTACTTACCTGATCTTTTTATATCAGCTTGCTTGGCTCTTGGCACATCCTATAAATCTAGTCATTTTTACTATGCACCAGACCTTGAGGATTCAATGATGAACGACAGATATGGTCTCTTCTCTCACGGAGTTTAGTTTCTAACATAAGTGCCAGTCACTGCTTACTGATTTGCATAATGAATTTCTTCAGTGCTGCAGACTGACAAAGACCTTGCAGACGCAGGGTTTTGAGAGCATGTTACAGGGGCCAGGATCTGGTCAGGAGGTCAGGGAAGGCTTTTCTGAAGAAGTGACTTTGCAGTTGAGACTCAAAAGCAGAAGTTACCCTAGAGTGCTGGATAGTGTCTGTTTGTCCTTCCAGATCACTCTATTTCCTCCACTAGGGCAGGGGCCCCCAACCTCTAGGCTGCAGACCAGTACCTCCTCTCAGATCAGCTGCAGCACGAGATTAGAAATAAAGGGCACAATAAATATAATGCCCTTGAATCATTCTGATACCATGCCCACCTCCGGGTCCATGGAAAAATTGTGTTCCACAAAACTGGACCCTGGTGCAAAAAAGTTTGGGGACCACTGCTCTAGGAGGCTGACCTCCATGGACAACATCCACCTGGTTCCCTTGCTTGCTGACATCTTGTTCATTTTGGCCAATGGGAGGCACCATCGGGAGACTGGAGAGAAGGAGAAGGATGAGGTGGTGTGTTTTCACTCCAGGCTACTGCCTGTTGGCTGTGCCTTGCTAGTCTCTGCTTTCCTTCACCGGAGGCTGCAGATTTTGGTAAAGGCTCTTGTGCTTCATACTTCAGGCCTAGAGTGGCAGCTGTTTTTCTGTCGCCAAACCCAGATGTTTCACTATTTTTTTCTGGGTTTCCCATAAGCCAGCAGTATTCATTTCTTATGGCTGCCTTAACAAAGTACACAAACTGGATGGCTTAAAACAACAGGTTTATTGTCTCACAGTTCTGGGGGCTAGAAGTCTGAAATCAAGGTGTCAGCAGGGCCATACCCACTCTGAAACCTTTAGCAGGATCCTTCCTTGCCTCTTCCTAGAGGCTGGTGGTTTGCTGGCAGTCCTGGGTGTTCTTCGGCTTGGCTGGCCTTTGCTGTCATGTGGTGTTTGCTTAGTGTCTGTGTCTTTACAGGGCTTTCTTACAAATTCATCAGTCATGTTGGATTAGAGGGCTACCCTACTCCAGTCTGACCTCATCTTAACTAATTACATCAATTGCAAAGATGCTATTTCCATATAAGGTCACTTTCTAACATATTGGGGGTTAGGACTTGAACATGTTTTTCTTAAGGGACACAATTCCATTCTTAACACCTGCCCACAAATGTCCTTTTCATTGGAGTCTCTCTAATCACCCCTTTGACAGTGCCCTGTCTCTCCTGCTGGGACTCTGCTTGATACACCAAGTATAGGGGGCCTGTGAAGGGAAAGAACTTTCTGCAGAAGAAAGGAGGACATATTTTTAAAAAGCCCTGAGGCAGGAGGAAGTGCTGTAGACCTAAAGTTGCCTTAATATCTAAAGAGCAGTTAGCAGGACTCAACTAAGCCTATCTTTTTAGATAATTATTGTTGAATTCTTCATTCAGTAAGTCATTCTGAAAAATTCCAAGATAGTGCTTATGTTTATGACTGTGATTTCTATCTGCCACAGGTTAGAGGTAATTTTAAGAGTTTTATGCTAATGGACAAAGACAACCTTACCCTGGGTCTGATGAGGAGAGAGTCTGCCTGAACAATAAATCAAGCCAGAGGTGAAAGATACCAGTGGGGAGGGAATAGGTTTTGTGGGAGCTGGGGCAGAGTGTAGGGGCTTTCCTGGTGGCTGAAACTGTAAAGAATCTTCCCGAAATGCAGGAGACCCTGGTTTGATCGCTGGGTCAGGAAGATCCCCTGGAGAAGGAAAATGGGGCAGGTTGTGGCTAGGAGACTACCTGGTCAGGAAGAGTCAGGATCTGCTACAGCAGCTTGGGCTGGGCCCATGGCAGGAGCAAGATGGAACTTAAGAACAAACAGCTTATGCAGGTTGCCTAGGTAGAAGGTAGAAAGGTGTGCCAGGGCCCCACCCTTGGATGCCCCCTTCCTCGGCCTCTGAGCAGGCTCTGTTCCTGGTGTGTTGTAATTCTTTCTGCCTCCTGCTCAGCAATTAGGTCACAACTTTCCAGTCCCTGGGGGATGTCTGGCCATTCATGTGACAGGAGAGAGCTCTCAGGAAGAACTTATGTTTCTTCACAGTCTGTGAGGAATACTTGAAATTATATTTGCGGACACTTGGCTCATTGCTTGGCTATTTGTTAGTTTCCTTCTTTTTTGACATTTATATAAAAACCAGGACATCTGAGACTTGGACAGTTAGTAGGAGAGACTATGATGGGATGCTTTATCCATTCTTCCCCATGATCTCCATCAGCCCCCCATTCTTTCCATCTTTCTCAAATCTTATGTGCTATGAAAACACCACCTCAAGGCACATTCCTCAGGCATCTTTCTACCAGATCACAGCCCCTCAGCCCCACCTTTTTGCCTTTGTATACAGTACTTCGGGTGGTGCTAGTGGTAAAGAACACACCTGCCAGTGCAGGAGACGTAAGAGATGCAGTTTTGATCCCTGAGTTGGGAAGATCCCCTGGAGGAGGGCATGGCAACCCACTCCAGTATTCTTGCCTGGAGAATCCCATGGACAGAGGAGCCTGGGGGGCTATAGTCCACAGGGTTGCAAAGAGACGGATACGACTGAAGGGACTTCGCATGCAGGCACGCGCATTTCTTTGTGAGGTATAAGTGTGGCCTCATTCTTGCTTAGTCTGGTCTTTATCTCCTGTGTAATCCCTCCAAAACACCTGTGGGACCCATCAGTTCAGTTCAGTCACTCAGTCATGTTCAACTCTTTGTGACCCCATGGACTGCAACATGACAGGCTTCCCTGTCCATCACCAATTCCTGGAGCCTGCTCAAACTCATGTCCCTTAAGTCGGTGATGCCATCCAACCATCTCATCCTCTGTCGTTCCCTTCTCTTCCTGCCTTCAATCTTTCCCAGCATCAGGGTCTTTTCCTAAGAGTCAGTTTTTTGCATCAGGTGGCCAAAGTATTGGAGTTTCAGCTTCAGCATCAGTCCGTCCAATGAATATTCAGGGCTGATTTCCTTTAGGATTGACTGGTTTGTTCTCCTTGCAGTCCAAGAGACTCTCAAGAGTCCTCTCCAAGCCCACAGTTCAAAAGCACCAATTCTTTGGCCCTCAGCTTTCTTTATAGTCCAACTCTCACATCCATCCACGACTACTGGAAAAAAGGCCACTAGAGCCTTTGTTGGCAAAGTAATGCCTCTGCTTTTTAACATGCTGTCTAGGTTTGTCATAGCTTTTCTTCCAAGGAGCAAGCATCTTTTAATTTCATGGCTGCAGTTACCATTTGCAGTGATTTTGGAGCACTCCAAAAAAAGTCTGTCACTGTTTCCATTATTTCCCCATCTGTTTCCATGAAGTGATCGGACTGGATGCCACGATCTTAGTTTTCTGAATATACATCAAGGTTGTATTGTCACCCTGCTTATTAAACTTATATGCAGAGTATGTCATGAGAAATGCTGGGCTGGATGAAGCACAAGCTGAAATCAAGATTGCTGGGAGAAATATCAGTAACCTCAGATACGCAGATGACACCAACCTTATGGCAGAAAGCGAAGAACTAAAAAGCCTCTTGATAAAAGTGAAAGAGGAGAGTGAAAGAGTTGGCTTAAATCTGAACATTCAGAAAACTAAGATCATGGCATCCAGTCCCATTACTTCATGGTGAATAGATGGGGAAATAATGGAAATAGTGGAACCCACACTGGTCCTCAAAATGCTGACTGAAATGAAATGATTTCTTCTGTTCATAGGATGTCTGACTTGAAAGTGAGTCACTGTCTACAACACACCAGGACCACACAGGAACATCAGTAAAGGGAACATTCTCAAGATCATGGCCACAGGAAGGACCTCAGGCCTTGGGATTGTGGCTCTAAAGATAAGTCATATCATTACAGAAACATCTGCTTCCTTCAGACTTACCAGACAGAGGAAGGTTAAGAAAGGCATTACTGACCTTAATATACAAACTGTGCTTCTGGCTTTTCCATTAGTGCACAGTGGTTAGAGAGTGCTGTGAGGC
This sequence comes from Odocoileus virginianus, assembly GCF_023699985.2. NCBI lineage: Eukaryota > Metazoa > Chordata > Mammalia > Artiodactyla > Cervidae > Odocoileus > Odocoileus virginianus. The sequence goes on from NC_069679.1 coordinate 15,482,977, forward strand.
TGAGGTAGTTAATATTTCAGTAAATATTTTCAGGGCCAGAGTGCTGCCTGAGGAGCCCCAAGCAAATAAACACAGATGAGATAGCAATGGAGAAAGATCTGTTTATTGGCCTCACTGAAAATAGAAGGAAGAAGGAAAGATTTGAGGGTAGTAAGTAGGGACCTTTGCAAGCCTTCTTATCACATTTTGGCTTTCACTTCCCCATAACCTCAAGCAGAGAGCTGCTTTTCCAGTTCTTCAAGTTGAGTTCTTTGAACTCATACTCTATTTCTTTGAATTTGCACAGACTGCTGTGAGCAGGCAGCTGGGTAACCCCAACTCTGCTCACATGACTCTCAGACCAAATACTGTCTACCAGTAGGCTGGGCAGGGTCCTTGGGAGCCCTTGTTTTCCACAGCCTCCTCTAGTGTCAAGGGGCAGTTGTTCTGTAGTGGAGAGACCACTGGATTTAGACTCGGAGAATCTGGATTTGTACCTGATATCACCACTTACTTGCAAGTCACTGAACTTCGCTAAGCCTCAGTTTTCTAGACAGTAAAATGGGGATAATGCTGCCTCATTCGGTCTTAAAATAATATGCATGGGTACCCCTTGTGACTGACCTATAGGGACACCTACCCTTGGATCATTGTGGAAGATGGGAAGAGTAGGCTTTGCTGTCACCCGTGCGGAGCCAGGGGCTTCCCAGGTTGTCCTAGTGGTCAAGAATGCACCTGCCAACGCAGGAGACGTAAGAGGCGCATGTTTTATCCCTGGGCTGGGAAGATCCCCTGGAGGAGGGCACGGCAACCCACTCCAGTATTCTTGCCTGGAGAATCCCATGGACAAAGGATCCTTGTAGACCACAGTCCATAGGGTCGCACAGAATTGGACATAGCTGAAGTGACTTAACACGCACGCACACAGGCAGAGCCAGAGGAGTTGCCCTGTGAGGGCAGCCAGTAGTAAGTCCCTCCTCTCTCACTGTAGTTTCAAGAATCTCCAGGGAGAATTAGCCTCTGCAAGTAAGTTGTTCTGGATATTGGGGCCATAGAAGTCTCCTCATTGGTATATAAAGTTCAGGGAGCCATCTTGGTTCCTCTGACACTAGTATATCATGAAATTATTAATTTCCCTGCCCCTGTCATTTGGCACTGCAAGATATCGCTTTTTCTAAAAGGAACAAACACCTCTTCTTGCTCCAACAAGACATCTGACTTGATTCCTGAAAAGCAAAGTCAAAAGAAAAGAAGAGAGAGAGGAGCCCCATCAGAGTGTCAAGGGGCTGAGGTATGAGAGTGGCATTAGGGAGCCACCTTCCAGTTTCGTCTTCTTATCGTCTCTCCCGGGAGTCACTTCACCAGGGAAGTCATTTTTCCATTCACCCAATTATTGGGCAAACATCCACTCGCTTCTATGGTGGGTTGGCTCCTTGAGGGTGACAGCGTTTTGGGCTCTTCAGGGCTCACCTGGCCCAGGAAGAAGCTGCAGGATCTGCAGTTCTGAGGCTCCAAGGTGGCTCCTATCTGGGCAACCGAGTGGCAGGAGATGTGCTGCGTGGCTTCCCCTGAGTTCTGAAGAGTCTGCTTCTGGGACTGTCTCCCCGTCCTTTCTTTCTCATCTCACCCTCAGTGCCTCTGGCACTCACCTGTGTGCTGCTGGGCTTGCCTGTGGACAACGCGAAAATGAGCCCGAATCAGCAGATGTTCTGCCCCCAGAAAACAGCCTCACCAGTTTTACAGGCAATCTGGGGGCTTTTTCTTTCTCCTGCAAATGGCAGCATCTCCCTCGTAGAGTGATGCCAATAATTTGGCAGGGCACATGTACTATTTAGATTCAAACAGCTTTTAATCTTCCTTCCCCCCTTGTTGTGGATGTTCCTTTTATTTTTTGTTGCTGTATATTTATTTTGGATCTTTTATTTATGTACCCAGGGAGCTGCTTCCTAGAAAGGGAGACAGACTTTGCCAAAATGCCCATCTTCCGCAGGACCAGGGCCCATAACTGTCACACAGGATTTAACGGAAAATATGATTGCATTGGATTTAATCTTTAGTAGCAGTTAAGTGTCTCCTGTAGTACTCTGCTCATGTCAAGGGCCCTGTAAGTGTCAATGCTATACTAGAGAAAGCACAGCACAAAATAAGCATAATGGGAAGATGGAGTAAGTGGAGCGGGCAATGAAAATTAAATGAGAAAAAGCAAAGTTAAAGCATGAAAGAAGGTTTAATGGGGTATTGTAGAATTAGCTACTGAAAGGACAAAGTAGAACAAACTAAAAATAAAGAGGAAATATCACAGCTTAGACAAGAGGAGTGTAGAGGCAGAGGAAAACTAGAGAGGTAATTAGCACAATCGCCTCCACCTTGATGCAGTGGTTTTACATCTTGGCCTCACACTGGCATCCTCTGGGGAGTTTTGAAAAATACTGAAGCCTGGGTGCTATCCACAGAGAGTCCGATTTAATTGGTTGGAGATGAGGTCCAGGCATCAGGATGTAAAGAAAACTCCCTAGTTTAATTCTGATGTGCAGCTAGGGTTGAAAACCACTGTGTAAGAGAATCATTTAGTAAAACAAAGAATATATCTTATAGTGCAGTGAAGGCTTATAGTGTTGGCCTCGGGAACAAGCCAAAACCTGTGGCCAGATGTCACCTATGACTGGGACAGTCTGTCAGTCTCATCCTTTTCTCCAGGACCAAGAGAGGGCCCTCAATAGCTCTCCTCTCTGGTGATGGCTCACTGCCCACCTCCTATGGATCAGAGGGCAGGAGGGCCTGTTGAGGTCAACTTCAGCTATCTCCCGGTTGCCCTGAATGCCCACAGCAGTGCTGGGCACTAAGTAGGTGTTTAGTAAACAGTTGTTAAGTGCTTTTGTCCTTGTCCTTCTGGGTCCTTCTCTGCTGATTAAAATGGGCAAAGCCTGTGATTCTTGGTTCCTCCTCTTCATTTTGCCCTGACCGTCAAGATCTAAATTATACCCTACTCGACCTCCTCCTGAGAGGATGAATTCAGCCAGGAGAGCGTGCTGGCTGTGATTTCTTAGGTTGGACAGCACATCACTGTGTGTGTGGGGTGGGATGCAGCCTGCAGCACCAGACCCACAGGGTAGTGGGTTCTTGATGTGTTTCATCATGTTCTCTTTTCCTTCTCTTTCTTGCTCCCACCCTCCCTCCCTCTTTCCTTCCTTGATTCTGTCCTATAATTCCCAGGCTCACAGCAGAGCCCAGTCAACCAAGGAGACCTGCCATAAAGAGTGAAAATGTGTGCAGTGCCCTGAAGTGGCCACGTGGTTTTGAAGGGGGTGAATTACCTTCTGCCCTCCTGAAACTGCTGATTTCACAGTGAAGATTGCTGTCACAGTGAGAGCTGTGGGTAGAATGTAAATTTATTGCTGTCTCTGGAACTCCTCTTTCTTTTCCCCTGCCTGCTGGAATCACCGTGGGGGTCTGGTGGTCCTCAGGTGGAACATGGAGAGGCCAGAACAGAGCTGTTCATGCTGATAAGAGGCTAATCCTATACCTTTGTCGATCGAAGTCTATTTATAAAATAGCAAACCCCAAACAATGGTAATTTTGTACTTTCATCCAACAATATCCAATAGAGAGGAAAAAGCTGGAAAAACCTGGATTGGGCCCAGAGGTTATTTGTTTTACAGGCTTGGAATAGAAGCCTGTAAAGCCTCCCCCTCTGTAATATTTCTCTGCACATAAGAAAAAACACCCCGACTCTCCTCCCCTAAAGGGGAAAAAAATATTTTTCTCAAGGTTCTTATTTGGCAGTAGAACTGGAGAACAGGTCAGAGAGAGGGAGCAGATAAATTTTTTTTTTCTCCTTTGGAGATGGGAGTTTATGAGACTGTAGAATGTCTGTGTTTCCATGCCTTTAAGGAGCTCCAATTCTGTAACTTGGGCATCATGTAAAATTAAGCTATTATACATCTTACATCCTCTAACCTGCCAAGGTGCCCAAGGCAGAGGGCAGTGACAGTATTGGGCTCTCCCAGAACCCCAGGGAAATCCCCTGCCTTACCTTCCACAGGGAAGCAAACCAAGCCCTTTATCCTCCAATCAAAGGGAGAGGAAATAGCTGAGGGTGAACTCTTCCCACTCCACCTCAAGCAAGAGACACTGAGATGCCCCTTTTCTCTGGTTGGGACTGTGCTGCCAGAGGAGGCGAAATGCCAAGATGGAGAGGCCTCACTTTCTCTTCCTTGGGAGAAGGATGTGGTGGTCCAGCTGCCAGAACAGCTGTGGCTCCCACAGCCACCAGCAAATACTTGGGTCATCCATACTTTTTTCTGATTGGCCTTCCAGCCGAAACACAGCTCCAGGGTATCTCCTAATTCTTGGGCTCTGAACTAACACATTTTTTTGCTTAGTTTTTTTTTTTCTCATTTATTTTTATTAGTTGCAGGCTAATTACTTTACAATATTGTAGTGGTTTTTGTCATACATTGACATGAATCAGCCATGGATTTACATGTATTCCCCATCCCGATCCCCCCTCCTTTGCTTAGTTTTATCACAGGTTGGATGGGGAAAAGGAATGAGACTGAAAGAATGCTAAAACATGTGGTCAACTCTAAAGATACAGAGCTGAGGAAAAAATGGAAGGAAAACATGGACACACTCTAGGGTGCTTTGGGGAAGGCAGCTGGGTAGATTAAAAAAAAGTGGCCAGGATGTACTTCTGGGGGCTGGAAAAAGAGACTCTGAAACCAGTGAAGTGGGAAAGCCAGTGTGTGAGTGGATGTTAGTCTGATAGCAGCTTGGGTTACCATAACCCTTGTCATGTCCCAGGAACGGCACCCACCCTACATTTGCTGCGGCCCCATTGCCATGCCCTCTGTAACTCTGACATTCTCCTTGGTTATGTGGGGTTTGTGATGAGTCTCTGGTAGAAAGTGGGCATGGGTATAAGACCAAGGACTGGGGTAAATACAATGTTATTCATATATCATATTCACCATGGCTGGAGACACAATAGTTACAAGTGGTTGTTTTATGATGACCACAATATTGCTGTGTTCAAGTCTAGTTTAGAATGCAGGTGCTGTTATATTAATCATGGAAGTGACAAGTTAAAGGGCTGTTAACACTGAGCTGCATAATGAACACTTGGTATGAGTGAATGAAGAGAATGCTGAGTAGAAATACAAGCTACCCAAGTTGGCAGGGCTTTAATTGCCGAGGAGTCTGAGAGTTTGCACACATGCGTGACTGAGAAGTGACTGTGAACTGGGATGTTACCAAAGAGAGTGAAGGAAGAACCATGGGTAGTGAAACAGTCCTGCGTGAGGAAGAACCTCAGCATCCATCAAATGGAAGCAACACTGTGAGTGAAATCACGGTCTGTGACAGAGCACACACATCAATCTAAACCGACCTCAGTGTCCAGGCTGCAGTGAAAAATCAGGGATGCAGGAAAACAAAAGATGCAGAGGGAAGGGCACGTGCCAAGAAGATGGGCTGAAGAGCCCAGGGAAAGGGGATTTTTTGCAAGACTCAACTGACAGATAATCATCTATCTCTGTCAGAGGACCTTATTTTCCGATATGCCAGTTCAAGTTCCAGATTGGTGACCCAGAGACTGTGGTGTGCTAGGAGGAGAACTGTTGCCTCCACTCACAATCTGCCGTGTTTGTGTTGACTTACAACGTGGCTGGGGACTCAGCTGGACTGCATACTAAATGCCTGGTAGAATTCCTAAAACCGCTGTCGGCCCAGAGAACCCTTTGTTAATAAATATTACAGCACACTCTGTGTTTTTCAGGGAAGTGTGATAGGGAAAGGAAACTAGCAGGAAAAGAAAATAGAGTTTAAAATGCCACAGTAGGTGAAAAATATTTATTTTTATGGAAGAGAGGTAATCCAGACGATTTTCCTCTCATTTTGAAAGACTAAACCCTAAGCTTCAAGCATGTGGAGGCCAAGGACAGATTTTTTTCAGGGCAACCAAAATTAGTTAAAGCAGCTTCTGTGTACACACACCAAGGGGTCATGGGGTCATGTCTACATTATAACCAGGGCCTCTCTGTATGGTCTTCATGACCCCCAACCCACTTTAGCAGATCATCAAGTACAAACAGGCTCTTGGATTTTCTCTAGACAATCCTTAGCTTCCATCAGTCCTCTTTTCTTCTAAAGGTATATGAGATGAGCTGATTTTGATGGGTGGAAGAGGCCTTGGGAAGAGCTTGGAAAAGAACAGGATCAAAATTCAGATGAAGGAGCAGAGGTACAGTTGCCACAAGCTATTATAGCAGCTGTTGAAGCATCTTCCTGGAATCCAGGGGGGTCTTCCTCTTTTGTCCTCCTCTTTGGTTCTGAATCTAAATCAAGGAATCAGCATTATGTGGTTGAACCCTTGCTCTAGTTGGGTGGGAGAGTTTTAAGCAAACCCTTGTCATTTGCTTTTATCTTTTCTTTTCAAAGGAGGGAGCAGATACAAATGGGCACTGACAAACCAGCCTTGCCAGATGGGCTGTGGCAGGTAGGCAATTTATTAATATAAAACCTTTGAGGCAGCTCCAGTGACCACAAGGGATGATATTGGCTCCATTTGGCATTTTTAAATTTAAGTATTCACCTCATGTCAAAGTATGTAGCTGTGTTCTCTCATCTGAGGTTGTTCATTTGGAAATACAGAAGGATGAGGCATTATTTCTTTAAATAAAATATTCCCTTTCATTACTGGCTGTGTGTCAGAGATCCCTAAAGCAGAAATTCAGCTCACATATTAAATTCAATAATCATATATTAAACACTTACTATGCAACACCCCGTAGGAACTGGAGATGAAACAGAATTCCTACCCTCAAGGGGTTTATAAATTAGGAGGAGCATAAAGGAAGTTTCTAAACAATCATGGAAAAAGAGAGGAAACATGAAATGACTCAAGAGAGTTAAGTGCAGAGAAAAAAAATAAATTTAAAAAAGAGAGCAAGAGAGAGGTGTAAGTGCTAGGGTGGTTCAACTGGGGGAAGATCTTATCCTCAAAGGGGAGTTTTGCATTGGAGATATTAATTTGGGGGTCTTGACCACGTCTGTGAGCATGGTCAACTCTGTGAGCATGAATGAGATCACCTAGGGGAAGATACAGAAAGGAAGAGGGACCTGGACAAGGTCCCTTAGTGCTCTGTATTCAGAAGCTAGGTAGAAGAGTCTACAAGGGGACTGAGAAGGAGAGGCCAGTGATATAGAGGAAAATCAGCAAAGTACAACATCTCAGAAGCTAAGCCTGGAAAGTTCTGCAGCTCAAGAATAGAGACGCAGACAGAGAGAATGGACTTATGGGTATGGGGAGGGAAGGGGAGGGTGGGATGAACTGAGAGAGTAGCACTGACATATATACACTACCGTGTGTAAAATAGCTAGTGGAAAGCTACTCCATAAGGCAGGGAGCTCAGTTTAGTGCTCTGTGATTACCTAGATGAGGGATGGGGCTGGTGGTGGGAGGGAGGTCCAAGAGAGAGGGGATATATGTGTGGTTGATTCACTTCTTTGTACAGTGGAAACAAACACAACATTGTAAAACAATTATATTCCAATAAAAAGAAAAAAGAAAAAAATGGCCAGTGGTAAAGTACACAGGTGAGAGGTTGTATAGTTGTTGGCTATTTATTCCTTTCTCTGCTTTATGTCTGTCTCCTCTTATCTTAAGGAGGGCAAGGCCCCTGTTTAGTTCAAACATGTACTCAAACACGTCTGGTGTGGCATTTGGCACAGAAAGGACTCAAGATATATTTGATGCATAAAGGAAGAATTAAAGCCGGTCCAAGGTATGTGTAGATGGTGACTGCAGCCATGAAATGAAGACACTTACTCCTTGGAAGGAAAGTTATGACCAACCTAGATAGCATAATAAAAAACAGAGACAAAATTGAAATCATTTCAGTCATCTTTTCTGACCACAGTGCAGTAAGATTAGATCTCAATTAAGGGAAAAAAATAATTAAAAATTCAAACATATGGAGGCTAAATAACATGCTTTTGAATAACCAACAAATCATAGAAGAAATCAAAAAGGAAATCAAAATATGCATAGAAATGAATGAAAATGAAAACACAACAACCCAAAACCTATGGGACACTGTAAAAGCAGTGCTAAGGGGAAGGTTCATAGCATTACAGGCTTACCTCAAGAAACAAGAAGAAAGTCAAATAAATAACCTAACTCTACACCTAAAGCAACTAGAGAAGGAAGAAATGAAGAACCCCAGGGTTAGTAGAAGGAAAGAAATCTTAAAAATTAGGGCAGAAATAAATGCAAAAGAAACAAAAGAGACCATAGCAAAAATCAACAAAGCTAAAAGCTGGTTTTTTGAAAAAATAAAATTGACAAACCGTTAGCAAGACTCATTAAGAAACAAAGGGAGAAGAACCAAATCAACAAAATTAGAAATGAAAATGGAGAGATCACAACAGACAACACTGAAATACAAAGGATCATAAGAGACTACTACCAGCAGCTATATGCCAATAAAATGGACAACTTGGAAGAAATGGAAAATTATTAGAAAAGTATAACTTTCCAAAACTGAATCAGGAAGAAATAGAAGATCTTAACAGACCCATCACAAGCAAGGAAATCGAAACTGTAATCAGAAATCTTCCAGGAAACAAAAGCCCAGGACCAGATGGCTTCACAGCTGAATTCTACCAAAAATTTAGAGAAGAGCTAACACCTATCTTACTCAAACTCTTCCAGAAAATTGCAGAAAAAGGGAAACATCCAAACTCATTCTATGAGGCCACCATCACCCTAATTCCAAAACCAGACAAAGATGCCACAAAAAAAGAAAACTACAGGCAAATATCACTGATGAACATAGATGCAAAAATCCTTAACAAAATTCTAGCAAACAGAATCCAACAACATATTAAAAAAATCATACATCATGACCAAGTGGGCTTTATCCCAGGAATGCAAGGATTCTTTAATACCCACAAATCAATCAATGTAATACACCACATTAACATATTGAAAGATAAAAACCATATGATTATCTCAATAGATGCAGAAAAAACCTGACAAAATTCAGCATCCATTTATGATTAAAACTCTCCAGAAAGCAGGAATAGAAGGAACATACCTCAACATAATAAAAGTTATATGACAAACCCACAGCAAGCATTTACCCTCAATGGTGAAAAATTGAAAGCATTTCCCCCAAAGTCAGGAACAAGACAAGGGTGCCCACTCTCACCACTACTATTCAACATAATTTTGGAAGTTTTGGCCATAGCAATCAGAGCAGAAAAAGAAGTAAAAGGAATCCAGATATGAAAAGAAGAAGTGAAACTCTCGCTGTTCGCAGATGACATAATCCTCTACATAGAAAACCCTAAAGACTCTACCAGAAAATTACTAGAGCTAATCAATGAATATAGTAAAGTTGCAGGATATAAAATTAACACACAGAAATCTCTTGCATTCCTATACACTAACAATGAGAAAACAGAAAGAGAAATTAAGGAAACAATACCATTCACCATTGCAACAAAAAGAATAAAATACTTAGGAGTATATCTACCTAAAGAAACAAAAGACCTATACATAGAAAACTATAAAACACTGATGAAAGAAATCAAAGAGGACACAAACAGATGGAGAAATATACCGTGTTCATGGATTGGAAGAATCAATATTGTCAAAATGGCTATACTACCCAAAGCAATCTATAGATTCAATGCAATCCCTATCAAACTACCAACGGTATTTTTCACAGAACTAGAACAAATAATTTCACAATTTGTATGGAAATACAAAAAACCTCGAATAGCCAAAGCAATCTTGAGAAAGAAGAATGGAACTGGAGGAATCAATCTGCCTGACTTCAGACTATACTAGAAAGCCACAGTCATCAAGACAGTATGGTACTGGCACAAAGACAGAAATATAGATCATTGGAACAGAATAGAAAGCCCAGAGAAAAATCCATGAACCTATGGACACCTTATCTTTGACAAAGGAGACAAGGATATACAATGGAAAAAAGATAACCTCTTTAACAAGTGGTGCTGGGAAAACTGGTCAACCACTTGTAAAAGAATGAAACTAAAACACTTTCTAACATCATACACAAAAATAAACTCAAAATGGATTAAAGATCTAAATGTAAGACCAGAAACTATAAAACTCCTAGAGGAAAACATAGGCAAAACACTCTCTGACATAAATCACAGCAGGATCCTCTATGACCCACCTCCCAGAATATTGGAAATAAAAGCAAAAATAAACAAATGGGACCTAATGAAACTTAAAAGCTTTTGCACAACAAAGGAAACTATAAGCAAGGTGAAAAGACAGCCCTCAGATTGGGAGAAATTAATAGCAAATGAAGCAACAGACAAAGGGTTAATTTCAAAAATATACAAGCAACTCCTGCAGCTCAATTCCAGAAAAATAAATGACCCAATCAAAAAATGGGCCAAAGAACTAAACAGACATTTCTCCAAAGAAGACATGCATATGGCTAACAAACACATGAAAAGATGTTCAGCATCACTCATTATCAGAGAAATGCAAATCAAAACCACAATGAGGTACCATTACATGCCAGTCAGGATGGCTGCTATCCAAAAGACTACAAACAATAAATGCTGGAGAGGGTGTGGAGAAAAGGGAACCCTCTTACACTGTTGGTGGGAATGCAAACTAGTACAGCCACTATGGAAAACAGTGTGGAGATTTCTTAAAAAGCTGGAAATAGAACTGCCATATGACCCAGCAATCCCACTTCTGGGCATACACACCGAGGAAACCAGATCTGAAAGAGACACATGTACCCCAATGTTCATTGCTGCACTATTTATAATAGCCAGGACATGGTAGCAACCTAGATGCCCATCAGCAGACGAATGGATGAGGAAGCTGTGGTACATATACACCATGGAATATTACTCAGCCATTAAAAAGAATTCATTTGAATCAGTTCTAATGAGATGGATGAAACTGGAGCCCATTATACAGAATGAAGTAAGCCAGAAAGATAAAGACCAATACAATATACTAACACATATATATGGAATTTAGAAAGATGATAACGATAACCTTATATGTAAAATAGAAAAAGAGACACAGATGTACAGAACGGACTTTTGGACTCTGTGGGAGAAGGCGAGGGTGGGATGTTTTGAGAGAACAGCATCAAACCATGTATATTATCTAGGGTGAAACAGATCACCAGCCCAGGCTGGATGCATGAGACAAGTGCTCAGGGCTGGTGCACTGGGAAGACCCAGAGGAATCGGGTGGAGAGGGAGGTGGTAGGGGGGATCGGGATGGGGAACATATGTAAATTCATGGCTGATTCATGTCAATGTATAACAAAAACCACTACAATATTGTAAAGTAATTAGCCTCCAACTAATAAAAATAAATGGAAAAAAAAAGAAATTAAAAAAAAAAAGCAGAGACATTACTTTGCCAGCAAAGATCCATCTGGTCAAGGCTATGGTTTTTCCAGTGGTGATGTATGGATGTGAGAGTTGGACTGTGAAGAAAGCTGAGTGCTGAAAAATTGGTGCTTTAGAACTGTGGTGTTGGAGAAGACTCTTGAGAGTCCTTTGGACTGCAAGGAGATCCAACCAGTCCATCCTGAAGGAGATCAGTCCTGGGTATTCATTGGAAGGACTGATGCTGAAGCTGAAACTCCAATACTTTGGCTACCTCATGTGAAGAGTTGACTCATTGGAAAAGACCCTGATGCTGGGAGGGATTGGGAGTAGGAGGAGAAGGGGACAACAGAGTAGGATATGGCTGGATGGCATCACTGACTCGATAGGCTTGAGCTTAAGTAAACTCCAGGAATTTGTGATGGACAGGGAGGCCTGGCGTGCTGCAATTCATGGGGTTGCAGAGTTGGACACGACTGAGTGACTGAACTGAACTGAACTGAAGGTGTGTGTGCTTAGGCAGGCAAAAAAATAGTATCTGAATAGCATCTTCATATTCCTAACATGGAGTCAGATTTTAGCAAGAATGCAGGCCTCCTTTTGGAGCCCTGTACAGAGCCACTGGCTTCAGGCAAAACCCCTTTCATCATCACTAGTCCTTCAATCTGGATGCCCAGGAATAAGAAAACAGTAAGAATCCACTGGGTGATTCTCTCATAATCTTTGAGAGCAGTGTTAGCCACTAGCCTTTCCCTTCTCCAGGTGGTCTTCCCAACCCAGGGATCGAACCCAGGTCTCCTGCATTGCAGGCGGATTCTTTACTATCTGAGCCACAACAGAAGCCCAAGAATACTGGAGTGTGTAGCCTATCCCTTCTCCAGGTGATGTTCCTGATCCAGGAAATGAACCGGGGTCTCCTGCATTGCAGGCAGATTCTTTACCAAATGAGCTATCAGGAAGCCCACTAGAATCTCACGAAATATTAATGGTTGTGCCATTATAGAAAGCATTCTCTGAATCTGGTTCTGGCTACGTAGGCGTCTTTACAGTAGGAGTTCTCAAAGCACATAATATGCTAAGAAATAATTGTGAATGCTAATAGAGATCTATTAAGGTAGAGCATTTGCCAAACTTATTTGACTATGGGATTCTTTTTAATTGCTTAATAACCATTAATATCTTGAGGGATAGTGACATTCTGAAGAACAATTTGGCAAGTGTGGTCTCTGAGTTTTTCTAAGAAGAAAAAAATATCAAATTCATTTTTTTAATTATTTATTTTTTAATTGAAGGATAATTGCTTTACAGAATTTTATTGGTTACTGCCAAACATCAACATGAATCAGCCATAGGTATATATATGTCAAAATCCTTTTTAATTGATGTGGGAAAATGTTTCCATGTTGGATACAAATGACATGGATGGAGTCAAAGGGTGTGGTAGGTTGTATCATTATTATTGTATTCACTTAAATTCACAAGTATTTGATCCTCCCTTTTATTGGAAAAAGATGATCAATTCCTGCCAGTTGCTTCATTTCCTATGGTGCCTTCTGAGGGAGGGGTATGACTTCCTGCCCAGCTGACTTTGAGTGTGGCCCAAAGGCTTTGAACATGGTGGACATGGACATGGGTGGACATAATGTATGTCATGTCCTGGCAAATGCTCTGAGGAGCACTCTGAGTTTCTGCCAGCAGCTCTTTTGTTCTTCTTCCTCTGTCATGAGAACAGTGTGTCCCAAATAGTGAGTTATCTTTCAGTTTGGATTCTGGAATGAGAAGATGCAGGGAGCAGAGCTTAGCAGGCATCTTGAAGCCACCAACTTGTTGTAAAAGTAAGAATAACAGAAAAAAATGTCTAAGCTATTGACATATTGGTGCTGTTTGTTACTGTAGCAGAGTTGACAAATACAAAGAGGGAAATATGGAAGGTTGCTATAAATATGAGTTTCTTTCCAGAGTTCCCAGAAGAGACCATCCTGGAGAAGAAGCAGAAAACACAGTGGCTCAGTTTGTAGCTGAATTTTTTATACTTCACTGGAGAAAAGTTAGACTTTTGCTCTGGCGAGAAACAACTCTATAAAATGAGACGACTCCATCAGCTTAGGTAGAGATTTGTAGACTTAGTGTATACTACAGATGCTGACATATCTAAGAGGAAATCTCAATATTTCAAACTGAATGAAGGAAGTCAAAGGACACACAGAAGCGAATGTTCATAACTGGTCCTGCTGGCACTATTTGCCTCCCTGTAGAGTGCGTTGGGCTTCCCTGGTGTCTCAGTTACTTTCTCTTTTTTGACATTTAAATTACATTGTTAAGGTGAATAAAGATAATTGATAGTTTTGCATTAAATTATTATAAATTAAATAAAATCAGATGGATATGCAAGCAAAAGTGCACATATTTATTATTCTTAGCATTTCATTAATTTACAAAAACTGGTTCAAAGTTTAAATAACTGAACTAACGACAATTTTATTTACTACATCCATGTAAATCCAGAAGTAATATCAAGCTTCTGCATTACTTTCCTAATAGTCTCTCCACATTTCCTCATAGTTCCCATTAGCAGGATGGGTGTGCCCCATATCACCAAATTCTGGGAAATCGCTGAGGTTTGGGAAGGCTCTTCAATAAGAACAAAAAGTTGGAAGGGTGACCATTATCCAAGGAAATAATGTTCTTTCCCTCCCCCTTTCCTCTTTGCTTTTCTTAAATCTTTATCTCCTCAACCCATACCATTCCCATTTAGCTGGTCTGTTTTGTGGTGTGCACAGCAGTGGTACTTTGGAAATCTCTAAGCTTTGCTTGGCAGGGAATTTGCTGCATCTGTGGTTAAAGAGCCCCTGTGAAAGCTCTGATAGACATTAGCTTTCCCACAAAAAGAGACTGATTGTGTCCAGCCTAAGTTCAGTAAATTTCCATCTGTTTTCAGTATGTTTGTTTGTTTAAACTGTAGATATCATAAGCCAAAGGTACGTGTGTGTGTGCGCGCGTGCACGTGCATGCATATATATATATATACTTAGCTATCAAGGATTTTCATCTTTCTTCCTGGATCATCTTCAGGTCATCTTGGTCATCTTCCAAGCATATATTGCTTCAAAGAAGTAGTGTTTCCTCTGTTAGGAGCTCACCTCACTTCCTATGAGAACCCGTTCCCAACTCTAGGCCATCACTTCCCTCTCTATGTTCTCACAGCTGTGTGCTCCTTCCTCTGTTAATGTCTTTAATTTCTTGTCTGTTTCTCCCACTAGGAAGAGCACCTTGAGGACAGGAATTGAGCCTTAGTGGTTTCTAATGCTCAGCATGTGGCACGGCACCAGGAATATTGTGCGTGCTCAGTACATGTTTGAGGGATGAGGGTATCCATCCCTGTAATTATAGTCTTGTGTATTTTAATAATATAGCTACTGAAAATACCCATCCGAAATCCAAAACACCAAAAAGGCTCATTAGAAGCCCAGCCAGGAGTCACTGAGAAGATAATCATCTTCATAATCATATTGGCCCTTCTGATTTCTCATAGCTGGCCAGTTTCTCTGGACAGGTTTTGCTTACCTGTCCCAGGTCCCTGTGTAGGAACTGGCTCAAATCTACAGAGGATAGATCCTCTGACCATCTCAGTTGTCCAGTGTGCCCTGAAATAGGCTCTTGAGTACGTCAGACAACTAGAGAAAGGATGGAAATCACTGGTTTCTGAGAACACTTGGTCTGTAGCACAGGGTGACTCTGGAGACTTCAAGATCACCCTGAAGTGAGAATATAGCAAGGCTTAGGACCTACCTGCAGCCCAGAGTCAGTGATGATCATCAAATTTTGGGAAATTGTGGAATCTAGGAGAGTCATCCAATTATTCATAGAAATTTATTTTTGCAATTTGTCAGGTTTAAGATAAGCAAGAGCAGATAGATTCCTTGGTGTCTCAGAGCTTTCAAACTAATGAGAAACTAAACATTAACTCAATTAGTGAAATATATTGCAGACAGAAATATGAATGCATACTTAAAACCCCAAATCTGAACTTGCTGGGACATCTCGACACATATGAAGAACTGATGTGTAAACTTCAATCCAAAAGATGAATAGGAGTTAAATAAGTGATGAGGAAACAGAAGAAGTATTCCATAAGGAGGAAACACTATGTGCAAATGTCCTGGAGTGGAAGGATACCTGGTGCATTTAAGCAACTGGAGGAAGACCTCTTTGACAGGAGCATGAAAAATGGAAGGAGAGAAGGTGAGAGGTACTGGAAGTGGAGATTAGAAGAGGTCAAATTGTGCAGAATCTTAGAGGTCTCTTTAAGGATTTTGGTCTTTTGCTTATAAGCAATGGGAAGTAATTTAGAGGATTTTAAATCAGGGATCTGACATGACTGTGATCGTATTTTGAATGGATCACATTGGCTGTAGGGAGGATATATTGAAAGGTCCCAGAGACCAGGTAGCTTGTTCAAAAGGCTGATGAAACATTTCAAGAGAAAATGGTAGTTTGGATCCAGGTGTTAGTGGTGGAGGATGAAAAGAAGTGTATGGATTTGAGATGATATGTAACATAGGAAACCTTGGGAAAGGATCATATTTAAAGACAAGTTCTTGACCTAAGTCTTGGAGTTCTGCTGAGGTAATTTTGAAGCATCTACATGGATATGCTAAACAATCAGTATACATAGAATTAATACATAACAGGTGAATACATACTTCATGTATTCACAGTCAACTCGTATTTATTAACTACTCACTATATGGTAGTCATTGTATTGAGAACTGTATGGAACAGAAAACTATATTGAACTTGGATTCTTTTCTTGAAAGAGTTCAGAATGTATGAGACAGTAATGAGGAATGGTTGAGAGTATTTGGTATTAAGAAACGAGGATTTGGAGGTTGGATGTGATAGCTGTCTTCAAATAGTTGAAAATATGAGGGTTGAACTTAGTGTGCTATGCTTCACAATGTGTAACAAACACCAACATAATAAAGTTACAGGGAGGCAGACTTTGATCTGCAATAAGAAGTGATTTTTTAATGTAAGGACTATCATTGAAAATATTTGAGACTGAAAGATCATTTACTCAATCAATATTTAATGAACATGTAAATTGAATGGAGAGATTCCTACTTGACCTTTAAGATCCCTTCTGGCTTTCAAATTCAACGATTCTAATTTTCTGTTTAAACTCTTAATTGTTTAGGATGAAGGTCACATCTTGGATTTCCTTGAGTCCATTTCCTCACTCGGCCCCTTCCTATATTTTCCCTGGGCACTTTCAGGATTCTGTAATGAGTCATTTCTCTAAGGTTGTGACACCTCATGATAGAAATGACATTCTCTTCCTTGGTTTGATGCAGAGGAAGAAGTGTACTCTGATTTTCTTTTTTTCCCCTCTTGCCTCTTACTCCATACTATGGTTTCAGGATATTGAATGACTTGTTTGTAAGTGCAGCCAATGGATGCCACTGTTCTTGGACATAAGGTACCTTCTTTTTTTTCTCTTTCTTACATGGTAACTTCATGCACCTTTTGAGCCATCATAGCCTTCATTTCTAGCCACACAGGATGCCCAGGGACTCTTTTGCTTGGGAACCTGGTAGAAGTGGCATGCTTATTGTCACCCCCTGACAGTTGACCTCAGAGATTTTTTCAGACACTCTGGGATTTCTCTTTACTGTTCTGAACTCTTTCAAGAGAGCCATTTTCATGCTGGATAACAATCAAAGAAAGCAGGATAATAGGGATAACAATAAAATAAATTTATTCAACCCTCAATCACCTCTACCAATGCAGTAGGGAAGAACTAGGACAATACAAAAATATTTGCTGACATTCATATCACTCATTTGGCTCTTGGATTTCTGCAGAAACACTTAGTCCATGCTCATACTATATTAGAGCTTTTGGTGGCCCTATCTCCACCCACGTCTGAGGCTTCAAGTATTACGTAAAAGGCTTTCTTATCTGCCTCCTGGTATGTTCAGGGATTTCTCCAGGCCTTTACTTTTAATTCTTGTCTGATTTCTTTTTTCATTGTTTCGTGCCCAGACTCTCTCAGATTGTTACTGGGCAGTCTGCTTGCTTTCCCCTCAAATGTCCCTTTTCCTTGGCTCCAGGCTGTTTTTCATGCTCACCCCATTCCCGTTTCAGGTTCTGAGTTATCTCATCCCAATATGGGCCAGAACTTCACGTTTTTGTCCATCCTGCAGGAGGAACGGACAACTGGAGACACGTGGTCTTATCTTCCATCCCTTTTCTTCCCCATCAGACTTAATCAGACACTAATGATTCATGTGTTTTTTTAAATTTATTTTTTTTCTGATTTGATTTTGAGTTGAAGGTGTGTAACACAAGGTCCTCGGTTGCAGTAGATAATCCAGGAAGGTAACATGGTGTGTTAAAGAGTACACTGACTCAATAAATATTAATTCATTTCCTTATCTGCTTGTGGATAAATGAGAAATGGTCATACCTAGAATTTATGTAATGCCTTCTTCCAAGGACCATACAAGGACACAATAGCACCTCAATGAGACCATTTATTATATTAGTTACACAAATAATCTGTAACCTGATTTGAGGATGACTGATTGCTTATTGTGAGTCTCACACCTGGCTGCACATCAGAGTCCCTTCAGGAGCTTTTTACAAAAATAGATTCTTGGGTGACATTAGTGAAAAATTGATTTATATGTCTCCATGAAATTTTTCAATAATGACGGGTTCCTTAGACCAGTGGTTCTCAAACCTTAATATGCCTATAATTCGTCTAGGGAATCTTAATAAAATGAAAATTCTGATTCAGTAGACCTAGGGTGGACCTGAGATTCTACATTCTGACAAACCTCTAGGTGATGCTGATGATGTTGGTCCAGAGACCAAATTAAAACAGGAGGTCTTAGACCAGAGAGGGGAAGAGAAGAGGACAGGGAGGGGAGGCTGAAGTACCTGGGAGCTAGAGCTCTATGCTCACACCAATGCAATCAAAATCTCCAGATATATTCCAGACATTGGTATATTCAAAGAGTTTCCCAAGTAAGTCAAATATGCAGTTGGAATTAAAAACTGTTGTTCAAGAGATTCTTTGATCATATCTAATGCCCATTTCTCTGTCATCGGGGCAGAAGAACTTGGACATATCCAACAGTTCTTTTTCTGCTTATATCAGAATTTCTCAGACATGTCCTTGGACCACCTGCATCATAATTGCACAGGGTCTTTGTTATAAATACATGTTCCTAGGCCTGCCCCCAGATACGCTGAATTAGAATCTTTGTAGATTGGGGTCAGAATTGGATTGGAAACAATCTCTCTTAGTGCTTTGCCTACACAATAAAGTTTGAGAAAATCTGGCTTATAAGATAAAATCAAATCTCTTTGGTCGTGTAGCCAGGAGGGTTTAAACAAGTTGGTCTCAAGCAGAGCTTTCGCTCTCTCTTTCCCAGCTCTATGGCATTAATCCCTGGTGGGAGGAAGCCTCTGATGCAGCCCTCAATGAGCCCTACCTCCTGGTATTCATTCATGCTCTCACATAATCTCCTTCCTTCGAGTATGGGCTGCACTTACTGACTCATTTCTACTAAATGATATTTGGCAGATGCAATGGAATGCTGCTGCTAAGATTGTTTCCAAAAGACTGTGCCTTCCATCTTGGATGCTCTCTCTCCTTTGCTGTAGGGAAGTAAGTACCATGCTATGATGGAACCTGTGGAGGAGTCTACATGAGGACTCAAGTTCTGCCAACATCCACATGAGTGAACCTGAAAGTGGATTCTCTTCCAGCTGATGCTTGAGATGACCGCAGCCTGATGAGAGACCCTGCAGGACCCAGCTAAGACACACCTGGATTCTTGTGAGATAATAAATGCTTTGAACCTTTCCAAGTGTTGTGGTAATTCATTATATAAAGGTAGATACCCAGTGCACTCGCCTTGAAATATCCTTCTTCCTCCTTCCCACTTATCCAAGTTCCAACTCGTTCAAACCTTAGCTGTCCTAGGAAACTTGTCTCATACTGATTGTCCTTTCATGAACTCCTGGAACACTGCATGTGAAGTCGCAGCATTAACTGTTAGATTGTACTTGCTAGGATTTTTTTAATCATTTATTCATCTCTCTAGTTTTAATTTATAATGATGTCTTTTAAAATGTTATAAATCCACTGATGAGAATACAACTTAAAGTAGAAGTTAACACAGAACTCTTTCTATTCTCATGACCTATACCAATATTATAAACACAGTAAGTGCCCTGTAACTAAATGTGTGATGAAGGTAACACTGGAAAGAATATTGGGAAGAAGGCGTGAGGAAAGTTGTAGTTTTCACCTTCACATCTACTCTGTATCCTATTGCCTGACTTTTAACATTATGTATACAGAGGATTCCAGACAGATAGATACTTGAGCAGAAAAACAAAGAGATGGCTATTAAGGCCAATAGGATGAAAGCACTCCCTTGATGATTATGAAATCTTTGTGTCTTTAAGCCCTCCTGCCCATCAGTTTGCTCCGTGATGCCTCCAGGCCTTGACTTCCTCTAGTTCCAGATACTTCAGTCTCCTCCATTTCAACTTGTGACTCAGGGATCTATTTTTTTTTAAATTCAGTTGATTTATGACCACTTCAGAAATCTCGCATTGCCACAAATATTTGTCTCCAAAGTCTCTCTTGGCAACCCACATAACAGAAGGCCATGTGTTATCCCTCCCTGCATTCCCCATGGGTCCCCTGGGCTCCTCTGTCGCTAAGGGAAGATATAAAACATTCACTACCTGAAATAGTTAGGGAGCTCTCAGAAATGACTGTAGTCATCCTTCATCACAGACTAGGAGTTAAAGCTATCTCTAATAGCTTTGGAAATTTTGATTAGGATGGTAATGGAAAACCATCATTGCTTTATCTGGTTTATGCACACAAAGGCTTTCATGATAAAGACTCTGGGATGAGCTACAGCAAGCACTCCCTAGAGAAGAAATATGTTCATCTCAGCCTCTCCACAATGAGAGGAATTTCTCAGTATTGAAAGCTGTTTTTTTTACCCCCAGCCTTTTCTCAGGAGTCTGTGAGAGAGAAGCAGGGTCCCCTTGGTCTCCCTGTACAAACCCTAACAGACCTTTCTGCCCACTTTGGCTGATAAAGAAAGTTCCTCTCCATCAACTACAAA
This sequence comes from Odocoileus virginianus, assembly GCF_023699985.2. Taxonomy (NCBI): domain Eukaryota; kingdom Metazoa; phylum Chordata; class Mammalia; order Artiodactyla; family Cervidae; genus Odocoileus; species Odocoileus virginianus. Next base: position 15,503,520 of record NC_069679.1, read on the forward strand.
GATAAGGCCCCAGCTCAACTCCTGACTCTCTTATCAGATGTTCCTGTTGAGGTTACAAAGTGGTCTCACCTCAGGGGTGGTGCTCATTTTAGCCAAAGATGGTCTGTCGTTGGATCTGCTGCCTTGGTTTGACTCGGGGAGATTTGAGGCGATCGGAATCAGGACTGTAGCACTGTGGATGTCGGATCCACAGTAGTAAGTTCCAACATCTTTTATTGTTGCTTTTTGAATGTTGAATACGTATTGATTTTTTGAAGTATCAATTTTCCCTTTGAAATTACCCCTTACATTTTCATTAGAATTATTGCTTAGTCTGTATACTAAAGTTAAGACGTTATTCTCATTCCTCTTATACCAACTCATCTGATAGTTCTTCCAGTTCCCTCCAGTTACGTTGCAACGGAAGGTGGCAGGCTCCCCAAGGAGGACAGTCAGAGTTTTGGTCTCTGATTCCAAAATTACATCCAAAGAGACCCCTGAAAGGGAAAGCCCTGACTTAGAGAGGCCTCAGAGAAGTCCCTCCGTCCCACGGGGAGGAGTGTCAGAGTCAGGCTCAGCAACGCTCTCCCTTTGACCCCAGCAAACTGTTCCTGACTTTCCTGAAGAATAAAAGGCCCATCAGCTTGTCCTTACCTGCCCAGCAGATGGCCAGGTGGAAGAGGGCACAGGTCCACAGCATGGCTTTATAGGGATGACTTTGAGGTGTGCTGGTCGCCTGCCTGTCCCTGCCCAGATCAGCTGCTGTCTAGCCATGGGTCGTTTTGTCCGTTGTAAGGGTGGCTGGGGGTTAGCCACTTCCTCAGAGAGAGAGTGACAGGCTTGCAAGGCCACAGGTTAGGCTGTTTATTCAACAAACATGGGCTAATGATATCACAGGTCAGGTACTACTTGGGAGATGTAAGAGCAAACTTCTGACATAAGGATGTAAAGTTCTGCCTTGACAGTGCTCAGCTTTTTGGGGAGACAGACACAGAGCAATTGCAAAAGAGTGTGAAATGCTATTTTTTTTTTTAAAGGTGGATCCAAAGCACTCCAGGAGCACAGAAAAAGAGCTGCTTCTGCTTGGGATACTCAGAAGGGGTAACTGTGAACTGAGCCCGGAGAGTTGGGAGGAGGCTCTGTCAGGAGAGCATTTCCAGGAGCTGGAGGCAGAAAGGGCGGTGCGGGCAGGAGCTAGCCGGTCTGCCAGTTGTTGTCCCGCCTCCACTCACAATCTGTACAGCTCCCAATTTCCCCTCTGCTCATAGCCACCTCTGCCCCAGGCAAAGCTTTCTTCCCCGGTTGACAGCAATTACACTACTATCCAAAAGGCCTTCCTGCTTCCAGAATCCTTCCCTGTTTCATCCCTTCTCCATGCAGGCCTCACACAAATTTTTTGTTCAGACCAAAGGGGACCAGGTCACACCTCTGCTGAAACTCCTATTTACTCCCCTTGGCTTTTAGGGGAATGTGAAGGCCCTATGTCATGGCCACATGATCTCCTGTTCTTCTTCCCTCTCCAGTCTCACTTTGGGCCACTCGTCCGCTTGAACTTAGTACTTCCGCTGCACAAAAAGGACTTGCAGGTTTGAAAATGTATTTTAGTCCTCACATGCCCAGTTTTTGCAGTGGATGCTCTTTCTTCCTGAAAAAACTGTACCTTCCTTCTCCACTCCCACCTCACCCAGGGGAGGTGTCCCCCAGGGCTACTTGAACTTGTTGGGTCATGGCACTTATCACCTTTATTATAACTATTTGATAATTTGTTGGTTTTCTGCATTGGACTTTAAGATTCTTTAGGACAAAGATAGCATCTTTGTATTTGCATTCTCAGTGTCTAGCAGAGAGCTTATCAATATGAGAAACTTAACATACCTGCTGATCCAATCAGGAGATCTCTGTGGGTCCTCCTGACTCTCAAGGAGACTGGTGGGCTGCTCATCTAAGTGATGTCTGAGATTAGGGGAGGATTTGCCAACAACCCAAGCCCAAAGCTGGGGAAGCCAGGTCTGCCCATGTTGTAGGTGAGGGGAGTAGTGAGGTATTCTGCAGCAGCAGGATAGCTCCTATCCAAGAGTCTGCTTGGAATTGCTTGTGGCTAACATTCTGACATCACCATTGGTGCTTAGGTGATGTCACTACCCATAAAAAGAACACCAGCTCGGCAGGTCTTAGAGCTCTAAGTTTTGAGTCTTGCTTTGCAACTTGCCAGTAGCTGGGCAAGCTACATATCTGAATCTTGATTTCATCATCTGCAAGTAGAGTGACTACCTTGTAGGGATGTTGTAGGTTGGAATGAGAGAACACACATGTGACACTCATCCCCATGCCCAGCACACAGTGGTAGGCCACCACAGATGTTGGTTTCTTTGCCTCATCTCTTCTGCTTTGTCATGGTTGGGTTAGTGACGTAGTCAGATTTCCCTTCCTGAGCCATAGTCACCAGGAGAGATACAGAGCTTCTCATTCCAAGCCTGACAGAATATTCCTGTGGGAGAAGCAGGGAAGCTGAACTATGTCCTTAGGACTGTGATCAGGTAAGTTGAGCAGGTTAGATGGATGAAATGAATAGAGCCACATCAGAGTTGCAGTGCATCAGAGCTGAAGGTTTCCCAGGTGGCTCAGATGGTAAAGAATCTGTCTGTGATGCAGGAGGCCCAGGTTCAATCCCTGGGTTGGGAAGACCCCCTGGAGAAAAGAATGGCAACCCACTCCAGTATTCTTGCCTGGAAAATGCCATGGACAGAGGAGCCTGGTGGACTACAGTCCATGAAGTCACAAAGAATTAGACATGACTGAGCAACTAACACACACAGAATTGAAGGAGCAGAATCAATAACTTCTGTGTCTGTAGGCAAAGGATCATCTCTTGCAGCTAAGGATGGAAGCCACATATGAGCTAGAGTCCCAGTTTTCTTTGTCCAATTGGGATGAAGAAACAATAGGTGGACTGAAGAAGCAAAAAGACCCCAGGGTCAGATCAAATCAACCCATACTGGCTACTAGCACCATTCTCTCTGATGGTCTCTGCCCCTCTGAGTCTTCAGTATCAAATATCCACTGGGTGACTTGAATATCAGTGGAAGAGTGCCAGAACTTTGATTTTCTCTATAATTGGAAGCTTTAAGACCTACTTTACCTTTGATTTGAGAGCTCATCTACTCTCACCTGCTTTGAGTTCTTTGGGATAAAAAGGAGATAAGTTTAGTGAAGGAAATCCCTTTCCTTTCTCTTGCTCATTAGTCTCAAACATCTCACGTTAAGCACTTTTAACAGTGAAGTCAGACTCTGATGTTTGCCCATGATTCGTCTTCATCTAGGTATGGCAGTTAACTGCTGTTTGGCCTGTTTCTAGCTGCTGTTTCTCTGCTCTGGCATTGGTGGTTGGACAAGCAACTGAAGAACAGAAATGGAGGTGAATGAAGGGAGTGGAAGCTGCATTTCTGTCTCTCTTGGTTTGATCTCAGCTGCCTGGTATCCCAGGACGGCCTTCAGTAAGTAAGTGGCTTTTGCCCATCTGATTGATCTGGGCTCAGAACGCTCAGATGGCTGGAATTACTCTGTTTCTCTGATTTGTTTTTCCTGAAATGTCTGGGCCCCACTGGTTGTTTTAAAGCAAACATTAGATATTTTTGGAAATTAGTGCGGAATTTCAATGGGTGTCAAGGAAAATCACAGTGTCATTTGTCTCTAAAAAGATTTTGGCTGCCAGTATTCCATCTGCGACTCAGTTACCCAGCTGCACGGCACTGAATGAAGCAGCTGTGAAGCAAAACAGCATGGAGGCAAGTGGGGACGTGTTACAGTTGTAATCCTGCTTCTGTCGCTGACTTGAGACCTTGTGATGTAAATAAAAAAACTTTTCTGTATTTAGTCTCAGCTCAGCTCCTTTAAGATATTTTCCAGGCTCTCATCACCCAGCGCATCCTGAAATCTAGAGGTCTTAATTCCAGTCTGTGCCTTCCTTCTGGAACTCTCCCATAATCATCACAACCAGGCACTTGTCTTGTTTTCACATGTGTCTGACTCCGTTCCTCTGTTAGGTTATAAGCCCCACTACAGCGTGAACTCCAGAATGGTAGAAAGCTTGTGTTACCTGCCTTGGTATCCTTGGCTCTTGAGATGGTGTCTGGCATATTGAGTAGACACTCAGCATATATTGTTGAATTAAAAAAATGAACCTCTCCAATTCTATAGTCTGAGACTTATGGATACTTGATGAGCATTTATTAAATGGCTTTACCTTCTTGTTCACCTTTTCTTCCAGGGAGATTAGAGGGCTTCCAGTGAGATGATGAGGCGGTTGGGACAGATGCGCTCAAGTATACCATGAGCTCCATCACAGTTTTCATTTGGTCCTTACAGGAAGTGACCAGGAAACCCACCCTTGGGCAGTGTTCTCCAGTCAATGCCTCATTCTCTAATAACTTTCTTCTACTGTATCCAAACTTCCTCTCCCTCTGATGGTAGTGGAAAAGGAAGAACAGTTATTTCTCTTACTGAGACTGTTAGCGTGGTATAATCAGAGATCTTTGTGACAGAGTCACAAAGAATCTATTTCATTATTTCATGGCCTTTGAATTTTGGTTGCTCTAGGGAGAGTTGACTGAATTGATTTTTATTGGTTGAAAATACAGGAGGGTTCCTAGAGTTGTCAGTGTCCTTTAGGAAACCAGAATTTTCTGCGTAAGCATTCAGCAATTCGGGGGCTGTGTTAAAAATAACCCCAAGGTACCCCTGGGGAAGAGAAAACCCGGAAAGAAAGTGACTCACTCGCTCACCACTGTGTCAGTCTGGGCCTGTCCCATCAGGGTTAAGACTTTGAAATCAGATTTCCAAAGCCAAATTTTGCAAAGGGTCCTTCTCTAGTTCTTTTATCCCAAGAAAAGCCTCTTGTTTTGTGTGATTCTGTGCACTTGAAGGACTGCTCTTGGGGGCACTGGTGCTGATGAGCCCATATGCTGGCTGCAAATGAGAAAGCCAGCAAAACAGCAGGGGATTAGTGTTTCCACTGATGAATAAAAGCAAGATCTGCAGCCGCAGGAGATCCTGCATCTTCAGAAAAGAAAATAGAGAAGACAAGCCTGTTTATTTCAAGTTCTCAGCTCAGCAGTTCACACCCAGGAGTTTTCATGGGTGGTTCCATGAATAAACAGAGGCCAATGTGAGTGTGTCTTTGTAGAGATTATGCACTTCTGGAATCATGGTATGATCTTCACTTGACAGTTATTTTAGGATGCCATAGAGTCAGGTGTACTTTGACTTAATTTATAATTTCTTTGGACATAGGAACATTTTCAGGTCATGTAGTATTCCTTATGATGTTGAAAGAACTAATTCCTTATTTATGATTATGTTCATAAGCAACTTTAACTTTTTTTCTGGCTCTACATATATAAATTATTCCACTATCCATTTAATGGGTCAGGCTACTGTTTCATTTGAATATCTCATAATGTCTTACTTTCTGCTGATTTTACTTTTTTCTATATAGGAAGCCTGTAATAATTGATCAGCATCCAGTAAAAAAGGTCCTGAAAGTCTTTTGAATTGTATTTCTGTGAATTCCCACTCATATTTAGCTTTTATTAGATGGGATGCTAATATTAAAAAAATGCTTAATTGTCCAAGAGATTGACTTATTCTTTATCAAGTTGCTAAGGGCCTAGGCCAGCCCAATACAGGGATGCAGATATGTAGTGATAATCACCATCATGATCTCATCACCATCCACAGCAATAGCAGCTAAAACTTCCTGTGTTTCTTCTGTGCCAAGTGACACTCTAAGTGCATTACATGTAATAATTCACTTAACTCTTGCAACAGTCCTCTAAGGTAAGTATTATTATAATTATTTTATAACTGAGAGAAGCAAGGCATAAAGTAACTTGCCCAAGGTCTTATAGCTAGTGACTCACTAAGTGGAAGATTGGGATCCAAAATTCAGCAAGTCTGGCTTCCAAGTCTGAAGGTGAGCTCAATCATTGCTACTATGCTACTGACTCTTCACATGTATCTTTCTATCTATTATCTATCGATTATTTATTTAATGTACTAATATTTTACATATGTATATGTAGATGCTTAAAATCTTTCAGGCTGTTAGAAATGTTAGGTTTCCAAGGGTCTGTGATTAAGATGTTAATTGTTGGGTTTGATTTTTTTTTATTGTGTCCAATTCGTTTGTCGCTCTGGGTATCGGGGACTGTGCTTTTATGTGTCAGGTCAAAGATGCAAGTAATTCAACAGGATTTAATTTTCACTTCTGGTTTAGCAAGATAAATGTGAGGAGGTGTTAACTGCTGAATACATTTTATTATTTGAGAAGTGCTTGTTTTGTATCTTTGTATTCCCATAGCACTTAGGATATTGATTTCTAAACCATGAGGGTCCTTTGGTTTTGAATGAATGAATCGATGAACGAGTGGAGGGAGTTTAAGATGACCCTGAACATCCTCTGTCTTGGTGGATGCCCTCTGAATTTTCTGTGTTGAGCTTGCTTGAGGTATTCAGCCTTTGTCCTGTGTGATGTTAAGGGTGTCTCATGGTATCTGTAGAGCTGGCAGTAAATGGCTTTGTCTCTTGGTTCCTCGTGCCTAATGGTTAAGGTCCTGGAGGATAGCTCTCTGTCTACAAACAACTGGTAAGGCTCCAATACCAGGGTGCCTTGAAAGGCATGGTAGGCATGAGTGAGCCTTTGTTAGTCTCTGCAGGCATCAGAGTTATATTTCCCACCAGGAATATTACATAGGCATTGGCACATCACATGCCTCCCAATCATGGCAGGTCTGTTGGAAGTTGTGTAATTTCAGGCCCCACAGGAACCATCTGGCAAAGAGAAAAAGGACAGCAAATGAGAATTGCAGCCGTTTACCTGGGAGCCAGTTAGAGAGGCAGGGCGGCCCGACGCAGAGCAGCTGCTACGTGGCAGCGCTGCAGTTCCTCCCGGCGCTGTTTACCGTGAAGCCTACTTTGCATGCACCAGGCAGTCAGGCCACCTTATCTGTAACAACCATGTGGCTGCTTCGTTGCTGCAGCCATAAAGGAAAGAGGTCTTCAGGGGGTGGTTGGTGCGTGCGCTATCGAAAGACACTCAGATTTGTTTAAAGGCGACATCCAACGGGCCCCTTTGGAGGAGCTCGGTGCCCCTCCGCCACTAGGGGCCTGCGTTTTCGCATATGGCGCCATTTCCTTATCAGCCCCCGGGGGGCTCAGTCTCTGAAAGGAAACAACCAGGGAGAGAAACTTTTGTTGAAATACATTTGATGGGTCGTGATCCCTGGGGTCCTTGTTTCTGAGCTTCAGGAACCTAAGGAGGCGGAAAGGTAGGAACAGTCCTTTTCCTGAAGGAACAATGGCTAGCACTACCCTCCTGACTGGTTCTGGTTCTGGGACTTGCTCTTCAGAAGCCAGAAAGGGAAGAAGTACTTTGCTCATTTTAAAGGAATCCATTCATCAGGCAACCATCTGTTCAGTAAAGATATATTGAATGCCAGCTGTATACAAGCTTTCTGCTGAGTGCTGAGGATGCGGTGGAAACGAAAACCAGTTGAAATTTCTGCCACCGTGAAGTTTAAAGTCTGGTGGTGATGTTTAACTTCAGAAATATACACGAAGCTGGGCAGGGGTAGGTTGAGGGGCTTCCGGGGTCTGCACAGATCCGGGCAGGGTTTGTTCCCAGTCAACACAGCTGGTTGTAGGTTCACCCTGGAGGAACACAAACTAGAGCTTTCCCTGGCAATTCCTGCCCCATCTTAGAGCCAGAGGGTTCCTTTTCTGCCTACCTTCCTTTATAACCATTCTTCCTTCAAGAAACAGTTCTGTTTGTTGACAGTTCACAGTTTTGAGGTTCCTGTCTTTGCACTGTTATCTTTCTATTCTTGGAGTAGAATCAGATTGGTTGCAATTGTTCCTGCTGTGAGGATAATGGCATCTTTTGTGTGATGGTTTTCTTTTCACTGTGTCTCCAGTGACTTCAGAGCTAGGAAATTTTAATTTGGGATAAATAATAAGCTATCTTTAGGGCCAATCTTATTTTGAGAGCCAGGGCTAATGGAGGTCACTGGAGTCTTTCTCTTTTATTGCTTTCCTCAAAGCCTTGACTCATACCTCTGCTTCTGTCTTCCCTCATCTCTTTCCCTCTCTCTTTCCTAAGACTATTCCTCTTTCTGCAAGATACTCTTTTGAAGAATTTTAAAGGGATTATAGGAGAATGCACAACGAAATAAGGGGAGAGTCATCCCAGGATGGCTGGTTACACAGAAGTGCCATGCACACAGACACGCAGAGGTGGAAGGCTGGTGGTGTGGCTGTGGGTGTGCCTGCAGCAAAACAGGTGGTGTGACAGGGTGACCAGGCATCCTCACAGCAGTGCTGATGATATTTGGGACAGTGAAGCTAGTTGAGAAGATTCATGTGTGTAGTATGATGGCCCTAGACTGACTCATCGAAGACTCCTGGGGAAGATTGCCCTTGGTGGTGGGAGGTATGTAATAGCCTAACCATTTTACTAGGAAGAGGGCTTTGATTGACTGGCCGGGGAAGCCAAGAACTTATGATAGACTTTCTCTGGATCTAGGTCTCCTTACACCAAACTGAATAGAGAGAAGAAAAGATAACGGTAATCAAGTGATTTCAGTCCAGTAGCTGGATGCTCCTTCACATGCTGAATTCATAAATAAGGGTGGGCAGCCAATTATGGAATGAGTTTTGAGGGCCCAGAAACTCCCTACCTTCAAATTCTGAAATTCTGTCATTGGAGATTAGTCGTTTGGACCATAGAAACATAATAAAAATATTCTTAGGAAGATCAACACTTTAAGTCTTAATATAGTAAAAACAGATAGAATTAATTTCTGACGACAAAGTCTTGAAACATACAAGCTAGAGAATCTTCCAGCGTACAAGCAGGATGGCATTAAGAGGCCCTCTCTCTCTCCCTTGACTCCCACTTATCATTCATCTGCTTTTGATGTCTCTTGAATCTGCTTTCTCTTTCCAGGTGCTTATTCCTGATCTTTCCGTTGTCCATCTCAGCTTTCACACAAACTTTATATCTGAGCTCACTGCTTTGGGTCTCCGAACCAATCCTCTCATCCACAGTGATCTTTCTAAAACACTTTTCAAGCACATTGCCTCTTTTGTATCTCTGATTTCTTATGACTTCTTACAGGACAAAAATCCAAATCCTTTATCCTGGTTTGCAAGACCTTATCCCATCAGGCCACATCTCACCACAGCAGTCACTGCTCTGACCTGGCTACCAGTGCTGACTTATTCCTGAAGAGTGGATGCTCTTCTCCAAACGCAGTCCCATCCACCTTCCTGAATTGCCTAAGCTGCTAACCCTCTTCTTGTCATGTCTTTCTCCAGTCCCTCCATTGGTCAAGACCCTTCATCCTTTAAGTCAGTTCAACTATAACTTCCACCAGGGAGCCTTTCCCCATCCTCCTTAACCAAACTAATCTCTCCCTCCTCTGGACAACTGTGCATTGTACTCTGACCAACATTTATCATGTTCTGACATTAGAAACGAGTGCTAAGAGGGTCTTTATGTGTCTCCTATTGAAAACACACCCTACCCTACCCCATTCTCTTACAGGTTTCAGGAAGGTCCATATGCTTGAGGAAAAGGTAGATTTTCCAACTGATTTTCCAAGGTCCATCAGTGTGCTCTGTCCAAAGTACAGCTGTTATGCAACAATGTCTGCCAGCTAGGCAATCTGCTAGTCTCTAATGGGAACCTGAAAGAACACTTCCAGCTGGATCACTTTTGGTGAATGTACTGAAGGATTTGACTCTGACACTGGCAATACTTGGGGTTCATGGTCCTTTTTGAGGTCCTCTGTGTTCAACAAGTGTCTGTAGTGTCACTGTCTTCTTCAGGGAGTAACCCAGTGTGTGTGGTTTGGAGGGACTGACTAAGATTTCCTACACTGCTGCCACAGTGTGAAAAATTAAATCCACCAGTTAGTAATCAGGGTTGCCTGGTGTTGGAGTTGTCGGAAGGAATTATAGTTTCAAGGAAAATAATCTCAGACACTTCTCACGTGGGTCACAGTGTCAGTAGGTGAGGACTCAGGAGAGATTTCGAGTTTTTCAAAACACAAGGCAGGAGGGTGTAAGGTCTGCCATAGATGTCAAACGTGGACATCAGACCTGGTATCAAGCCTCAGGCATTATCCACCCATCGAAGATCTGGACCTGGATATTCAGAGCCCCGAGGCAGGTCTGTATTTGAATGCAGTGCATTAACCCTACGGGCTTTCCTTGCCTCTTGAGTCTTATGTATTGACTGTCAATCTCCTCTCTTATGGAAATTTCTGTACATTGTTTTTTCCAGGTATAGAACAGAGATGATGCCCTAGAGGCCTGTCCCTTGATCATACTGAAGACATCTTGAAAAATAACAGGCTGGGACATGCTTGACATATGATGAACTCAACTCCCATGAACAGGTACAGGAAAATGTTATTTTAGAAAGAATTTTTTTTTTCCAGTTGCTCTAAGGAGAGTTTGCTTTGATTTACAACATTTTTGTGAGAAGAATGAAGACCCTGAAGACCTAAATTTGAACTATAGGGAGAAATTTAAGTTAGGTGTTTTTATAAAGGGGTATTTCTTTTCTTTATTCCTTCATTCCCTTTTTCCCTTCTTTCTTTCATTTTGCATTTTTTTTAAAACCCGAGGATAATTGCTTTATAGTGATGTGTTCCTTCTTCCTTCCTTCCTTCCTTTCTATCTTTTCTTTTCTTTCAGTAGAACTGATCCTTGAAGATTGTTGAAGCTGAGAGGGTTCTGTTGGTAGACTAGAGACACTAGATGAACTTAGAGCACTGTTGTTGAGAAAACTAGAGTAAGGCTGAGAATGAGTTTATTCACATCTAAAACAAATATCCACTCATTGTTGGGGAAAATTATGAAGTCCGCATACAACTTAATTCAGATGTACACTAAGACAGAAAATATTCTGTTGTTTGGCAGAAACCAACAAAATTCTCTAAAGCAATTATCCTTCAATTAAAAATAAATCAATTAAAAAAGTATTCTGTTAAGAAAAATTAATTTGTATCTTTCAAGTTAGAAATGGAGGGCATATTTTCCTCCAAATATGAATATAGTCAAAGCTATTGGTGTCTCATACATTATATTTTAAGACCTAATAACACCAATTTTGCCTTTTTGGGCCATGAAGACCAGCCTCTATCTGAGATGGTGGAGGGTTGGTGAAGAGCTTCCCTGGAAGGAGTAGTGTGTCTCACTGTCGGTCATCCCAGGGCAGCAAAAGAGCTGGTTTTGGAGTTTACACATGAGGATGTGGGAGGCCTGTAGATTTTTACTTGAGGCACTGACTGGTCCCTGCTATGTGGAAGTCTGCAGGGAGACAGGAAGAGGTTGGGTTTGGGGTCTTAAAATGTGCATTTCCTTCTCTCTTCTAGCATTTAGCTGTGCTTTGAATGATTAAGAGAGCAGGCTGTGTCCATCGCCAGGTGGAATCCATTGGCAGTAGGCAGAGGGGACAGCAGCCTGGAGAAGGGTCTTGTGGGATGACACAAGGGGGCCTGAAGGAACGTTCTGGTTCAGTGAAGTTGTGGAGCCCCATGGGGACCCATGGTGGGATGAAATGATCATAAGTCCCCTGGGGACAGAATGGATGCTCCACATGACCATGATAGAGCCCGCTAGTTATAAACTGAATATTCATGAAACGATGTCAGTATTTTGTAATCCACAGGCTGATGAGATCTGAGGACACATGGGTGATATAACGAAGGACTTCTGAAAGTAAGAGATCTGAAACTCTTGAAGTGGTGTTTGAAATAGCGTTTGTACAATGACAACCACTGCTTTAATTAATAACCTAATTATCCTTGGCTGTCTTCAGGACTAAAAATGCACAGCAACTAATTGATGCCTTAAAGTTTAGGTGTTATAAGAGCTGGAAAACAGCAACATATCTGAAAATGGCCAATTCCAATTTATGCGTATATATGTATGCATGCTTCTTCTACCCATTCATTGAACAAACATTTATTGTCAAACACTGTGTTTACTGCCGGGAATATAGAGCTTATTAAGACATTACCCTCAAGGAGCTTACACCTGAGTGGGTAGAGATAGGTAGGACTCTGCATCCCCATTCAGAGAGACAGATGGTTCCTGATTAATGACACGATGAGGCAAATTGTCATCTCAATCTTTCCCAGGGGATTGGAGCCAAATCTGCTTTCTGGTGAACTGCCTTTTATTTCTATGACCCAGGTTTGGAGGAGCTGCTGTAATAGGCTTCACCGTGCTGTGCTCTCAGGTGCTCCAGTGGTCTTTGGTTTTGGCTTCCAACCAGAGACTATATTCTACAATGACGGCCCAGGTGGGGACGAAGATGGAGCAGCGCACCTAGAGATTTGGCTGGTCCAGCACTGCCCTCCAGTGGTCAAATGTAGGCATGCGGGAACCACGGATTCCGAGAGCGAGTTTCTGAGGTGCCTGCCCATTCATCAGGGGACGAGGAATGACTCCTTTGGATGAGGTTTGAAAAGCAGGAATTGGAAGCCACAGTTGAGAAATTAAAGTGAGAATTAAGATTGATTAATGACCAGGCACCTGGAGTTGTATGTGTAGAGAGAACTAGAATCAAAACCATGTTAGTCTTCCAATTTGAATTTTGGGGGACAAGATGACCAGGCTGCCTTGGGGTGTAGAAAGTGCAGTGATACTGGAGGGACAGTGATCGCCCAGAGATGCAACTCCAGTCCTCTCAATCCTCTTTGGTGTAGGTTCTCAGAAAGCTTTGATCAAGAGTTGTTATTTTTCAGGTTGATGGGCAGTCAGGGAACAAGCACAAATCTCCTGAAATGAAATCAGAGGCAAATTCTCCAAACATTAGATTTACAAAAGGATCTAGCCCGTAGGAAGACACATCTGTCCTCAGCATGTCTCCTGGGACTCAAGTATTCTCAGTCTCCCCACATCCTACATATGGGCAGTTCAGTAACTCTACTTTGGAGGGAAATTTCTCTCTCTTAGAAGCAAGAAATCTTCCTCCCAGCCCTCTATTGGGTCAATGTCACTGGAAGATGTCCAGCACAGTAGAACACTGTCCCATGTCCCAGATCACGGATCTAAGAGTCAAGGCTGAAGTAGTCTTGGCAGCCAGTGTGTGCTTGGCAAAGTCTACAACTAGTGCAAGGTTCCCTTCCTTTTATGTTAGCACATCTTAGCACGCGGTGTCCTCTAGATATATCATCGCTTACCTTTCAAGGTCATGGAAGCAATGGAATTTCACTGTACCCTGAATCTCCCCCTGCTTCATTTCTTCTAGTTGATCTATGACTTGGCTTCCTGAATCTTCAAGCCTGAAATCTTCCCTGCCCCTACCCTTGTTGCTGTCTTCCCCTACTCCCCTGAAGAGAGAAATGGGTTAGAGAAACTTCCTGATCAGATGGAAAAAGCAATACCAGACAAACAGTTACAGCTCAGGAGCTGAGTAACGGTAGCATAATGCATCTTGGTGGTTGACTTGCTCACACTGTTGCCTCTAAAATCCAAGCATCCACAACCCTACTGTAGAAGACTCCAGTCTTTACTACAGGAACAAAGTTCAATCTGTGAATCCAGGGCAGGAGTCTGAGAGCAAGATAATGAAGATGGAACATGAATATTTTAGCTACAGGGCTCTTAGAAGACAACATGAGTCACAGTAACACTGTGCATATGTGTGTAGCTCTGTGTGTGCTGCCATGTAGTTAAACGGAAGCTTTCTGAAGTCAAGAACTGTGCCTTCCTTGCCCTCCTTCATAATGCAGGGCCCTTGGTGATAAGCATATTGCGCCATAGCACAGTGGTTAAGAGACGATGCTTTGGAATCCAAGCCCTTTTACTTTAAGTTTTCAATCTTGGGAAGAATTCCTAGCCTTTCAGAGGCTTGGGCCACTCATCTGTAAACCAAGGATACTAATACCTACTTCCCACTCCTTGCTCCCAGGCAGAGCATCTGTGAAGATTTGGAGAGTTGGTGCCTGTGCAGCCCTGGGCATTGTGCATGGCACGAGGTCAGTGCTCAGTAAAGAGTAGTTATTTTATTATTTCCATGTGTATATATGCATGAGATCTCTGGGCACATGAGAATTTTTCAGTCAAAGTCCAACTTAGCTGCGAAATAAATCAGCCTCATTTCAGAAAACCAAAAGCATGCAGGCATGGAGATGAACATATTCCCTTCCTGTTTACCCTTTGCCACCTCCTATAACTGTAAAGTCTTTGTTCAAATTTCCAGGGACCAAACCTGTTCTTGAACCCTGTCTAGAAATGGGAGAACCGTCCACATGTGAAAAAGCTTTCAGCTGAAACAGACACGAGGTGGCTGATCCTCTCTTCTTGATACAGTCTGGGCGCTCACCTTGTAGTTGGCAGGGCTCGGTCTCCTGCTCTGGATGGTCGTAATTGACCCAGTCTTGGGAGCTACAAGAACGAGAGAGACTGGGAAGCTTGGTGTTCAGTTATCACTGGGAACCTACTAGGAGAACAAGGTACCATGCAGCACTGGAAAGGCTGAGTGTCTAGAAAGGGCCTTAACGGAGGAAAATCCTTCTGCTTGGCTGACTGGGGCCAGGACTATGGCTTTAAAGCAATTGGCACAGATGCTGAGTGAGGGGGTGCCTTCATTCTGTGCTCAATAAAACCAGTTTTATTCAGGGAAGTGAATTGTTATCCCCCCCGGGAAGGGTGAAGGTATAAAAACAGGTCATAATTCTTGGAGGATCTCATTCTTCTGTAGCTGGAGACAGGAAGAAAAAGAGAGGCAGAGAGAGGGAGAGGGATGGATGGAAGGGAATGCTGCTGTCAGGGAGTTTACCCGCCCCAAGTTCTCCTGGAGCTTCAGGATGCTGCCAGATGTGTCCAGGCCCTCTGCACACTGCCCCGCAGAGCCGGCATCCAGGGTCCACCTCCTCCCCCCTGTGGCTGCTCCTCATGTCCGGGAACACATCAAAGGAGGTTTGATATTCATAACCGCTGTGAGTCATGTTCACATGGAACTACAGGGAGCCGCCCGCACCACTGCATGCTGTATTCAGTCTTTGTCAGTGCAGCTGAGCCGAGCCAATCCCCCATTATAGGCGAGAGGAGTTTCCTCCTGGGAGACTTGGATTTGTCCCTAGACCCTTGTGCAGAATAAAACGAGTCTTTTTTTTTTTTTTTTCCCACTGAGAAATAGTTATTAAAACATCCTGGGGTCTTGACTCTGGATCTGCACCGCCCACGGGGACAACTCTGTGTGGTCCTTCCCTAGGAGTGTGGTCGCCTCCAGGCCCCACTGCTGTTAGTGTCAGTAACATCTGAAACCTCCCGGTCTCCTTTGTTCTGAGGACAAAGGAGGTCGACAAGACTCCAGCCATGACCACATTTCTTATCAGCCCGAGGAGGAAATTCTGCTCCCTCCTGTGGAGTCTGGCTATTGTTGGAGATGGCTGGCGGAGACTGGAGAAATTAAAGCCCCAGGATCGAAGAGCCGGAAGAGGCCCTAGTCCCCATCCAGTGCTAGCCCTTCAAATTACAGATGAGCAAATTGAGGCACAGAGAGGTTAAGCGACTTGTGGAAGGTCACACAGACCTGTGAGGATTTCTAGCACATAGAATCTCTTTCTGAAAGATGGAGGGGAATCGCGGCGGTGTGAACCTTACTATTATTACATTCCCACTGGAGCTTCAGAGGCTCAGACCTATAGGAAAGGGATGGGAACTAGGAGAGCCAAAGCCATACGTCAGCTGTGCATTTCAGTTTCTCTGTATCAAAAATGACTGTATTATTTACCTTCATTTCAGGACTGTTGATGGGTTTCGTGAGTGACTCTGAGAAGTCCTGGGAGTTTGGACTTTAGGGTGGATGACAAGTCTCTTTCTGCGCCGTGGAGTGGGCTGCTTGCTTGGGCTGACTCACCTGTTCTCAGTTCCTCAGTCACCACTGAGGCTTCCAGGAGCCCCTGGGTTTGAGAGAGTGGGGAAATTAGTGTGGAATGATCAGCGGGTGTGGTTGGACACAGGGCATGGAAGTGGGTATGGGATTGGCATATAGTAAAAAAAATACAGCAATACCTGCCTGCCCCCAGCCCTGATAGCAGTCTCCCAGGAGAATATGTGAGACATGCCCGCCAAGGGAAAACGTTCCTGGTTACCAGGACCAGATTCCCGATCTTTGCTTGGGGAGGCATGGGAAATGGATTCCCCATCGGTGTGCAGTTGAATGCGTTTTTCTTTTTTAAAATTTGTTGGACTGCTCCGGGTCTTAGCTGTGGCATGTGGGATCTAGTTCCCTGCCCAGGGATCGAACCTGGGCCCCTCGCACTGGGAGTGCGGAGGTTTAGCGTTGGGACCACCATGGAAGTCCCTGAATGCATTTTCATTACCCTGGATGCCTTCAGTGCTGCCAGAAAAGCAAGCGTGTCTTGTTCTTTAAAATGTCTAGAGCTCCCGTTCCCACTTGGGGTTTGTGGTTGGAAGGTCAGCTTCCAGAGCTGTCTGGTGGTAATCGGGTTCTTAACAAGCGAGCCCTCGGGGGCTGCCAGGGAGACCAGAGAGCAGTCCGCGCCCTGCCTGGGCTGAGTTGCAGCAGAAGCCACATGGCTTGTGCCCCTTGGCAAGGTGGCCCCGCTGGGCTGGGCAGCTCCTGCTTCCTGGCAATCCAGCCAGCATCCTGGCTTGGCGAAGCTGCAAGCCCAGAGGCCCAGGTCTGCACATCAGTCTTCTCAACTGCTTTCTCCTGTTATTACCTTGTCAACAGCAGTATCCAGGACACAAAGGACAGCTCGGCATGATGATGCAGTGAATGACTGGTTAGGTGCCTCCTGTTTAATAACCAGAGAAATATTGCTGTGCGGCATCTCTCCATATGTTGTAGCATCTGTGTGTGGCATGTAAGGGACTCATTTTCTTCACATATCTCATTAAAGATGTAAAGCAAAATGGAGGGGCAGCAAGCCTCTCCCTGTGATGCTTGCAACTCCCTTTTCTTACCTTCTGCTGCCATCTCGTGGCCACTTTCCTCCTCTGCGTTGTCTTTTTCCTAACAGGGCTGAAGCCTCCTGTGAAGCAGGAGGAAGACAGTTCCAGAAAACACACAGTCATGGCTTTCCTCAGAGTCCTTGTTGCAACGGAGGGTCAGGACTTACCTCTTAACACATGCCTGAGCCACGCTGGGACTGCATCTTGGAGCCCGAGAGGGCCCTTTCTCTTCTGCAGAGAGATTGTCTGTCCACTTTCTTACAAATTGTGGATTGTCTGTCCACCTTCCAGACTCTAAAAGTAAACCGTGGAGACCTGGCATGTCTTGCCAAAATCCCAGGTGAATCCTGTGACCTGGGGACAGATAGAGTCCTGCATCTGATGCTGACATTTCCCACCATATCTTCAAGAATCCCCAGAGGTGGGAACAGAGAAGGCACAGAGCAGGAGGGAAATTCCGTTGATCTCTTCAGCCAACCGCCCACCTATTTCCATACAGAGTCCTTGTAAGTGGAAGCTCGCTCCAGCCTGGGGTTCCGCTGCCTCAAGTCAGGACCTGCAGACGGTGTTTGACATTTGTTTCGTTGCCCATGATGACATCTGAGTGTATTTTCAACCCTTATTCATTAGCCTGGGGTCTGGGGATGTGTGCAAAGCTGTGAAACACTCCCCAGGATGGAAGACCCAATGCAACACACGCCAGCTTGTCCTTAAAACAAACGAGAGCCGCGAAAGAAGAGCAGACAGCGCAGCGGCTGCGGGGTTTGGGATGGGGCTGCGGGTGCCTGTGTACCGCGGTGGGCTCCGACACTGGAGGGAGGCGCGCCTCTGTGCCTCTGTGCTGGGGCCTGAAGCACAAGGAGTGACGTGGCTTTTGTCATCCAACCCAGCAGCTCAGGTCCTTCTCTTCAAGCCTTGGTACGTGTTCATCAGTTTCATTCACTGAGTCGTTGTTTTCTATGTACTCAGCTGCGGAATATACAGTGACCTAGACACAAAAAGCAGCATACAACACAGTCTCAACCTTTGAGGATCTTGTTATCTAGAGAAGGAAGTCAGGATGAGCCCGACAGTGGAGACAATGAGGGTTAATTCTCCAAATGAGAAGAACAGCTAACACAGGAAGCAGAGATTCTAAGAAGAGAGCATCCCCAGAGATCACAACAGCTGAGTAGCGTATTATGGAAGTAAATGATTCAAGCTGCCCAAAGAATTGCTGTTGATGCTGAAATGCCTTCTAAGGTGTGTGGCCACCCCCGGGGCCCATGGCCTAAGGACTCTGCTTCAACTGTGGGCTATGCTTCCTGGGTCAGGAGACAAAGGGGGTGTCTTCCAGGGCCCATTTGTTGACTATAATAGATTTCTTCCCTTTCTCAATATTACTGTTCATTCATGAATTAATGTGTCATTCATTTACTCATTCAAGAAACATACTGTTCTAGCACTGGGGATCGAGAGAGAAAACCACAAAAATGGCTAAACTTTCACACTAGCTTGACATTGCACTAGAGCTTCATAGAACAAACTATTAATAGCATTACTGTCACTTTTGTCTCCATTTCAGTCCCTTCACTTGTCAAGTATCTGTTAATTTTTAATTGCTTTACCTGTCCACATGGTCCTCGCACCTTTCCTCCAAGAACACTTCAGAGAGAGATGCTGCGTCTTGGAGTGACTGGACCAGTTCTCAGGGCTTCCGTTTGGCAGGATGGTCAGAGAGATCAAGTGTAAATAGAAAGTCTAAAAGATTGAAGAAAAGACCCTTTGATTCAGTCTTGATTAAAAGTAGAATAGACTTAGTTTGCAATGATGTTTGATATGCCTTGTGAGGAAGAAATCCTATTATGTCAAATTTTCAAAAGCCTGTGCTGTTAAGATAAAGATATTTATATTCCATGACCATGGAGCTCAGTGAAAGGGGGCTGTCAAGAGACTAGACAGCTTGGGGGAATGTTTTGTGTGATTTAAATGTACACAGCTTTGGCATATTCTTAAGTTTACTGACAAGGAACAAGCATCTCTGATATCAACTCCCCAGGAATATAACTTCTAACGGCAAAGCATTTGATCACAAAGAGCTCAAAAAAGTATTGTATTGCTCATTTAGTCCTCCGAATATTTGTGTAGGAACTAGAATTTGTTTAGTTGAGTTGTAAGTAAACGCACAATGCTTTGATCACTTTAACCCATCACCTTCTCTTTATTTCTTTTGGTGTCATCTCTGCTTTTCTCTCAATAAACCACATGAAATAAAGGGTTGCAGGAGATACCTTCTGGGCCTCATTTCTTCGCCAGTTCTGTTGGTTGGGGTTTTATATTCTGGAGATAGAGGTTTCTAGGAAGAGGCAGGTGCCAGGTAATGTACATGTTTCCGTAGGTACTGAGACCTGGACCCAGCTGCTCTTGGCCAGGCCACCTTGGTGTTATCCACACTGTCTGCAAAAACAACCCTCCTAACTCCATCAGCTCCTGGTCTTGGAACTTACAGTGGAGATAAAGATCAGAGTCTCTGTACCTTGGCTCCTCTTTTCATTTCTGAAAATGTCACAGACAAGAAAGTTTGGCTGAGTTTTATGCGATCATGAGGTGTCATGCCCTCTGAAGCCTGATGCGGAGCTGTGGGAACCACAACATCCTCCTCCCTTCACCCCCATCACACCTTCTCTGGGATTCAGTGAGTTGAACCCCAATCTCGCAAATCAGCCAATGCGAAGGGAACTTCGTGGTCAACGAGCATCTACTTGAGAGCCCACTCACTTGGATTTCACAGTTTGCTGAGGCATGCATCATAGTCCCATTTTATAGGCGAGGAAGCCCTCAGAGGTTAAATAAATAACCACACACAGAAGAGGAAAGGGTGGGCTGAGCTTCCCTCCCCCTCTACACACCTCTGTCTTTTCTGAACAGCTGAGGAACTGTTTGGAGGTG
Source organism: Odocoileus virginianus (assembly GCF_023699985.2). Lineage (NCBI taxonomy): Eukaryota > Metazoa > Chordata > Mammalia > Artiodactyla > Cervidae > Odocoileus > Odocoileus virginianus. The sequence continues at coordinate 15,523,425 of NC_069679.1, forward strand.
GATGATGCCTCCGCTGTCCCCTGGCCCTAGAGCCCTGCTCCCAAGACCTCAGGACCTCCACCAGCTGTCGTCAGCTTCACATTCCATAGGTGCTGGGACCTGGGGCCTGGGGCTGCAGCCTGGGCAGGATGGAGTGCAGGAATAACAGGGTCACTATTCCAGTCCTTAGAAGCCAGCTGTCCCTGTGAGTGTCCTGAGGTCAGAACCAGTCAGTAACACAGTCATTCCTTACCTGGTCTCTGTCCTAGGGACCACCAAACTCTGGAGGAGGAGGATGGGGGGAGAACCAGATACCTAGACCTACAGCTGCCCTTGACTCTGCCAGGCTGGACCTGAGGCGAATCCACCGCAGAGGGACCCCTACCAGGCCCTTCTTCCCCTTACTTTCCCCCATGGGCTGGGTGGTCTCACTTGTTCCAGGCCAGTCTGGAGTGGGCTTCTCAGAGCTGGTTCTTACTGTCGTAGGAATCCCTACAATCACAGGGGCCTTTGGAGCTGGAAATTTCCCCACAATCACAGGATTGGAAATTCCTGGTTGCAAAGTTCACTGGTATCATCCCGACTGACAAGTGGCATTTAGTCACCAGTGCCCTGTGCTCAGGGTCTCTTGTGGTGATGTCTGCAGTTTGGTTTTGTTTTTATAGGACATGGGAGTTAGTGATTCAGTGAGAGAGGGATGTGTCTCTTTTGTGAGAATTCTCCTTTAGTACCATGGCATCGCAATCATGATATTGATGATTTAGCCCCCATCCATTTGAGTGTGGTTCTCTATTAGGCACCATCTTCAGGCAATTGAATGGAAAGTAACTCTGCCTTATTGAAACATCCAGTCTGAATCAACAAGATAGTTCTACACAAAGCAGACAGACATAAGGACCAGTGCAAAAGCATCAGAGATTTATTCCTTTCTATCCAGGAAGCAATCACATCATTGGCACTGTGAACAAGCACCTGCAGACAGGCAAGTAGCAATTAGACACAGAAGTGACACGCCTGCCCCGGATTCAGGGCTCGCAGTGGCTCAGGTGCAGGTCTGTTGAGGGTACTGGGCCAGCACCATCAGCCTCTTCTTCTCCTTGTGAGTATGAGTGGCAGAAAGAGAAAGATTCTTTAATAGAGAATCACTGAATCAGAATTTTACAGAAAGCTTTCTTTTCCATATCTCAATTTTATGCAGAGGAAACTGAGGCTCACATTACTTACCATGGTTTTATCAAGGTCATGCATCTTGTAACAGAGACAGAGTCAAAGCCAGAGTTTTCTACTCTCTCGGACCACACACACCGCTTATACTTAATTACAAACTGAATCTGATCCATGTGGAATCTGTGCTAATGTGCTGCTTCTAACAAGGGCAGCAGGGGAGATAACCCTCTCTCCTGACACTAATCTCAAAGGTTAAACTATAGCCTCAGACTAGTTTTTATTAATAGAATATCAAGGATCTGTCATGCGTTTATTGATCCAAAAATAGTGCTACCATTTTCATAAATTAAACATACGTGACATAAAGTCAGTCTTAATTTATTGGTATGTTGATTTTAACACACATGTCTTAGTCTGGCATTCCAGCAGTGCTGGGGCATTAATAGTCGAGGATGCCTTCATATGCTTTTTCTCCAAGTGACAAATTTGTATTTTAACCTGCACTGTCAGTAGCTGAACTCCAGAGAGTGACTAATGGATAGATTGCAGAATCACAGAAGGTTGGTGGGGATATTATCCTTTTAGTGGAGAAGTTTTCTGTGTGTGTCAAATCCTACCATGTAAGTGACTAATCTATAGGTAAGGCCAGTCTTGACCTAAAATGAGGAATTCTGGAAAATTGCAAATGCAACTCATGCTAGGTTTTTGATGTTAGTGAAAATGTCAAAGTGGATCAGCCATGCTGTCTGTCTGGCTGTTTCCTGGGATTTCAGAGGAGCAACACCCCCCTCATCTCAGGGTGCTGGTGAGCACTCCACTGCGGGCTCTGGGGACAGCTCGGTGGCGAGCTCAGAGCACACAGCAGAATTCCCTTCTGTGTAAGAATGAATGAACCCTCAGAAACCTTTGCTGGACTTTACCAGCTTGTTCCCTGGCATATATTTCAGAAGGTGCCCGAGGCCTCAGATAGAGCGTGCAGGAGAGATGAAACCTCCCTCCCCCCAATACATGAAGATGCCCCTTTTGGTGACAGCACTTATGTCAAGCTCAGCAGCTCAGCGTGCCCCCAGCCCTCCTTAAGATCACAGCAGATGCAGGGAGGTGAGAGCTCACACGAGCCTGGGTGAATTCTATGTGGAACCTTGACAAACTTTACTGGGAATGAACTAGAAAATATCACAAGCTTGCATGAGAGAGTGTTCCTTTTGGGGACTCTCATCACAATTAGAGAGAAAGTAGCTAAGAAAGTGCAGTCTTAAGGAAGACTTGGACTTTTCTAAGATTTTTTTTTTTTTAATGTGGACTGTTTTTAAAGCCTTTATTGAATTGGTTACAATAATGCTTCTGTTTTACTTTCTGATTTTTTTGGCTGCGTGGCATGTGGGATTTTAGCTTCCCAATCAGGGATCAAACCTACACCCTCCACGTTGGAAGGTGAAGCTGTAACCACTGGACAGTCAGGGAGGTCCTGATACGAACTTTTGAGGAGGTAGAATTTGAGAGAGATCTTTGCTGCTGTTGTTCACCCCAGCTCTCCTCCCATCACTCCCCATTCTCTTTTTCTGGCATTTGGAGAATGAGTTGACTGGGCGCCTCTGGGAGCTGTGGGCAGCTCTGGGCTGAGCCAGGGCAGGGCTTGTCGGAAGTTATTTATTTGGACCTTGCCCTCTGGACATTAGCTGTAAGAACAAATTTCTCACAGTGTCCACATAAATGCTTTTCAAATTTATTTCCACATGAGAACCGCTTTGGCTAGGCAGATAACCTCTGGGCCTTTACCTCTCTTGATAATGGAGAAGAAGCTCATTGGAATGAATAAAGAGACTAGAATTGCTTTGGCTCAAACACTAATGAGCACTTTCCGATTGTCCTAGTGTAAATATTAAAGTTAAAAGAGCTCAGGGGCCAACTAATTATGTTAAAGACCCCAAATGCTTGCAGATTTTCTGAAATGGTACTTGGAGGAGCTATATTCTCGTTCATTGCTGAGATCCCTGGGTTTCCTAAAACAAACATTTCCGAGTATCTCCAGGGGCCTGCCAGGAGGGAACTCCTCCCAGGCGCAGAGGATGTTAGAGCTGGGCAAACTTAGTCTTTTAGTCCAACCCCCCATTTCATGTGTGGGAAACTGAGACCAGAAGTATTGAGATCTCATCATTAGCTCGCCGGGCCATGATCAGAACCCAAGTTTGCTGCTCGCCAGTCTGGTCTTCATCTCTTTCTCCCTCTTGCTTAGGGAAAGGACAGTGGTTCCTGGACTATCAGAGCAGGAGGTTTTTTTTTTTTCTTTTTTTTTTTTTTTTTACAGTTTTTAGGATGATTTGTTTTTTTTCCCCCCTGCTTTTAAGGTGTATACAGTGTTTACTACCAGTAAATTTTTTCCAGTGGATGTTTGCTTCTAGAAATGTCTGCAATTATTCCATTTTGTTCTGAAATTATTGGTAAAGCAACCCTTTTTTATTGGTCTTTTCTTTTCAGAGTCAGGAACCCAGGATGAGTGTTTATGACTCTAAGTCTGGCTCATTTTGAACTCCCCAAATCCTCACGACCTAGTAGAGTGCTTGGTATAGAGAAGCATTCAGAATGATGCATTTAGCTCAGTACTTTGAGAACAGTGGCCAAATAGTGATTCTTTGGTCAGATTAGATTGCTCACTGACTGCCACTGTTAGACATCCTTTTCCCCTTGCCCTTTGTTTAGAAAGAAAGCCTTATTTTTAGTTGTGAATAAAAATGGTTCATCAGAGTATGTTTATTGCTTGTATTGTTGTACAAAAACCATAGAGAGCTTTACTTGAAGTTTGAAATAGTTAAATTCAGGAAAAAAAAAGATCATTCTAATTTACATAGAGGGAGTAAATTTTAGAAATTTGGGTTGGAATATAGGAATGTGAGTTCTAGAGACATCTAGATCTAGAGGTTAGGCAACTCACTTTAAGGGAAACGACAAATATTTTAAAGACATATAACCTAGTATTTAGAAGATGCTTTTATTAGATGATTTTTATCACTATATGTGTTCACTGAAGGGAAAATTGTGAATTATATATAATTATAAGGAAGAAGAAAAGGGACATCATCCATAATCTCACTACCAGAGACAGTAACTCTAATTTTGTTATCTTTCCCTTTAGTCTTTATTCGTCAGTTTATTTTCTTACATTGTTGAAACCACATTATATTTTCAATTTTCTGCTTTTCATTTATATTAGAGTGATACGTTTTTCCCTGTGTGATTGAAAACTCTTAAAAATCTAATTTTTGATGGAGGCATAGTATTTTATTGGCAGATGTTTCTTAATTTGCTTAAACATTCATCTGATGTTGGATTTTTAGATTATGTCCAATTATTTGGACCACGAGTAACATTAAATGGATATTGTAGCTTATAAAAAGTCTGCTCAGATAACTCTTTTAAAGATAGATTACCAATTATTCAGATAAGAGGGATGACCATTTTAAAAGGTCTTAATACCTAATACTGTAATAAGCTACTGTTACATTGATTCAGTTTGTAGTCATAGCAGCAATAAATGTAAGTGCTCTTAATGTGCTGAATTTCATCAGCATTGAGTTGTGATTGCTTTTTTAAAATCGATAAGCTTTTATATGAGTAATAGTTGTTTTCATCTGCATTTAAAAATTTTAAGTATGTTAGGGTTTTTCAAATATTCATTAGCAATTTATGTATTATTTTTTATCTCATTTTTGCTTATATATCCATCAAACCAGTGTTCTTCTTAGTCATTTATATGAACTCTTTATACATTAAGTGCATTAAAATTTGATGTATATAACTCATATGAATATATTTATTATTGATCTTTTTTATGAATGTGTTATCAATCCTTAAAAGCATTTTGGATATTTAGAAATCTCTTCACTTTATATACTCAAGTTTATGAATTTGTATGTATCCCTGATAGTTTTGCTTACTGCCTTTACATAAGAGATTTCTTTTCTCTCCTGTTTCAGAGTGAGTGGGCACAATTTGGGTATAGGAGGAATATTTCTACATTGGGAAGAAGACTTGACTTGGGGCTTGGATTAGGGTTGGTTTTACTAGCAGCTTTGACAGGTGTATCCTCACTGCTAACGTGCTGCAGGAACTCTGGATATAACATATGGTACCATTTTTCTTAGTGTGATAAGACTTCTCACAGGCTTGAGAAGGTAGATGGACTGTAGGCTGATAGTGAGAGACTGTGAAAATTTGTCTAATTAAATTACTGTATAAAGGGAGGAGACACAATGCTTCCCAGTGCCACAGAAAAAATGATTTAGGTTCCAAACTGACTCTAGCATTATGTCCCTAAGGAAATAATAATCTGCAGGAGGACAGTAGCTGGCACTATCCAGAGGAAGAGATGTTAAAACTATGAATGCATATAAAATCCAGTTACCAGGTGTTTTTGTTGGGAGGTACATTCTTCCTGGTGTTTTGTTAGAGCTTAAGGGAAATACAGGGCTTCCCTGGTGGTTCCGCAGTAAAGGATCCACCTGCCAATGCCGGACACATGGGTTTGATACCTGGGTTGGGAAGATCCTTTGAAGAGGGAAATGACAACCCACTCCAGTATTCTTCTCTGGGAAATCCCGCGTACAGAGGAACCTGGCAGGCTACAGCCCACGGGGTTGCTAAGAGTCAGACACCACTTAATGACTAAACAACAACAACAACAAGGAGAAATATAATAACCCCCTCCCAAGCTGTTTAGCTTCCCATATTCACAGCAAACAAGTTTATTATCAATAATTTGGCTTCCAAAGTATCATAATAAGCAAGGGAAGAAGTGCCTTGGACAGGGACTAAAAGAGCAAATACACTGGCATTTGGTTTTAAGTCTGAATCTCATCCCAGTTTAGATATTTTAAGTTTGCCACTGATGTGCTGATCACCTCTGGTTCATGAAGCGCATGAAGAACATGCGCTTCCTCGGCTCTATAGATAGATGACCAGTGACTCAACTTTGAGCTTCCTCTAGCCATCAGCAAACCCTACTGCTACCCAAAGACACTTGGAGAACACATGTTTTCTGTAGCTTTTTAAGCGAAGGGAAAATATTTTAATAAACTGGGAAAAGACTGAGTAGAATATGCTCATCCTAATGAAGACAGCAAATGGAACAGATAGGGAAGAAATAAATTCAGGTGTCACCTTGTGAACTTTAACGGGAGAAGTGTAACCGGGAACACAAAATATGAAACAACCAATATTGTAAGGTATCACCTCAACTCAGCACTTGAGCAAGGACATTTCTGTGGAAAGTTATAGAAAGAAAATACTAACGACCTGTGCATTTCAAGAGAGAGATAATTATAGAAGATATAGAAGAGGCTGGATAGCAGAGGTGTGTGTGTGCATGCGCACATGTATTTGTGTATATTCACTTCTACAAGGAAATGTGCAAAACAGTAATTTCATTAAGACTATAGCTCTGAGCCAGCTACCTGAGTTCAAATTCTGATTATAACACTTATGGATTTGGTGAATTTGGACAATTTACCTATTCCCTTTGAGGCTTGGTTTTATCATATTTATCATGTTTAATGGGGATTAATAAAATTGGCATCATAAGGTTAATGATAAGTTTAAATGTAAAGCATGTAAAATGTTTAGCAGAGTGTCAGTGACATTAAAAATCACTAATAAAGGCAGATTTTGTCATTTGCTATGTATAGAAATGTACATCTATGGGGATAGAGAAGAAAACTCTAAAAATTTAAATTTGATGATTCAAGTAATATACTCAAATATTCTTTTTTTAAAATTATTTTATTTATTTGACTGTGCCAGGTTTTAGTTGCAGCATGTAATAGTGAGTAATAATGAAGTAGTGAAAGTCACTCAGTCGTGTCCGACTCTTGCGACCCCATAGACTGTAGCCAGCAAGGTTCCTCTGTTCATGGGATTCTCCAGGCAAGAATACTGGAGTGGGTTGCCATTTCCTTCTCCAGGGGATCTTCCTGATCCAGGAATTGAACCCATGTCTCCTGCATTGCAGGCAGATTCTTTACCGACTAAGCTACGAGGGAAGCCCCCAGCATGTGATATCTGTTCCCCAATTAGGAATCTAATCCAGGCCCCTACATTGGGAGCACAGAGTCTTCACCATTGGACCATCAGGGAATCTCCTCAAACATTCTTGTTATAAAAATTAAAGCATTGCAATGAAAGTCCAAATTGTCATTGACTGTCTCCCTCCCTCAAGTGTAATTTCCATTCCCAATTTTGCTATTAATAGGGAATTTGTCTTTGTACTTTTACTTTGTCTTTGCACTTTGTCCTTTTACTGTGAGATATTCAGGGTTTATATTGTACAAGTATTTTTACTAACATAAATGGCATCAATCTCTATACGTTGTTCTACAACTTGCTGTTCCCACTCAGTGGTAATGAAGCTGCTATTTTGTACAGATTCACTTTATTATTTTTAACTGTATGGAGTAAATTAGACAACACAATAAATTAGACAACATAATTTATTATATCTTTGTTGTCATATGATTATGTTATTTGCAGCTTCTTATGACCCTACATTGCTGCAGTCTTGTACATGCTTTCTTTTACAATAAGGGTAATACTAAGCTGGGACCCAGTAGTTGCTGAATCACAGAATATGTTCATTTCCAATATTAATATTTATAAACACAGTCTTTTGTGTTGTGGTAGGAAAGATACCTCAGCCTCTCCTATTCTTCTCACTACCAGGGTAAAATAGTATGTCAATTTTTGTTTATTGTATGTTATACTCTAAATAACTAATTTTGTTATTTCTTTTCTAACATGAACATTTATTCTTGCAGAAGTTTCAATTTTTATCATAAAATTAGTATATTTCTTATATGGAAAATTTGTAAAATACAAAATAGCTGAAGGAAAACAGTAGTCACCCTATTCCCATGAGCTGTGATATTGAGTACTAGATAATTTCCTAGGGAATTTAAAAAGTTATAATATGGTTAACAACTAATTTTGGGAGAGCTTCCCTGGTAGCTCAGCTGGTAAAGAATCTGCCTGCAATCCAGGACACCCCAGTTCGATTCCTGAGTCAGAAAGATCCCCTGGAGAAGGAAATGGCAACCCGCTCTAGTATTATCACCTGAAAAATCTCATAGACAGAGGGGCCTGGTGGGCTACAGTCCATGGGGTCACAAAGAGTCGGACATGACTGAGTGACTAACCAGGAGCAACTAATTTTAACAATCAGGTTACATTATGCTGGTTTAACAAAGAAGTGAACAAAGCAATAAATTATATCTTAAATATAGCAAAAATTTAGACTAATTAAATTTCTGATTGAAAAATTTAGGAAGAAAAGAACCTATCAATTTTAAATGGTAGTGACAAAAATAGTATTCCACATTTGATTAAGTTATTGTCCTGTTTTTGAATAATGTTCTTTTTACAGAGACAAAATTTTCATTGATTTTAAGACATTTCCAAGATCTCTATGGAAATTGTAACAGTAATAGGGATTATTTAAAAATTGCTTTTAAACATTTATTTATGTTTTGTATTTATCACATTTGAAATATATATATCTCTGGAATTTTTATGGGTCTTCATGTTTTTATGAGAATTAAAAATGTGTTTCAACAGAATGATAGTCTAAAACATTCAGCTGGGCTTCATAAACTATGTGAAATTTAAGTGGCGTGATATAAAAATTAATTAACCATATATATTATGAGCAAAACTTGTAATATTGTAGTTCTTACTAAACATAAATTAAGATTTGCGTAACTTTCAGTTGAACTAAAACAATTAGGCTTTTTTTCACTCCTGCCACATGGTGGCGCCACTTTAGCTCATGAAGGAAGTAACCAGACATTCACTGTTATTAATAGTATGTTATGTTCTTTTTGCTTTATTAAAATAGCTGGAAGAGATATTGGTTTCTTTAATGTTACTATTTTTAACAGTCACTAAAGTTTTTAAATTGTTTTATGTCTTTTTATATTAGCATTTACTAAGAGTTGGTACAAAAACTCGTGTTGGTATGAAAACTCATGTTGAAAATTTGTATGTTTTAGACAGATGTTAGCTGTAATTTGGTGCCATGAAGAAAGCCCAACAATGCCTTAATACACTTTATCATTAATTTAAAGAAGAGCAATTACTAAATATTATAGATAGTACTAAGGAAATAAAGAGCATCATCAAAACAGAAGTATGTTACAGAGTTGTAGATATATTAGTTTTATAAATTAATTCCCCATTTTTTTTCTTGTGGGAAAATCAACCTTGAATTATATGCAAGATTGTAAAAAATACATATTTCTTATAAAATGTAACTGAATCATATTGGGCCTTATCTTATGGTGATCGTATAAGCAATACTACTGCAAGACTCCAATGCCCTCTTTTGCTTTTTCAGTAATGTTAGCACTAAATGAAGGGCAAGTGAGATCAGGTAATTTGAATAGAAAACAATTATGTAAATGGAATTATCACAAGTTGAATGCTATAAGCATGTAAAACTCAGGTTCCATATTCACCATTTGCATGACTATATTGTATACAGTTCATCTTTTTTTTTTTATTAGTTGGAGGCTAATTACTTTACAATATTGTAGTGGTTTTTGTCATACATTGACAAGAATCAGCCATGGTTTTACATGTATTCCCCATCACGATCCCCCCTCCCACAGTTCATCTTTTGTATGAACAATTTAGCTACAGTTGCTTAGTAATAGGTATGCTGCTGCTGCTGCTGCTGAGTTGCTTCAGTCAACAGTGTCCGACTGTGCAACCCCATAGACGGCAGCCCACCAGGCTCCGCCGTCCCTGGGATTCTCCAGGCAAGAACCCTGGAGTGGGTTGCCATTTCCTTCTCCAATGCATGAAAGTGAAAAGTGAAAGTGAAGTCTCTCAGTCATGTTCAACTCTTTGCAACCCCATGAACTGCAGCACACCAGGCCTCCCTGTCCATCACCAACTCCTGGAGTTTACCCAAACTCATGTCCATTGAGTCGGTGATGCCATCCAACCATCTCATCCTCTGTCATCCTCTTCTCCTGCCCTCAAGCTTTCCCAGCATCAGGGTCTTTTCAGATGAGTCAGCTCTTCGCATGAGGTGGCCAAAGTATTGGAGTTTCAGCTTCAGCATCAGTCCTTCCAGTGAACACCCAGGACTGACTTTCTTTAGGATGGACTAGTTGCATCTCCTTGCATCCAAGGAACTCTCAAGAGTCTTCTCCAACACCACAGTTCAAAAGCATCAATCTTCAGCGCTCAGCTTTCTTTATAGTCCAACTCTCATATCCATACATGACCACTGGAAAAATCATAGCCTTGACTAGACGGACCTTTGTTGGCAAAGTAATGTCTCTGCTTTTTAATATGCTGTCTAGGTTGATCATAACCTTCCTTCCAAAGAGTAAGTGTCTTTTAATTTCATGGGTGTAGTCACCATCTGCAGTGATTTTAGAGCCCCCCAAAATAAAGTCAGCCACTGTTTCCAGTCTTTCCCCATCTATTTGCCATGAATTGTACTGTTGGTGCATAGTAATTCATCAACCCATCAAGTGAATAATGTATATTGATGTATTTATTTAGGCTGCTCTGGGTCGTGTTGCTGCATGAGGGCTACTCTCTAGTTGTGGTGTGTGGGCTGCTTGCTGTGATAGCTTCTCTTGTTGCAGAGCCCAGACTTTTGGGCCTGTGGGCTTCAGTAGTTTCAGTGCGTGGCCTCAGTAGTTGTGGCACATGGGCTTAGTTGCCCCATGGCATGTGGCATCTGCCCAGACCAGAGATAGAATTGATATCCCCTGGATTGCAAGGCAGATTCTTAACCACTGGACCACCAGGGAGTCCATGAATTTATTTTTGAACAAAGGAAAACTAACAGTGATGAAAATCAGAAGAATCAAACTGATAAGTAAAATCCAACATGCATATGTGTGTGTGTGTGTGTGTGTGTGTGTGTGTGTGTGCGAGCGCGCATGCTAAGTCACTTGTCGTGTCCGACTCTTTGAGACCCTATGGACTGTAACCTGACAGGCTCCTCTGTCCTTGGGGTTTTCTAAGAAAGGCTATTGCATCGGGTTGCCATGCCCTCCTCCAGGAATTTATATGTCGCTGCAGTCATGTCTGACTCTGTGCGACCCCATGGACTGTAACCCGCCAGGCTCCTCTGTCCATGGGATTCTCCAGGCAAGAGTACTGGAGTGGGGTGCCATGCTCTCGTCCAGGTATTTATATATATATATATATACAGCTCCTAATTGATGATTTAGTTTAGCAAAACATCATAAATTAAAATCATTAAAGTTTTACTGGTTTTAAAGTTTTCTGCATGTTTAACTTGCATTTTTGTAGTTAGTATAAGAGCAATAATAAGCACATGGAGTTTATTTTTCTACATGTTTAAAGAACATTATGTACTCTAGTTGGGGGACATTGCCCTGATGTTGGAAACTCTGTTTCCTTTTGCATATTTTGTGTGTGTCTGTTCTCTGATTCTACCACTGTGGCCAGTGTCCACAGCAGGTAACGAGGTGGGGTCCTGGGACAGAATGTAGGCACAGGAGGCAGGTGATGGGGGGGATCGCAGTGTGACTGTTCTGTAAATGGGGGCAGCTGGAACTTTGAGCAGGGCAACCAGGATGTGCAAAAGGAGGACAGCATTTTCACTGAGCTGCATTAGGAATCTTCTACTCCATCTCTGTCTCTCTCTCATTTGCAGAGATCCTGCCCGAATTGATAAAAGGCAAGAACTGTTTGTGTAAATAGTTCAGAATAAAGTTCTCTGCACTTTAGAATTTGTACGGCCCTGGAATTGTGTTCACTCTCCTTTTCTGTTCACCCCCTTTCGGGAAGACCAGGCCACATACAGGAAACGAGCCTTTTGTTCATCATACCCTATAGTGTTTCTTTCAGTCTCACTGTCTCCAGAAGGACTCCCAGTATATCCACACTGACATTTGCATCTCTGAGAGGAAAGTTCTCTGTGGGCCTGGACTGCCATCTTCAGGAATTCCCCAAATCACAGGTGATCCACAGTCACAAGGTCACCAAAGAGCTCCCAGGGGCTTCTCTACGTTTCTTTCTGCCCATACTGACTGTCTTCTGATATCTGAGATAAGGAGTGCAGGTTTGTACTGGACAGCTACTCTGACAACTGTGTTTCCAGAATCCTCTTCTGTGTGAAGTTCTGTACTAGAAATGGGCGTGTGACGAAGTTGCATGAGGTTTGGAAGGCAGAAGGGAAGCGGTGACAACTCCTCCTGTTACTGAGTCCAAGCTCATACTGCTTATCACATGACAGGCCAGTAAATCAAGAGATAAGCTGTTGGGGCAAGTAATAGTGACTTGATTCAGAAAGCCAGCAGACTGCAAAGATGGTGGACTTGTGTTCCAAAGAAACATCTTCCCCATGTTAGAGTTTGGGCTTCATTTATACTAAGAGGGGTGGTAGTGGTGGTGGTGTGGTTGGTTGCTGCAAGCTTCTTCGTGGTAGAGTCCTTTGTTCTTTTAACTGTCCACAGATGTCTAATCACAATGTTCCTATAAGCCTTCAACAAGACAGAAGTTATTCTGAGTTCTACAGATTTTTATCTTCTTTGAGTGGAAAAGTGTTACACTTTAAAGTCAGAGCCTTGAGAATGGGCCATCCTGTATATTTTAAGTTATAGGCAACATTTTTAACTTGTGGCAAAAACAATAGAATACCAAAGATCAAGTGAAAAACAGATCCAGTATGGAGTCAGGTTTGTTCTTTTCTATTACACTCTTAGAAGGTCACTGTGGTCAGGTGCAGTGATAGATGCCAGGGTGCTAGGCGGAGTCCCACTTTGTCCTTCTTCTCCTCCATTCTATGCCAGCTAATCTTTCTGGCTCTTGGCTCTGCCTACCAACAGTTACCCCAGGCACATCACCAGATGCCTGGCTGTGGATCCACCCAAGAGATAGCAGCTTGCTGTACACTTCTCAATGAGTTCCTCTTCACAGTCCCATTTTGGTGGCTGAAAGTGCCTCAGTCAGTTCAGTTGCTCAGTCGTGTCCGACTCTTTGTGACCCCATGAACTGCAGCATGCCAGGCCTCCCTGTCCATCACCAACTCCCGGAGTTTGCTCAAACTCATGTCCATAGTGTCAGTGATGCCATCCAACCATCTCATCCTCGGTTGTCTCCTTCTCCTCCTGTCTTCAGTCTTTCCCAGCATCGGGGTCTTTTCCAACAAGTCGGTTCTTCGCATTAGGTGGCCAAAGTGTTGGAGTTTCGGTGTCAGCATCAGTCCTCCCAATGAATATTCAGGACTGATTTCTTTTGAAAGTGCTTAGGTACTTAGATTTTCCTTCAAGCCCCAGCCCGTGCCTTTGTGCTACTGCTTCATGCAGGTAACTTAATGACCCCCTTTCGATCCTCTGACTCCCTTTTTCCAGACCTTCCCTTCTCCAGCTCCTCCTGTGTTTGTAAGGTCTAATTACTATAATGAATTCTTACTCCTATATTCTGTATCATTCACAGTGGTTCTGCTAACCTGGCTGACCCTAAATAGTACAGTTATTGGTCTGGAACTGATTCAGTTAAACAGAACCTTCTGGATGGGGAGATGGTATCAATTCCCTGATTTTGCTAGGTGTAGTGATCCCACTGCCACTGGTAAGTGGGATGCTAATAGTCCCTGCCATCAAGTGCTTACAGAAGGAAGTGCTGAATTACCAGGTAGCTTTTATCATTGAACAATTTAGCGGAAATAAAGAGTGTAAGGAATGTGAATTGCTTCTGGGTGACATAGAGAAATTTGAGAAAGAAAACAATGAATTTGGGGTAATATCAACACATTTCAGCATAAGGTTTAGGCAAAGAACTAGAAAGTTTCTGTGACAGCTGTGAAAAAAATCCTTATTTCTTGTTGTTGCAGTATCTGACATTTCTGAAAACCAAACTCAAAGACTAATGTCATGAGCAGGTGGATTACAATACCAAGTTAACTCAAAGTCTATTATACAGTAACCCCCCTACGTACGAACATGCTCCATTCTGAGAGTATGTTCGTAAGTCTAATTAACTCATAAGTCCAGCAAAGTTAGCCTAGGTACTCAACTGTCATAATTGACTGTAACACTGTATTGTTACAGGTTTATAACACCTTGCACACAAATAATACATAAAAATCACAAAAATAACATTTTTAATCTAACAGTAGGGGACTTTGAAAAGTACAGTAGTACCAGTTACCTCACCTCTGCTTTTACGCTTGCTTCCTATATCCTGGGCTTGAAATACAGTACGCTATACAGTGAAAAGGAAAGGAAAGTGAAGTCTCTCAGTGGGTTGCCATTTCTTTCTCCAGGGGATCTTGCCATCTCAAGGACTGAACCTGGGTCTCCCGCATTGCAGGCGGATGCTTTACCCTTAAAGTACGCAAAAGCACTTGCAGAGAATGTAGGCACATGACAATGTATGCCAGGCAGGAACTAACTTATACGACTGGATATGCGAAGGCATGTTCGTATCTTTGAAAGTTTACAACTTGAAGGTTCGAATGTAGGGTACTTACTGTAGTTAAAATTAGGGCCTTGATTGGTGTAGAGATAGGACCCCGAGTATTGAGATGGAAACATGTGGGCAGATTCTGATCAATCCAAGGCCCTGGGAGGCCCTCAGTCTCCTTTGCTAGAGGAAGCAGACTTTACTCCCCTGTGCGAGGAGTAAGGTACCCTTTTGCTTGGAGAACCTATGATGATCTTCCTCTCCTGTGGGGAAATGCTGAAACTCCTGAAGATCCACCTTCAGCACCTTTCATTGCTTCTATACCTGTAACTAGATTCAAGATTTGACAGGTAAAAAATAATGAGATATCATACATGTAGAAAGAATTACAGTTTTTCTAATTTATATTTACATGACCAGAAGTTTATACTGCAAGTTTTTTCTCTTTCCTTTCCCATCAAAGACTTGCAACCATTTGCCAAGGTTATAGTGCTTTGGAGCAGCGAAATAACCAGACTTTGGGGGATATCTAAACACTGGCTCTGAAATGACACTAAATCTTGAAAACCCAATCTGCCACTCTTGTCTGCTTGTCAGAGTAGGATTTTATTGAGGCTGAATGGTTATGGTGTTTTGGTTCAGGTCCATCTCACTGTCTAGGCAGCTGGGCTTGGAACTCACCCCATGGTTATTTCCCAAGTTCTAGAATGTCTGATTGAAAAAGACACACTCAGCAAATGTTAGAGTCACTATTTTGGTTACCTGATAAGTGAGGACAACTAGAAGATATTAGAACTGCCTCTGAATTCCCAGCTAGTAAATCCAAAGTAATCCTGCTTTCCTGGAGAAACTACAAAAATTAGTGCTTCCATAAAGGACTTAAAAGATACAGAGTTGACAATTTCCACTCAACTCAACTAATTGGCCTGAGCAGAAGATAGATGGCTCTTGAAGAATGACAAAGGATTACTGTAAACTTTATCAGATAGTGAATACAATTGCAGCTGCTGTTCCAAATAAGGTTTCATTGGTGGAATAAATCAGCAAATCCCTTGGTATCTGATTTGGACAGCAAGGAGATTCAGCCAGTCAATCCTAAAGGAAA
Organism: Odocoileus virginianus; assembly: GCF_023699985.2. NCBI lineage: Eukaryota > Metazoa > Chordata > Mammalia > Artiodactyla > Cervidae > Odocoileus > Odocoileus virginianus. The sequence goes on from NC_069679.1 coordinate 15,539,119, forward strand.
TAAATCCTGAATGTTCATTGGAAAGACTGATTCTGAAGCTGAAGCTCCAATAGTTTGGCCACCTGATGCAAAGAGTCGACTCATTGGAAAATACCAATGCTGGGAAAGATTGAGGGCAGGAAGAGAAGGGCACGGCAGAAGATGAGATGGTTAGATAGCATCACTGACTCAATGGACATGAGTTTGAGCAAACTCCAGGAGATAGTGAAGGACAGGGAAGCCAGGCATGCTGCAGTCCATGGGTTTGCAATGAGTAGGACATGACTTAGCAACTGAACAACAACACTGAAAAATTATTTTTTCTCTCTCTATACCTATTGGCAAAGACTACCTGATGCTTTCAAATGTAATTTAATTTAATTTTATCTTATAAGTTTTTAAATATGGGAGGACCAGCAATATATTTTCAATGTTTCACCTTAGAAATATATCAACTTTCCAACCCTGACTCTATTCCACAGAGAATTGATTGCCTCTTTATTCCACAAGACACACAAAACTATAGAGTTTGACCTATAAAACTATAAAGTTGGGCATGCATAAGAGTGAGAGTGGTGTACACAGATTGGGCTTGAGCATTTCTTGAAGGTACAGGTAAATGGCCTTAGCAAGTGGCTCAGATTTTTATGGATCCCAATTCTGCTACACTAGTCATTTTTTTTTTTTCCAGCTTATACCTATGGCCTCATCAAGGTCAGAGGTATATTAGTCATGAGTATATAAGTATTAGTTAAAATCATGGGGTGGGCAGAGAAGTAGACTAAGGTTGGAACCAGAAAAAATAGCGGCATTTAAAGCAGGAAGGAGAGGAGAGTTAACTCTACAAGAATCATCATAGGTGTATCACTGACCACATTATGTTCTAATATTTTAAATATTTATGAGCCTAACTTCCCAAGTAGACTGTGAACTCCTTGAAGGAAATAATTATAGCTCATCTTTTCTGTGCTTCTATACCAATTGTCCCAGTGCCTTGCACATATATACTTAATATATGTACATTTAAATGAATGAATGAATAATTAATTAATGGAAGGACTCTGGTTTGACATTTCTAGTTGGTGCTTTCATCATTTAGTGTGACATTTCAGTGTAGTAGTTCTTCATATCTTTTCATTTTATCACTATTTTTTTATTATACAAAGAATGCATATTTATTGAAGAAAAATTTAGAAAAAAGGAAAGCTAAGAAAGTTATTTTTAATCCTATTACCAGGAGTAACTGTTGTTAACATTTCATGTCTATCCTTTTAGACCACTACTATCAGCAGAAATACAATGTGAGCCATGCATAACTTAAAATGTTTTAGTAGCCATATTAAAAGAGAGCATAAAGAAATAAAATTAATTTTGATAATATATTTTATTTAACCCAGTAAATCCAAAATATCATTTCAATAGGGAGTCAATGTAAAAAAAATCACTGATTTTTCTTTTCATACTAAATCTTTGAAGCCTGGTGTATAGTTCACATTTAGAGCACATCTCAGTTTGAACTAGCTACAATCCAAGTGTTCAACAGCCACAAGTAGGTGGTGGATATGTACTCAACAGGACAGTTCAACACTTTTTGATGTATGTATAATGATGCAGCTATACATAAAATTATAATTTTCCCTCCACAAAGATCAGGTCAAATGAAACCTACAATTTTATAGGTTTTTAAAGTGAACTTTAAATTTTAGAGTAGTTTAGATTTACAGAAAAGTTGTAGAGATAGTACACATAGTTTCCACACAGTCCACCCCCAGTTTCCCTTCTCACTAACATCTTCCAATGGTAACTGTACTGGAAATAATAAACCAATACAGACATTGTTGTTAAGTTCATACTTTATTGGATTCACTTAGATTTTACCTCATGTCTTTTTTCTGTTTGCAAAATGCCATTGAGGCTGCCACATTACATTTAGTCATCATGTCTCCTCAGGTTCCTCTTGGTTGTGACAATTTCTCAGACTTTTCTCATTTTTGATGACCTGGGTAGTTTTGAGTTTTTAGTGGAGGACAAGGAAGCCTGGCGTGCTGCAGTCCATGGGGTTACAAAGAGCGGACATGACTTAGGGACTGAACAGCAACAACAGGAGTTTTGAGGAGTATTAACCAGGTATTTCATAGAATTACCTCACTTAGGAGTTCTTTGATAATTTCCTCATGATTAGACTGGGGTTATGGGTTTTGGGAAGGAAGACCACAGAGGTAAAGTGCCACTTCTTATCATTTCATATCAAGGGGACCTGTTATCATCACGACTTATTTCTGTTGATGTTGAACATGACTACGTGGCTGAGATAGTGTTTGTTAAGTTTTCTCTTCTACCCAGTTACTCTTTTCCTGCCTTTTCTAACTGTCCTCTTGAAGGAAGTCACTACGTGCATCTCACACTTAGGGAGTGGGGAGTTATGCTCCACTTTATGGAGTATGGAGTGTCTACATAAACCATTTGAAATTCTTCAGCTTGGGATATTTGTCTATTTTCCCTCATTTACTTTTGAAATAGTTTATGCATATCAATGACTCTAGATATTTATTTTCTACTTTAGGTTGCTACTTAATACTGCTTAATTTATTTTATTGCTCGAAGTGTTCCAGCTTTGGCCACAGGGAGATTCTTCAGTTGGTTCCTATGTCCCTTTGACATCGCCTTAGCACTGGTTTTTGTGATTTGTGTATATGTTAAGCATGATGACATACTCCAGGATTATCCCGCATATTCCCTGTTCCAGCCTCAGAATCAGACATTTTCCCAAGGATCTCTGGTTCCTTTTATTAGAAATGGTATTTGAAACTAAAATATGGGATCCAGGCCTGCTCCTTCTGGAGCATTTTCAAGAATGTCAAAGAAGAGATGTGAAGTCGGTTTTGAAAGATGGTGACTCTCAAAAGGTAGAAATGGGGAGGAAATGTATTGCTGGAAAAGCAAACAGCAGGAGCAGAATTTGGGAGCTGGGGATAACACAGTCTTTCAGGGGATCCAAACTTTTTGAGCCGGCAAGATTCTTGGGAGGGACACTGTGGGGAGATGAGTGGAACAGCACTCAGCAAGGTGACCCTGCGCTAGAAAGGTCTGGAGGTGAGAGAACAGTTAAGTGTACAGTGTAGTGATGCAGGTACAGGTGTTGTGTGTCTGTCCCTCTTCCTTAGCACCCTGGGTGATGTGAGTTGATGTTCAACCCATCTAATTGGAACAGTTTGAAGAACTGAAGAGCTGGGGCTCAGGGCTGCTGCCCTAAAGTATGCTGTAGTAGCATCCGGATTCTTTTGAATTGAAGCTGTTTGAGAAATAGCTGAGGCAATAAGGAAATTCTGACCCTCCTCTGTCCCCCTGAAAGTAGGAAATAAACCTCTATGTGAAAAGTGTCCTTCCTGCATCTTATCACCAGAGATAGGGAATCTGGAAGAAAAATCTGTATAAACAAACTTTGTTACTACTTTACCTCACTACCCCAAGCCCAGACTCTGTTTAGATTTTTCACTAATTGAGCATTTGACAATTACTAATGAAAAGTATAAAAGATGCCTGCTTTGGCCACTTCTTAGGTACCCTTTCCAAGAGAACTCTGTGTGCACAAATTAAAATATATTTCTTTTTTTCCCTGTTAGTCTTTCTTGTGTCAATTTTATTACAAGTCCAACCACAGGAACTCAAGGAGGGTAGAGGGGGAATTTCCTCTCCTTGACAGGATCCTTTCTGAACTGTAGCACATCAACAGTTCTAAAAAGTTATTTTGAAGTATTTTGCTTCCTTAGTTCATTTTACCTCATGACTGTCTTTATTAGTGTTTTTTGTTATCTCTTTTGGTTGAAAATATTAACAATGGAAAACTCAACTCATAATAGCTTACATCAAAAAGAGATTAATTGTGTCACATTGTTGGCATCCCACCTTCACTCCCTTATGTTTATCATTTCAAAGTGCACACTGCCCACTTCCTTCTGCCAACACTTGAGTTTGGCAGATTTCAGTGCTGGGGAGTTAACACCCTCATCCGCTGGAGCTGTTCTCTGTCAAAGACACACAGGATTGGGGTATCAGTATCCTAGCTCCTTTGTCCCCAGTTGAGATAAGCAGAGATAGGTGCTTTGCGCTGGTTCCCAGAAGATTCCCTGGCAAGATTAAACAACTGGTGCCCAATGGCAGATGGCCTGACAACACACACTCTTTACTGGCTCACTCCCTTCCTGTCACTCTCCCTAGAGCTCACACCATGCATCCTGGGATCACTTCCTAACTAAACCACTTGCACTTGAATCCTTGTCCGCTTCTGGTGGAACACAAGCTCAGGTAGCTGAATTGTTCAATTGAAAATTCCAGATAGATCTTCTCTAATCACAGCAGAGTCCAGGGCCTCAAACAATGTTTCAGTAGCTCAGTTTCACTTCTTTCAAGATCATGCTCTTCTCTTTTGATGGCAAGAGAGTTTCTGGAAGCTCTAGGTTTACATTGTTTAAAAAAAATTTTACCTGGGTAAATCTGAAGATCTAATTGGTTTTTTTCAATGATTCATGAATCAGGCAGCATCCCATGTAGCAAAACATGGGGTTGTACAAAGTAAAAGGTTTTTATAGGCAGAAGGAAGGAGGGACAAGAGGTATTAGCAAAAGGAAAAAAAAAAGATGGTTTCAGTCCAGGACCATTTTCTCATGGGGAAAGGGAACAGCAGGGTTTTTATCACAGATAGCCTCACTGGTATTAATCAGGAAATTTCAGACTGACTGTTTTAAAGGTCATGTTTCTGGAATAGGTTGAAACTACAATTGAGTCTTGATTTGCTTTTGTGGGAGATGGGGCAAATGATTCCACTTGGGGCTTGTTATTGCTTTTTAACAACATCCTAACCTCTTAATCTTCAGCAGCATTCCCAAAAGTTCCGTCTTAAATTTGGGATGTGGGCTTGGATCATGTGTGCATCCTTGAACCAATCATTGTGGTCAACGAGATGAACTATGCTAACTGGTCAGGGCATCCAAGGATGGGGTCAGCTTTATCCAAACCCACACATGGGGTAGAAGGAGGCATGTGTGTTTGCTTGTGCTCAGTCAGGCCTGACTCTTTGTGGCCCCATGGACTGTAGCTCACAGGGCTCCTCTGTCCATGGGATTTTCCAGGCAAGAATACTGGCGTGGGTTGCCACTTGCTGCTCCAGAAGATCTTCCCGGCCCAGGGATCCAACCCACATCTCTTGTGACTCCTGCGTTGGCAGGCGGATTCTTAACCACTACACCACCTGGGAGGCCTAGGAGGAGAGGAAGCTTGTTTATCCAGAGAAGATCAAGGTGCTGTCACCAGAAAAGGGGTGTGGATGTTGGGCAAGCAGAAATGACAGCGGCATACCTTGATGGGCTGTACTTAGACACCAGACACAGAGATGAAAATGCTCTGGAGGCTGGGGTCTTGTAACCACGACTCTTTCTTTTATACCAAATGTGGGAAGATTGGTTTGAGAACATTCATTAGCTTCTCTCTAGATCCAGCAGAACCACCCATCATGCCTGTGTCTTCCCTCTTCCTGTTCTGTGGGTTGTCTTCTCCTGGAGCAGGTGGCTGTCTCGTGCCGAGCCCTGGGGGTTTTTGTAAGGCGCTTCCTGTCACTACCCTCACCGTGGAACTCTCTGACAGCACAGAAATAGGTGGCCGAGTCACTCAGTGTCAAGGCTGAGATGGTGAGTTTCAGCATTTGGTTGGGTTTGTAAAATTCCACGGAATATCGTCCTTCCCTTGCGTGCTTGCTTTGAGAATAAATATTAACCATGTAAATCATCTCTCCGCTGGAAGGCTGTCGATACCAGTACATCATATAGTAAGTATAGCTGACTGAGAACTTGCATTCCACGGTCACAGATTCCCCCTCTTTTTTATACACTGTAGGTACATCGGCGCTCTCAACATTGTTGGAACCTGTAGAAAAGAAGGGAAAAATGACTTATTTGTTGGTGATGCTCACAAGAAACCTGCCACAGTAGCCAAGTTTTGACCCAGGAAATAAAGTGGAGAAAAGCATTGTAGGATTCTATTCTAACTTCTTTCCCAAATCTCCTTCCTCAAGCCCCAGCTGCAGGGTTGGGGAGCTCCCTACCGAGGCAGATGAGGGCCACGACTGCGCACAGGAGAGCAGGTGGTCCAGACTGCATCCTTGAGGTTCTTCCCACTAGTGATGTGGCTCTTATTCTGCCTGCCACCTGCCAGGCCCTGGCAGCGTCACTGGAGCTGGGCGGTCCCGTGGCCTCCCTGCTGCAGAGCCGGAAATGGGGTTTCTGCCTGTGCATGCTTAGTCGTGTCACCTGCTGTCTGTGCTTACCCTCCCACCTGTCTTCCTCCAGGCTTGCTACTTTTCTTTAATAAATATATAACATATAGTATATTTTTTGTTATAAGGAAAACAATCAACATAGAACCAACAAGTATAAAAGTGTAACAGAGATATAAAATTCAACTATAATCTCATTCCCCAGAGATGTACACTGTTAACATTTCATTATATTTCTTTTAGCATCTTAAAGTAAGCAAATGTGCTTACTTTAAAGGAAACTCTCACTTGTTTATCACTGTGTTTATGAATATACCATCATGTCATTCAATTATATGTTAAAATGCTATTTTTACAGCTTTGGACTACTCTGTTGTGTAAGTGTACCTTAATTTGTTGAAATATCATTGGTTGACATTGTATCATTATATTTGTTTTGCCTAATTTAAATACAATTTAGTGAACATTGTAAATATGAGTCTATGCATTTCTGATGACTTGTTTTTATGTTAACCAGGTTTTTTTTTAAAGTATTTTATTATGGAGAATTCAAACATCTACAAAAGAAGAGAGAATAGTGTGATAAAACAGCATATATTCATTACCTTGTTTCCACAATTATAGACTTATGGCCAGTTAACTAATCTGCTTGCCAATCGTCCTACATATCTATGTACCTCCCCCAATTCTGACTGATTTAAAGTAAATGCCAAACATGGTATAGTGTACTTTCCTGGGCAGATAGATAATGTCAGCTTGACTGTGTGTGTGTTGTCAGTGACTTTAATAAGCAATGAAAAGATCTGTTCTTCAGCTATCCCCCGGAGAAGGGATAGGCTACCCACTTCAAAGCAGTCAATCTTAAGGGAGATCAACCCTGAATATTCACTGGAAGGATTGATGCTGAAGCCGAAGCTCCAGTAGTTTGGTCATCTGATGTGAGCAGATGACTCACTGGAAAAGTCTGTGATGCTGGGAAAGACTGAGGGCAGAAGGAGAAGAGGGCTTCAGAAGATGAAATGGCTGGACAGCATCACTGATGCAATGAACAGGAACTTGGGGAAACTCTGGGAGACGGGTGAGGGACAGAGAGGACTGGTGTGCTGCAGTCCATGGGGTTGCAAAGAATTGGACATGACTGGGCTGTTGAAAAACAACAACCTACTCCAGTATTCTTGGGCTACCCTGGTAGCTCAGATCATAAAGAATCCCCTTGCAATGTGGGAGACCTGGGTTTGATCCCTGGGTTGGCAAGATTCCCTGGAGGATGGCATGGTAACCCATTCCAGTATTCTTGCCCGGAGAATCCCTATGGACAGAGGATCCTGGCAGGCTACAGTCCATGGGGTTGCAAAGAGTCAGACATGACTAAATGACTAAGCACAGCATTGTTTGGTTGGGACTTGGTTGGCAAAATGATATTCTAATTATATAATTTCTACTTCACTTATTAACTTTATGATATTTCTATATATGTTTATTGTTATTGCTATATATCTTTATAATATTTCTATAAAGATATTTTCCTTGTCAATATTTCAATTACTCTCTGAGATCAAGTGTATGGTTATTTATCAGTCTTCAGGATAATGAGTTGATTCCCTGTAATGTGACCAGTCATCCCTCTTTGCCTGAGATGAACATGTTTCTCAGGACATGAGGCTTTTTGTGTCAAACCTGAACAGTCCCAGGCAAACCCTGTGCAAATCAGGACAAATCCCCAAAAGGAACTGAGGAGGATGTTTTTGTGACCCCATGAATTTAAATATACTTGATGTGCTGCAATCCATTGGATTCATTTTATTATTGATTCAAGAATCATTCCACCTTTAGCCAGTGAAAATCTTTTCAGGTTTGCTCTCAAGTCTTTTAACATGGACTCTGTAGTCATGGATAACTTCCTAGTTTTCTGGGATGACAAGGTATTCTAAGCTTATTTTGTACATTTCCTCCCTGCAAAATGGAATCAACCATCTATGATTAATGATAATTGTGTTTTTTCCTTTTTAGTCCTGATGTTTTTATTATTTTAATGCACTGGTTAAGATAGGCTGCCCTGGTAGCTCAACTGGTAAAGAATCTGCCTGCAATGCAGGAGATGCTGGTTCAAATACTGGGCTGGGAAGTTCCCCTGGAGAACGTGTACAGTACCCACTCCACTGTTCTTGGGTTTCCCTGGTGGCTCAGATGTAAAGAATCCACTTGCAATGTGGGAGACCTGGGTTCGATCCCTGGATTGGGAAGATCCCCAAGACCCTTAATGTAGAGTAAAAGGATAATACTGGAACTCCTGTGTTTTCAAGTTTTTAAGGGAATGTTTTTAACATTTCACTTTAAAAACAAACAAAACTCCATTTGTCAGGTTAAGGAAGTTCCCTTTACTTCCTAGTTTACTAAGAGATTTTATAGCTAAGAGATTAATTAAAAATATGTACCAATATTAAATTTGACCAAGTTACTTTTCAGCATTTAGTGAGAGAATTTTATATTTAATATATTTAGATGGTGTGTTGTTCAAATATGAAGCCTTCCTTATATTTCTGGGGCTTCCTGGTGGCCAGACAATAAAGAATCTGTTTGCAGTGCGGGAGACCTGGGTTCAGTCCCTGAATTGGGACGATCTCCTGGAGATGGGAATGGCAGCCCACTTCAGTATTCTTGCCTGGAGAATTCCATGGACAGAGGAACCTGGTCGGGTCCATGGAGTCTCAAAGAGTTGGACATGACTGAGTGACTAACACACATACACATATTTTTGGGTGTATCGGTATTATTTTAAATATTCAGTACTAGATGGATAATATATTTAGAAGTTGTCATTGCTTTTTATAAATAATGTTGGTCTATAATTTTTGATTGTCATCTATTCTTGTTTTGGTCATTATGGTTCTCTCTTAGGCTCAGAATAATGCATTGACTAGCTTCCTGTTTTTTATTATTCTCAGTATTTGGATATGGTTTGTATAATATGGAAATTATTGGTCTTGGGTTTGATATAACTTGCCTATAAAACCATATGTATGTATAATGTTTTAAATTTCTTTAATTTATATGTAAATTCAAACTTTATAATTTTCTTATCAGTTTTGCTATATTATAATTTTTAGAAAATTTTATATTTTGTCCAAGTTTATAAATTTATTTGTATGAATCTACATCTTGCATTTTCTTGTAATTATTTAAATTTTTACTGTGCCTGTAGCTATAATCTTATTTTACACAATATTTTTGTGTCTTGTTTTAATTTCCTTGAGAAAACTTATTAGGGATTTGTCCATTTTGTAATTCTTTTCAAAGGACCATTTTAAATTGATCCTTTTCATTGTTTCTTTCTCTGTATTTCATTAATTTTAGCTCTCATTCTTACCTTTATTTATCCTATTTTTGTTGTTTACTATTGTCTCTTAAGACTTTTTGATTGAATGTGTAGCTCATCATGTTCAGTTTTCTGTTTTTAATATATTTTTAAGCCTGTAAAATTATTCTGTATTGCTTTAGGCTTATCTCTGAAGTGTTAAAATATAAACCTTTCATTATAGTTCAGTTGTAAATATTTTAACAATTCCACTATGTCTCTGGTTTACAAATTATTTAGAAGTGCATTTTTTTTCTTTTTTTAATTTTTATTTTATATTGGAATATAGTTGATTTAGCATGTTGTATTAGTTTCAGGTACACAGCGATGTGATTCAGTTATACATTTATATATAAGTTTTTCAAATTCTCCCATTGAAATGACTACAGAATAGAGTTCCCTGTGCAGTGCAGTGGGTCCTTTTGCTTATCTATTTTATATGTAGCAGTGTGCACATGTTAATACCAAACGTTTCATTTATCCCCTCTCCTTCCCCTTTGGTAACCCTATGTTTGTTTTTGTGGTCTGTGAGTCTATTTCTGTTTTATAAATAATTTCATTTGTATAATTTTTTAAAGATTCTACATAAAAGCAGTATCATATGATATTTGTCTATCTCTCTCTGACTTAATTCAGAAGTGCATTTCTTTTTGCCTTTAACATTGACTTTTAATTGACGGATCTAACTTTGTTTATGGTAGCAAAAGAATATAACCTGTGTGATTTTGATTCTTTACTACTTGCTTTGGTCAATTTGTGCTCAACTTTTCTGAATACTTTTTAAGGGCAAATTGCTGGATATAGAATTGTTGAGTGGATTAGTTATATATATGTTAACAAATTACCCTTAGAATGAATTTGCAAATGGAAATTTCGGCACCATTACTACAAGGTTTTGTTTTGTGACATCCTTAGAAGCACCAGAGAGTCTAATATTAAAAAAATTAACAATTCATAGAGAAAAAATGTTTTATTATTTAATGTGCTTTTGCTCATCACTGAGGTTGAATTCTTTTCATATTTTTGCTGTTGGTTTCTTAGTTGAAAATTATTTGTTCATATCTATTTTTTTAAATTGGTATAATTTTTCTCTAACTTCTTTGTAATGATATTTTATTTTTAAGGCCATTAAACAGGCTTGTTTACAAAAGATCATTGTCCTGGAGTTCACTACTGTTTCTTAACCAGATAGATATGCAGCTGAATATATATTATATATTTGTAGTATATAAATATTATGCAATATTTATTATACTGAGCTCCTTAAACTAGCCACATTTCTGGTTAATTTCCACCCCAGAACTCACCATTGAGATCCTGGCTGCTGAAATTGTCATTCCAGAAGTGATAATGACATGAGTAATGAAAGGTACACATAAAGGATAGAGAGACCTGTTTAGAAAAAGGAATAGCTTCTGGCCAAATCAATTTTTTGAGAGTGGTTTGTTATAAAGGGTAAATCTGTTATAAAGGAAATCTTATCCATAGAAATGATTATGGAATGGAGAAGTCCTCAGACTTCCTTACAAGCCTGGATTGGGTATAAGACAGGGCTTGGGAAAATTGCACATATAGAAGGAAACAGGTGGTAACAAAGTTTCCTGAAGTTCAAAAGAATTTTAAAGAAAATCTGCTGTCAATGACCTCAACAGTATTCGAGTGTCTAATTATCAATGGTGTCCTTTACTCTTCCAAGTTCAGGCCTCCATCAGTCCCCATGTAGTGTTAGCAAGGTCGCCCTGTTTTCAGAATCGTGTTAATGGGCAAGACTGTCCCCTGGAGGCCACACAGAGAAGCAGCCTTTTTAAAACATTCTAGCCTCATAGTTCTAGGGCTCCCCTGGTGGCTCAGCTGGTAAAGCATCTGCCTGCAATGCAGGAGACCCAGGTTCCATTCCTGGTTTGGGAAGATCCCCTGGAGAAGGAAATAGCTACCCACTGCTTGGAGTGTATTCTTGTCTGGAGCATCCCCTGGACAGAGAAGCATGGGCAGATCCATTGGGTTTTAAAGAGTTGGACACCACTGAGCGACTAACATTTTCACTTTCCAGCCTCATAGTTCTCAAGTCTGGCTGCACATTAGAATAAACAGAGGGGCTTAAAAAATGTGGATTCCAGAGCCCTAGACCAATGTGGTGACACACTCCAGCATCACCTATTAAAATTTATACTTAAGTGAAAAAATAAGATAGAAATGAAAGCTACTGCTCTGCAATAAATCTAAACATGAACAGAATCAGAATTACTAATAGCAGGAAGATGAACTAAAGAAGATATTGAGAGAGAGAAAAAAGGAGACACTTTGTCTGCAGGTTTCCCACTTTGGGAAGGAGCCAGTTTTACAGAACATTAAGACTTGAAATTTTGAATGGGCCAGTTTTGGGATGTATATCTGTGATGTTCCCATGAAGGTTCTCATTTTTGTGAGACTCATTTTTGTGAGTTCTCATTTTTGTGAGTCAACATAACTTGATTGCTGATTATCTAAGTTTGCACTCCTAGTTCTCAAACCTTTGCTCTTCACTCAGCTTTCACTGGGTTCTGGCTGGCTGCGGTATTACCAGGGGTCAGCAACTCTAGAACCTCATCCAAGACTTGGCATCAGGATCAAGACTAGCATTTTGAGATTTAAACTTCTAAACAAACATTAATTAAAATTTTCATCTGGAATCATAGAATCACAAAAAAATTCAAACTGAAGGGCTTTTTGAGGCTCCCCAGACTAACTTCCTTCTTATAAAAATATGAAAAATTCATGTTAATTTTGACAATCAAACAAACATAAGAGATAGTTACCATTTCAATATCTTCTTCTCTATCCCAGGTACCTCATAGGGTACCTGATAGGGCACAAAGAAGCCATGTACATATCTAAACTTTTCCTTGCACTGTATCTACCTAAAAGAGGCAAAGTACTGCTAGTGGTCCTACCGACTTTCTCTAGGTGGTTTCTACCAACTTTTCTGCAGGTGACTTTCTCTAGTTTTCATTTCTGGGTGTAGAAACATGGTGCATGTGGAGGAAGAATTCCCATCAGCCAGTCTCTAAGTTTATAAAGTGACTTTCTGGATGGTTCTGGCTTCCTGAGGTAAAACCTGGCGGGTTGGAAGGGAAACCTGGCAATGTGTTTCTAAATACAGCTCTATCTGCTTTCTGTTAAGGGGAGACGGCTCTCAGATTCTGGTATTAGATTGTCAGTGTTACTTCTCAGCAATTTTGTCAGTCTTCATGACTTTTCTATTTTCTGTGTCGATAAGGAGGGAGAGAATTGCCACTTGATCTTCCTTTACATATGGATTTCTCTAACATGACTGCTTACTTCTTCAAAGAGAGTCTCTAGAGCATACTTTCCTGCAGAAGCTGTGAGATACAAATGTGTGCTGTGCTAAGCCACGATTTTGTGGTGAGTTGTCTTGTAGCCATAGGAAATGAATACACCTGCTAGTGGGTGCTTTTGTAACAAATATGTAAAAAGGCTGAAGGAATTTTGAGAAGTATGATAGAAAAAAAAATCTAAATTCCTTTGAACAGATTGTTAGTTTTAATAGAAGTTTGGACTTTAAGGACACTACTAGGGAAGCTGAAGCAGGAATTAAGGAACTGTTACTGTGAGCTGAAGGAACGGGAGCCCTTGTTAGGTAGTGGCAGAAACTGTGCAACTGTTTCCTGTGGTCATGCGGAAGGCTGAACTTGCTTGTACAGTTAAGGAGATTTTTAAGCAAAGCATGAACATACCACTGGGTTTCTTCTTGCTGCTTATAATGAAATGCAAGAGGAGAGAGGTAAACTTAGGAAAGAATTGTTTAACAAAAAAGAACCAGTACTGTATAAATCTGAAAATTCTCAATTTGAAAAGATACTAAGACAGTGCAGCATAGAGAAAAATCTGAGTGAGAATGTACAACTTTTCATTAAAACATCAGAAAAAATTAATGGTGGGAGTATTCGGTCACACGAACGGTTCTTTCTAGAGATTAAGATGAGCCTCATAGATCCTTTCAATCAAACCAAAGGACCCCTAGGAAGCTTGAGAATATGGTCTGTCAGCCAACTGAGCAAGGGCCGAAATAGATGTTATGTGGAAAAGATTTGTGGGTGAAGACACAAACTTCATTGAATCCATGGGAGACCCATATTCATGCAAATCCCAATTAAAGTCCCTGTGGAGCAGCATCAGCGAAGTGTGCATGGTCACCTTTTCTGGGCTATGCGATCAACGTGTTTATGCATCTCTGTTGGGTAGACTCTTCTTGTTTCCAAGGAGTTGAATGTAGTGTAACAATTTTGACTCTCTCTGCCCCCTCAGTCACTTCTCTCAGAGGAGGGAAAAGTATTTTTTGATCACCCCGTTAAATTGTACCCTTCAATTTCTCAGTCTCTTGTTTATTGCTTCTATAACATATATCCTAATTTGCTTGTATATTGTTTAAATATCTATTTATCTTATCTTTCTCATTAGATATTAGGGAATCTGTTGTTGGACATATTTTTCTTCACCATCGTATCTTTGGCATCAAACACAGTGTTTGTGACCTACCCACAAATAAATGCGATCTAAAGCAACATGACTGCTATAAAGGTTCTTAAAATTTTTTTAATTTAATTTTTATTTTATATTGAGTATAGTTGATTTACAATTTTATGCTAGTCTCAGATGTATTGCAAAGTGATTCAGTTATGCATGTACATATATCCATTCTTTTTCAGGTTCTTTTCCCATATAGTATAAGATTTTATTATTGATTGATGGGAGTATAGTTGAATTATACTGTTGTGTTAGTTCCAGGTATACAGCCAAGTGATTCAGTTTTATATATATATATATATATATTTTCCAGATTATTTTCCACTGTAGGTTATCACAAGATATTGAATTTTGTTCCCTGTGTTATACAGGAACTCCTTATTGCTGATCTAGTTTATATATAGTAGTGTGTATCTGTTAATCCCAACTCCTAGTTTCTCTCTCCCTCCTGTTCCCCTTCAGTAGCCATAAATTTGTTTTTTGTGTCTGTGTGTCTGTTTCTGTTTTATAATTAGATTCATTTGTTCATTTGTATTACTTTTTTAGAGTCCACATTCAAATGATAGCATATAATATTTGTCTTTTACTGCTATAAAGTTTTATAGTTGCCAAGGGTGAGGGCGATTGCTACAGCTAAGTGTGAATCAAGGGTAGGATTTCAGTACTGAAAATGAGGATTAGAGAGTCTTCGAGGCAAGTGGAATGGCCTGAACAAGACTGTGAAGTGGTGAAGCATGCTGTGTTTTCGTGGAAAGCATTGTCTCAGGAGGAATCTGAGAAGGTTCTCTGTGGGAGAGAGACAGTGGAAAGCTCATCTGGCTGCACTGGGCAGGGTGGATCAGCATAGGTGGTCGGAGCCTGTGGGTGGGTGTTAGGGGCCTGGGGCATTGTGGTAAAACCAGCTGTGGGAACAGCTGTCTTTGATCCTGGTCCTGGCCCGCCTCCGGCCTCCTTACTGCCTGAAGTGGGAGGAGGGGGGATGAAGTCAGAAACGTCCCATCTGAGACAGGTACCAGTGTGCACACTAGAGGAGTTGCCCTGGTGTCTGAGATCTGTGGGGAGACAAAGTCAGGCAACAAGCTAATTAAAAATTATTTGTTTTGTTTTGAGCAAATGCTATTTTTATCTGCTGCTCAAATACCTCAGGCACTAGATTCAGGGAGGAGATGCTTCTGAGAAGGAGGTCTGGATACCATTTCTCTATTCTCTGAGCCCAGGGGTGGGTGGGAATGTTTTTCCAGAAACAATCAGCAGTTTCCTCCTAGGACCCCAGAGGATCACTCACAATTCCTGTTTCTCAGTGTCTTTCTGAGTGTGTGTGTGTGTGTGTGTGTACCCAGGCTTCTGCAGCCTGGGGTGTTTTTGGCAGACTCCTGGGTTTTTGTTTTTCTTTCTTTCTTTTTCTGCCATCTTTGCTCTGTGTTCTGAGAACACAATGACACAGATTTCTGACTGTCATTGTGAGCTGCTGAGACCGATTAATTTAACCTCTTCTTGGAAGTTCACTAAATAGCATCCATTTGTTGATTTCTAGTTACACAGAATAATAAGGTAGAAAAAGTTAACCATGTGCTAACTATAGGCAAGTAGAACCCAGATGGATTGGAACCAGAAAGCTGATGATAAAGATTCCAAAAACATCACCTTGTTACCTCATCATGAACCAATCAGAAGAACTGTGTATGAGCTGATCACCCACCCTGTGACCCTGTCCCTCACGTTGTCTTTAAAACCCTTCTAAAAGCCTTTGGGAAATTCGGGTGTTTTGAGCATCAGCTGCACTTTCTCCTGGCTTGGTGCCTTACAACAAACACTGTACTTTCCTTCACTGCAACCTGGTGTCAGTAGATTGGCTTCATTATGCATTGGGTGAGCCCACCCAAGTTTGGTTTGGTAACACATAAATGAGAGGCTTAAATAGCTCACATAGCTTAAATCTGGTATGGTTAAGTAGATAGTCACATGAGAAGATCTCTTCCACAGAAGCCTTCTCAGAAGAAGTGTTATCTAAGTCAGGAGCTGCCAATGATCATAAAAACTGGTGTGTGTGTGTGTGTGTGTGTGTGTGTGTGTGTGTGTTTGGTGGGGGAAGGGAGACAGTAGGATGTTGCTTAGAGAGAGAAGCTACCAGACAGAGGAAACAAAAGTGAGAAAATGGCTGCTATCCAAAAGTCTACAAACAATAAATGCTGGAGAGGGTGTGGAGAAAAGGGAACCCTCTTACACTGTTGGTGGGAATGCAAACTAGTACAGCCACTATGGAGAACAGTGTGGAGATTCCTTAAAAAACTGGAAATAGAACTGCCATATGACCCAGCAATCCCACTTCTGGGCATACACACTGAGGAAACCAGATCTGAAAGAGACACGTGCACCCCAATGTTCATCACAGCACTGTTTATAATAGCCAGGACATGGAAGCAACCCAGATGCCCATCAGCAGACGAATGGATAAGGAAGCTGTGGTACATATACACCGTGGAATATGACTCAGCCATTAAAAAGAATTCATTTGAATCAATTCTAATGAGATGGATGAAACTGGAGCCCCTTATACAGAGTGAAGTAAGCCAGAAAGATAAAGACCAATACAGTATACTAACACATATATATGGAATTTAAAAAGATGGTAATGATAACCCTTTATGCAAAACAGAAAAAGAGACACAGATGTACAGAACAGACTTTTGGACTTTGTGGGAGAAGACAAGGGTGGGATGCTCTGAGAGAATAGCATTGAAACAAGTATACTATCAAGTATACTATGAAGGGTGAAACAGATCACCAGCCCAGGTTGGATGCATGAGACAAGTGCTCAGGGCTGGTGCACTGGGAAGACCCAGAGGGATGGGGTGGGGAGGGAGGTGGGAGGGGGGATCGGGATGGGGAACACATGTAAATCCATGGCTGATTCATGTCAATGTATGGCAAAAACCACTACAATATTGTAAAGTAATTAGCCTCCAACTAATAAAAATAAATAGAAAAAAAAGTGAGAAGAGTTGGGGGGTCATCTGGGGGTCCCTGGGCTTCATTATTGAGCTACCCAAGCACAGATTCTGCTAACACTCTGGATACAACTCCTTCCCAAAAGGGGTGTTCCTGGAGGAGGCCCTTGGGATGTGACCTGGCTCTTTCCTCACAGACTGACTTAGGGACACATTTTTCTTTTTCAAATGTGGTCCTCATTCTTCTTTTAACTTCAGCCCCTTGGTTTGAGTTTGCACCCACTCTGACTTAATTCTTGACCTACATAAACTTTCCTTCTTTCAGGCCATGAAGGCTCTCAGAAGGAAGACTATAGAGATCATAAGCACACCCGTGCCATGGGGTACTATTATTGGTATCATAAATTGTGCACCTGTTTCATTTAGTAAGTCTCAATTGAAAACCATTTTCTGGTTGGCTGAATTATTTCCTTATCATCTTACTTGTTTTTCATTTTATCAACAAAAAATGTAAGTTCATTATGGCCAGGAGCCCTAGTTCTAACCACCCCCTCATTTCTTCATTTTTTAAAAAAGGGTTAGAGAACCATTATGAGTGTCTAGAAAATGTTTCCTGAATATGGAATTTTTCATGGCATTGCAGATGGAGGTGAGAGTAAGGAAAATCAGGCAGTATTAGACTATTTCACACCCCCTTAGTACTTAATTAATAAGATCCCTTCTCTAAGCTCCAGTCTCTTCATCACTAAGAAAATAGGAACAATCAGAGCATGACTTCTTCATCTTCTCACTCCGAGTCTGCAGTCATATGCCTCTGAAGCTGTGCCCTGTTCCTTTCCTTCTGTTTAATGGATGAGCCCTCCCTGCTTATGTTAAGGCCAATTCCTCTATTTGTACTTGGACCCTGTCACCTCTGCCAACTCAAGGACTTCGTAATGCTTGCTTCCGTTCTCTGCATTATCAGTTTCTATCTCTTCGCTGGATCATTTCAGTCAGTATGTATAAATATTATATACTATCCTGTATGCTGTCTCATGCCCCTGATAAAATATCCCTCGCCTGGCAGTTTTAAATTCAGCATCACGGGGAGGTAGGGAAATGTGGGTTTTCTTGTATTTGCCCACTGATTTCTCTGCTATGTGCCTCTCTCCCTCTCCCGGGATTTCTTTACAATATTTATAGGAAAATAGTCTATTTTGAAAAATTCTAATCTCAAAAGGATGGACGTTAATCACATATAATGGGAAAACAGAAAATATGAAGAAGAAAATAAAGATCACCTTTTAAATCAATTATGCAGAGAAGCTTTGTTAACAGCTTAGCATTTTAGCTTTATATATGTATGTTTACAAAATTGTAACAACATGGTATATTCAGTTTTATTTATTTATTTATTTCTCATAACAGCAAGAGTATTTCCAGATCATTAGTATGGTTTTAATGGCTGCATTTATGTAGACATTGTCATGATTTATCTAACTATTCTACTACTGGTAGACATTTATATTTCCCCTGACTTTGGCATAATAAAAAGCATTACAATGAAATACTGTACTTCTATAGAATTATTTATGCATGTTTATGGTTATTTCCTATGAATTAAATTAGTATGGATTAAATTAATGGGAAGACTCATATAAACTTTCTATCTCTTTCTCTCTCTTACTCTCTCTCCCAACCTCCCTATGGTAGCAAAACTCAGAATCCAAAGTATATGTTTTTTCCACCACTGGAACTTATCTTCAGTTAGAAGCTTTCAGGGATTTCAAAGCATTCCTTAGCTCTTTTCTTGGGCATTGTCATTATAACTTTTCTTAAAAACCTATATCTCTAAATAACAAAAAGTGTTCATGCTGACTGTCATCATCATGTAATACAGAGACAGGTAAAGGAAAAGTTGCTATCTTCTGCTAGTCACGTCCCAGTCCTTTGGTCCCTGGAGAGGAGGTTAGGAGAGGGACATTTTGTACCCGCTGTTATTTGAAGTCAAAATTTTCTTTTTTGCACATGCCTTGCATGTGACTTGCCTTTCTGTTTTGTTGTTTTTTTTTTTTTTTCTGAAAAACAACTCTTTATCTGGTTAGAAACAGGGTAGGGTCAGTTTGAACTTGTTTTATGAGTGCTGTAAGAGTTACCTGTTGAAGATATGACAAATATGAGAGACTTTTGAAAAATATCCTTGATGTAACTGTTGAAAATGAAGAAGGACATCCTGTTCCCTTATGGATTTTCAAGTGCTTTCAAAATTGAGAAAACACTGAATAAATCTGAAAGACAGTTGAATGCTATGTCATCAGACAGAAGATATTGTTTTCAATTAGAGATATTGCATTGCTATGTAAAGTAAATCTGTTAGAATCATCTCATTTTTTAAAAATTCATTTTTACAACGAAGAATGCCTTTAGCTGTGCTCTCATTTTAGGAGAATCTGCATGGTCCTTTTATATTGATTGAATAAATTAGACCTAAATGGACAGTGCTACATTTGAGTGACTTGAGTGTTAGTATCTCAGTCGTGTCTGACTCTTTACAACCCCATGAACTGTATAGCTCGCTAGGCTCCTCTGTCCATGGAATTCTCCAGGCAAGAATACTGGAGAGGTTAGCCATTCTCTTCTCCAGGGGATCTTCTCCACCCAGGGCTTGAACCCAGGGCTCCTGCAGATTCTTTACCAGCTGTTTACTAATCAAAAGGTTAGTGAGTCAGAGCAGGCCTCATGGAAGCACAGTTTATAAGCACAATAATCAGTGTTCATTAACAAATATCCAACAAGTGAAGTTTCTGTAACAAGCATTCCTAGTTAACAGTTCTTGGAACCATTAGGCTAGTATTTTCATTATTATAAGAAAGCTCCTTGCTCTTTTTAGTTAACAGAGATAAGCAGAAACTTTATACAATTATAAGATAGGAAACATGATTTAGCTTATTTTTATAGTCACTGGCATGTCACATGCACTCATTGCTTCTAACTACCTATATGGAGTTAAAACAAGCATTAATTGAACAATTATCATGTATCAGGCACTGGCATCTCTATGAGGTGCATATAATTTACAATCTCAATTTTTCAAAAAGACTGAAGAGTGGAGAAATGAAGTAATTTTAAGGTCACAGAGTTAAAATCTGAAGGATCTGCATATAGGCAGTCTGTACCTGGAGCCTGTGCTTTTTAAAAAAATATTTATTTATTTTTAATTGACTGATGATTGGTTTACAATAGAGCCTGTGCTTTTAATCTCTGTCTTGTACTCTTAATTTGTTTCACCAAAGGCTCATTATCAACCCAGTGCTTTTCAGTCTCAAAAGTCCCTGTATCAATTACTTCTTAAATTTCTCTCAAAAATAATAGCATTTAGTTTTAACTTGACTTTTCATCTGGGTCGAATCGTGGCTATTTGAGACTCCTAAAAATTCATTTCCACAAAGAGCTACTGGGTGAAAGTATACATCTGTTCACTGAGCCATTATTTCAAGACTTCAAGAATACGTGCAGGTTGGGTCTTTTCAACACTTACACAAACATAACTCAATGTGATGAGATCACCAAGCAACTTACATTTTAGGAGGTGACAATAGGGAATAAAAAAAGACTCCATTTTTCTATTAAGCCATTCTGTATGTGTGCTTGCTGTCACCTGCTGATTGATGACATCCTGCTGGCATGGCCGATTCAGTGGGAGAACCGACACAGATGTACACAAACGGTGTGGAGAATGGGGGCGTCCATTCTCCTCCTGAAGTGATGCCGCTTGGGGGCTAGATTTATGGTATATTTTATTGGCAACAGTGACTCCTATGAGGTTTCTGAGAAGGTAGAGAACAAATGTCTGTTAGGCCTTGAATGTCAATTGTTCAGAAATTCTGAAACATATGCTGGTCAATGGGTTTGCTGTCAAAACAGAAAAGATTGATAGAGAGGAGGACGTTTCTTTAGAGAACAGCATGCAGTCCTCTGCCTTTGAGTGCCCTTAAGGGAGGCCAATTTGCAAGGCTGGTATTTACTCTTTCATTCGGCTTAGTTGAAGCATTTACATAGTAATGTTTTCAGTTTAACGTGGGAATGTTATTTTAAATTCTATACACGCTGCATATAAAAGTGTCCAAATGAATTATCTTATGTGTTTACTGTGTCTGGATGCTTGTTTATGTGCCTGTTTGAAACTACTATTTGCCAGTCCCTGCTTTCATTCTGAAATAGTGTCGGCAGGGTCTCCTAACAGGGACTATGTGTTCCTCTGGTGCCTCTAGTAACAAATTCCCGTCTTTCAGGGTTACCCCAAATTTCATACTAACCCAAGCTACTTCTTTTAATAAGTATCCAGGTTAGTGGTTTTCCATTGGGTGTTTTGGTTTCCTAATTTTTGAAATAGCAGCTAACCCTTGACTGGCCTGGGGGGTGGTGCATGTAATACGTGTGAAAGTGATTTGTCATTTCTGTAGGAGCAGGAAAGACATTGAACATGGCTGATCTGGAGACTAGAAACCTAGCAGGTAAACATTTTGCAGTTTACTCAGATGTATAAACCACAACAGTTTTATTTTCTATAACAATTTAATTTCTAACTCCAGTAACCATTTCATCTAGTATCAGAAAACTTGTTTTAAGCAGATATAGGATTTTCTTAGTTAAATTGTAATTTTTAAAGTCAATTCAGGATTTCCTCTGACCGTTCAGGTTTCCCTCGCTCCATCCTTGGTTTGATGTCTAAGCTCTAGAAGCCTTAGTGGTGTCCTGATGTTGGCTGGGGCACCTGGCCTGCGTTGGCACCTGCTGGGATGCAGGGCTTTGGGTCTGGCCTGCCACATCACTGTCTCTGTGTCTCTAGATGTCTGAGTCCCTCTGGGTTTCTAGTTGTTGATGTATGTGTTCTGTGTCCCTTGAAACTGAAATCTCTCCAGATTCACTAAAGCTCTTTCAATAAATTTCCATGTTTTTTGGTGTGTCTGTGAAAACTCAGCTGCTCTAACATCACGTATACAGAATGGATAGAATGGGGCTGTCTTGGGCTCTCTGGGCCCACAATCACTACAGCACAGCTATCTCTGCCCTGGTGGAAACTTGCAAGTCTATTGTCTTTCTGATAGGAATTAGGTAAGTCTCCTAGTCTCAGATTCCTACAAGCCTGTTTGGGGCTCCACTGGTGGGCGGTGATATGAAGGTTGGGCACAGAGGTCTTTATCAATGTCTTAACTGTGTTGCTTTTGTTTCCATCACCCCTAGGAATTCCCACAGACCTAGAAATTTGTATTAAATCGAGAGTTTGTATCAGCCCATTTTTCTCAGAGATCTTTAGTAAGGCATAGGTTTTTTTTTTTTTAAACTCAAGGATTATAGCCCAAACTCAAACTCTTTTTCTTTTATTCTGTTGATTCTAGAGAAATTGTCTAAATTTTATTTTGAAGTTGGAAAGCAAAGAATTTATTTTTTAATTTTACTTATTTTTTATTTATATATTTATTTTTATTTATTTTTTCTTCTATGTTCTTTGTGCTCTTCCTCCTACAATATAGGAAGTCAGGACTTCCTGCCTAATGTGAGAAGGATGACAGAATGAAATAAAATACACATCTGCCTATATAAAAATGGTTCTTTGTCCCTGAGATGATTGGGATTGGGTATTAAGACAACCAGGTACACTATTAATAACACCTTTTTATGATATCAGAGAAAATATAAGTGATTACCTTCTGAGATACCATATAAGAAACTGGATAAGCGCATTAACCATGGAATCAGATGGTTTGGATTCAAATCCTGGGAGTGTGTAACACAGCACAAATTATTTAAACTCCTTGTGCCTGGTTTCTATAACTGGGCAAATAACTGGAATTGTTATAAGAATTAAATAAGTTAATAATGTACAATACTCAGAGCAGAAACTGTTCAACAGTAAGCACTTAACAAATATTAATTATTGTTATTAGATATTGCCAGCTTATGTGCTGAAAACATTTAAAAGTGATTGTCTCATATATACATGTTCCAAATAATGCACATAGCATCCAAATTTAGATATTTTGTTTCCTTTCCAGTTGTTTTGCCCATGTTATCTACTTTAAACTTTATTTTTGTTCTCTTCATAAAACTGATTAGTTTGCACTGATAAAACTTTTTTTATCCACATGGAATTGCTCAATACAAAATGTACCTACCAGAATTGGTCAAACTATGAGGTTAAGGGCATAGTCCTCCAGACTGCCATATCTACCCAAAACTTAGAACTCCAGTTTCAAGGATTAGGAACCAACTACAAAGTTGAAGGGAAGAGTCTACACAACAATGTCCTTACTTCTGACAACTTCAAGTTTAGGGGTTTTCAGGAACCACCCTTAGGTTTCGTTATATGCTAGAAAGACTCGAAGAACTCTTTGAAACCTATTATACTCATGGCTATTTTTATTATAGGAAACAAATATATTAAAATCAGCCAATGTAAGCGATGCCTAGGACAGTCTGGGAAGATTCCAAGCTTGAAGCTCCCATTGTCCTCAGCGATGGCTTATCTTCTCAGCCTCAGTGTGTGACGATACTCACAGAGTAATGTCAGCCCAGGAAGCACACCTGTGCTTTGGTGTCCAGAGTTTTTCTTGGGGCTTCATTATGTAGACACAATTGATTAATTGCCCATGTGGTTGAATTTAGTCTCAGGTTTGATCAATATCATGTAACCCAAAGCCCCCACCACAGTTGATATGGTTGGGCTTTCTGGCATGACCAGCCCCCCATGCTAACACTATTAGGTAAGACCAGCCTCAAGCTGAGTCATCTTGTTAACAGGAACTGTCAAATGTGATCCAAGGGGTCCACTGTCTATAACAGGGATGCTCCTATGATTCTGGAGCTTCCAAAGATTTAGAGATTCCCTTCCAGAAGCTGGGACAAAGGCCTGTCTTTGGTCAAAGCTAAATTCCTTACTATATATTAATAGGAGAGTAAGCAAATTTTATTATCCATAACCCAAAATTTCCCCTTTCTCTCAGGGTCCAGCTCATTACAATCTCTCACCTCAGCCCATCCAACTTAGGAGATGACTAGTCTAACATTGTTTCTGTATCTACTCTACAATCAAACATATTCTCTGCAGTTTTCCATGATAGCACCTGCCTTTGTGTGAATTCTGTTTAAGGTCTTTATTTTTTGACTGCAGTCTTATTGAGCTACAGCCTCACTCCCAGAGACACTGTTTCCTGTGCTTCTAATCCTCTTCCATCAGAATTTGAGTTAATGGATGTGTCACTGGGAGCATTCACAGTGAAGGAACAGTCCAACGCAGAGGAAGATAGATGCCTGATGGCTGAGATTCATTCATTTATCAACTATTTATCACATCTTTTTTCTGTGCCAGGCACTATTCTGGACACAGAATATTTAGTGATGCTTAGAGGTTAATGGGAAAGGCAGATATTTATTGTACACAAAAATACATAGCAATTGTGATAAGGTCTACAAAGCAAAACTTGTTTTACTGTTTCAAAAAAAAAATTATAGGTTTCTTTGAAACAATAAAACAGAGAGGACAAATTTAGAGGTGGAGGGGGGCAGGAAATTGTTCACTGAGGAAGTGACATTTAACTCCAGATTTAAAGATTGGGAAAGGATTAGCCTAGTGACTGGAACTCTCATTTGATATGAGCTGGTAAGAATGGCATTGATGTAAGCCCTAAATTTAGTCTTTGTATGGTCTCCCCACTCCCACAAAATGAGGAAAATAATCTTTAATGAAACTTGAAAGTCAAAGGCCTTTGTATTTAAGGCTTTAACTGGCTCTGGAGTCAAAAAGAAATCTAGTGAAAATAATTAGTGAAGTTGTGAAACCATTCCAAGAGGAGGAGCCTTTGAAAAGTTTTCAGGGTGTCTCATTCCCATGTGCATAATAACAATTGAAAGCTTTAAAAAATCTTTCAGGGGGTTATGCTAATGGAATCTAGCTTATGAGATTCACTGTGCTTTCATTCCATGATATATCTTGAGCTAGTCATCAAAATAGACTTTGTTCTTCTTCATAGTTACTGTTTTGGCAAGCAAAAGAACCAGAAATCATAGTAAAACATCACTAGTATTCCTTGTTAAGACGAATCAATGTGCAGCAATGAAAAGGTTAGGGAGCGCTAATACCCAGCTTAAAGTATATTGAAATGAAAGCCAGGGTGGGCTTCAGAGTAAACACTGAAATGTCAGTGTGATACATGACAAGAAAGGAAGAGTAATCGGCTTTACTTAGTCTAAGCAGATAGGGATTCTGGAAGCGGTGTTAGATGACTTGCAGAATCATTCGTCAGTCTGGAGAAACAGACTCTGGGCCTGACTTCTAAGAGCAAAGACCAGAGCCACCCATTGAACTGGCCTAGTAAGGAGGTGGCCGTCCCTGTGCCAATCACAGGACCGCCTGATGGGGGCGAATCTTCTGGACTGGAAGTGGCCTCCACTGCCACCAGACACAGAACATGTAGCCAGGCTGGCCCAACCAGGAAGTTACTGCTCCTGAGCCAATGAATCAGATGCTGCTGCTGCTGCCAACCTGAGAACAATGCAACCCATACTGCCTCCCACCAAGGAAAGTAATGTCCTTGCCTAGACTACTCTTCCTGTGCCTCGCCTCCTGACTTAAGGCAATGGAGCCTGGGAAGTAGGTTAAAAAGTTTTCCTACCTTGGGAAGGCAAGGTTCATAGCATGAGAAACTGTCAATGTGGACATCATGTCTAATACTTTTCAGAAGCCATTAATGATGGTTGTTCTTTCAAGTAAAAAAGAATGCCCAGAGAAATACAACAGCAGAGATGATTGTAAGAATAACTGGGAGAGTCCAAAGAATTATAGATCCTCAATCTAAGAAGATGAAGAATGAGAGGAAATATGGAAAGTATTTAATAACTTAATGATGTCACAATATATAGTGTAATGAACTCAATCATTATAATGAGTAAAACTGAGTTTTGAGGTTGATTTAAGTATAAAAACTTTAAATCATACAAAGCCACATTTCTACAAGTGTCTGCATGGTTTGAATTTATTTCAACTCAACATTATGCATAAATGAATTAAAGGTAAGAGACAAAAACTAGATTTTAAAGAAAACTGTATGATTGTTATCGGAAACAAATTAGGTTTATTAGTAACTGTTTCCCAGTGCCATAGATGGGTGACATTTATTTTTGTCCTTACCGTTTAACTCCATCAGATGCAATTGTTTCTTAAATATTTATATGAAGCAATTTTTTGTTTAGTGATGGGAGCTAGTGATGAGAACTAAAAAAATGAAATGTATGAAATGATTAAATAATTAAGGAATGTATGATCAAGCAATGAACTCCTTTTAAATTCTAGGTACACTTGAAGAGACACTGTTTCTTCTAATCCTTTTGGATGGATCTTTCCATGGCCTGCCATTTACACTTGCCTGAGACTCATTCTGCTGAATATTTGAGGGCATTCTCTGCAGATCTCCAGGGTTCTTTCTTTAAGTACTTCTCTTTTTTCTAGTATTCTGTCCTGTGAGCTCTAGCTCCTCCAGTCTCAGCTCTTGTCTCCTTGACTCAGGAAAGTCATGGGGTTCTTACTCAATTTCCCCTCCCTGTGTCATAGACTGGAAACTCTCTCAAGGTGAGAATCTGGCGGCAATGTTTGGGCTCCCCTCATTTGTTTCCCATCTCTCAGGGAGAGCTGTCATTTATTGCCTGGTGTACAGTGTCTTGGAAACTGTTGTTTTATGTAATTTGTCTGGGGAATTTTTTTTTTTTTTGGTTGTTTCAGATGAAGGGTAATCTGATCTTTTTTCTATGTTGACTGGAAGCAGAATTCCATATCATATGATTCATAGTGGGTGTATCCATTGTACAGATGAGCCAACATTTTAAAAATCACTTTCTCTATTGGTAGACATTCAGGTTTCTCCTTCTTGATTCTTAACATTTTTGGTCTTTTTCCCTTTTTCCAAAGTGGTTGCTTCTATTTGGCCCCAAATCATAGGCCTTAGTTGTTATTTATTTTCCTACAGCTTAGGTTTCAGTACCATTTTTGACACAGAAAAAACCCAAAGAGACAACTTCATCTTCAGCTTCAACTCCAGCCTGAGCTAGGATTATCCTCCCGCCAAGACATCATCGGCTACATCTTACTGCTTCTACTTTCTGTCATTCCAACTGTCAATAAAATGAAAGATATTCTAAAAGCTCATTTATACCTTGTGAAATTTCAACATCGGTTTCTCATCAGGAAAGGGAGGCTTGAAATTAGAATTGACTTGATAAGGTTTTGGAAACAGAACCATGTCAGAGGTTAATAGAGGTTGTTAGGCTTTTGGAGAACTCTGTTGGGTCTCAGGGACAAACAGAAGAGACAAGAAAAGAAAAAAGACAAAAAAGAGAGAAAAAGTTATGGAGTTGTGGTGGTGGGTGGTCATTGGCCTTTGTTAGCTCCAGGTCACCACTGACCCTCTCACTCTCACTGGGATCCTATTGTTAGGGGAAGCACACTGATTGAAACCACTCACCCTGGCCAGGCACCATAGTAACCATTTGCATGAGTTGTTTTATGACAGGAGATCCTGATAAGGAATACGGAACTAGTAAGCCACCACCAACCAGAAGAGTTCAGGAAAGGTCAAAAGAGGACACCGCGTGTCCGTCCACTTCCCAGAATCCCTCTCACTAGCATCCATCTTGGCTGAGTGATGCTGTGCCACCAGGACAGACTCTGAATTAGAATGATTGGTCAAAGACCACACGGAAACTAATCCCATCACCATAAAACCCAAAGACTGTGAGCCACGTGGCAGAGCAGTTCTCCTGGGTTCCCTCACCCTCCTGCTCTCCACCTGGGTGCCCTTTCCCAATAAAATCTCTTGCTTTGTCAGCACATGTGTCTCCTCGGACAATTCATTTCTGAGTGTTAGATAACAGCCCAGTTTTGGGCCCTGGAAGGGGTCCCCCTTCCTGCAACACTATTATGGAAGTCCTTGGTGTATTTAGAGCTGATCCTCTTTTGTGTCTTTCCCCCAGACGGAATCGATGGAGCATGGTCTCAGGGCTGGCTCTGTGCCTTACTGCTTTGTGTGTGAACAACTTGCTATAAAACTGCCTCTTCAGAAGAAATTCATGTGTTGATAAGATTCATTATCTTAGGACTTCAATGAAGAGATTTAAACTTTCACTAATAGTTGAAATGTTGGAAGACTTAAACAAATGAAATGAAAAAGAATGATGAATGACTGATGAGTGTCTGTCCTTGACATGGAAATGGGGTTTAGGAGTCTGACCCTTCTTTAACTGGAGAAGGGAGCAATGTTTCAGGACTTGAGAAAACATAGGAAGTTTGAAGAGGAAGTGGAGAGCCAATGAACATAATTTAATGTGCCAGAGCAGAAAGGATAAATAGCTAAAATGATTCCCAGAAGCATGAAAATAATATAATGGCTAGAAATCACATGGCCTCTCCAAGTGGTAGGTGAGGCAGAATGAAACCTTTGAGCTGAGCATCCAGCCTTATACACATTGATTAGCATGTGCCTGTGGATGGAATTGGGATGCAGTCAACATAATTTAGCCTCTAATTCCCTCAGCATCCAATCCCTTAAAACATAAAGGTTTCAGGCTCTCACATTTGAGTTCAGAGTGACCAAGGGAGAATCAGGGACACACAGAGTCATACAATTCTTCGGCCTGATGAAAGGGAATGTCTCTTTTAGCTGGTCCTGCTGGTTCTGGCTGGCTGTTCTGTCCTCCTTCATGTGTTTGGATAGATCAGTTTGGTTAATAAGGCCTTCACAAAGAAAGGAACACACAACTAAGAAAATATATATTG
Organism: Odocoileus virginianus; assembly: GCF_023699985.2. Lineage (NCBI taxonomy): Eukaryota > Metazoa > Chordata > Mammalia > Artiodactyla > Cervidae > Odocoileus > Odocoileus virginianus. The sequence continues at coordinate 15,567,996 of NC_069679.1, forward strand.
TCTTCCCTAATAGCAGAATATGACTGTGATAGCCAGGAGGCTAGTATGAAATAGTGTCCTGCGACTTTTTTCCAATATCCTAAACCTCTTTGGAAGATGCTTTTATTTACTACCTGACAGGATCCATTTATCTGAAGTATAGTCTGAATAAATGGACTTTCAACACTTGTTCATTCTTTTTCCTTGTCTCCTGACTGTATATCTTGAGCAAATAACATTTTTTTAAAGGGACCCATGCAATCTATGTTTTTACAAACTCCACAATCTTCCTTGCCTAAATGAAAAACATTGCTTGCTCAAATGTGCTTTGAATTTTATTCCAAATTCCAGTGGCCACAGAATCTTTGATTTATTTTCAAATAGCTAATGCTTGAGGCCAAATGTAGATCTCTCAGGCTGGGAGAGGTTGTTAGGGATCATCTAGAATTTCCCTCTGTATTACAGACTGTACTGTTGGAGCGCATGTGTAATGTATAAAGTCTCTGACTCATGACTAACAGACAAATTTAAGTCATACTGTCCATTATGTAGCTTCTAATTGTCAGGAAGCATTTAACAGGAGGCTTCCTGTGTGCTGTTTTGGATCTGTCAGGAAACCTTTGGCCCTTATTAATTCCTGAATATTCAGGAATTAAGAGGAGAGGCATGCCTTTCCCAGGGCTGAGGAATCCAGGCATTTCCTTTGTTAGTTTCTCATTATGGTGATAAGTACCCTCTTCTCTCTTTAATAGGGATCACCTTGTGTTTTATAAGTCTGGAATTTTAATCTTTATCTTTGCTGAGAGTAACTACCTTGTAAGGCAGTATATATGCCCACATCATGTGGATTAAAACACCTTTGCTCCATCAGAGCTTGGGTTCCCGTCTCTTTCTTTCTTTCTTTCTTTTCCTCTCTTTCTCTTTATCTCTCTATTTCTGGCTGATTCCCTGGAATGCGAAAGCCAGCTGCGTAACCCAGGGAATATTAGCCTCTTTCCTTCTTTCACTTTCTCATCATTGACTCCGGACCACCAGGTTCCAGTTCAATAAAGGACCAACACTAATCAGTGGTGTTTCTAAACATTATAATGATATGCTATGCATGTTGCATGCTAAGTTGCTTCACTCATTTCCGACTCTGTGCGACCCCCACGGACAGCAGCCCACCAGGCTCCCCTGTCCACAGGATTCTCTAGGCAAGAATACTGGAGTGGATTGCCATTTCCTTCTCCAGAATGATAAGGCAATCTGATAAGTAAATTTTTATATCCTCTAATAGTCTGATCTTTCTGTCCAAGAGTACACTGTGACTTCTAGGAGAAAGACAAAACAAAGATATTTAATTCATAAAATCTATTTCCTGATCTGAAACTTTAAAAAAAAGTCAGAATAGAGTGGGCATTCATCATGAAATATTAATGAAGGTTACATACACTTACACAGACACACTTCAAGTCATCACAAAGCTCTGCTCTGAAATAATACTTAAAAGAAAATAAACATCTAATTTAGTAGTAGTGAATCCAAACCTGGACAGGAGTCTGTGGGAAGAAAAACACAAGCTGCAACTAGTGAGTACATACCAGCTATGGATTTTAAAGGTCTTTTTTTAGAATTGTGGGCTACATTCTTAGGGTAAACAGTATCTGGATGACTTGGCCTTTCTGCTGCAAAATTCTAGAAGCTGCCATCACACAGAATAAAATATTATTGGCACTCTCTGGAGCAGTGCCATGGGCAGGCGCTGCTTGTGGGCCCTGGGGTCTCTGGGGTTCTTGTCTCATCCTATGTGACAGACACTGGGGGAGCAGTGATTGTTTGGTCTAAGCTTATTTTGCATCTTTCCTTTCAACTGCGGTGACTTCAGTGAGGGTAAATATATTTCTGAAGTGCTACCTTGAATTTATTTAGAAAAAGAGAAATTTCATGACTTTTATTGGAAAATGATTGAAAATGTCTCCTTTCCCCCAGAACTTCACTTTGGCTGATACAATGTTAGTCTTCCCATGGTCATCATTAATTTTTCAAACATATGTTGCACTAGAAGAGACTTAGGTATTGCCTTAATAAGGTATGTAACCAGGACATATGCTAATTCAGCTAAAAAAATTTAAACTTGAGCTACTCAAACTACAGGGCTAATGCAGAAAACACAGTTAAATTACAAGTAAGAATGTAGGTAATTCCCCAGAGGTCACTCTTCTGCAAACAAATCATTTACATTTATTTAGTGATTTAATCCATGAACATCTTTAGTTTTATAAACTAGATATGAGTTTCTATCAAAAGTAACCATAAAGGAACACCTTAAAATAGTTTTATCTTTTGAAAATGTACCCTGTTGTCTACTGTTCTGCCAATAAACCACCAACAGAATAACAAACAGCTCCCTCACCTCTGTGTTGTTCTCAGCTATCACTTACCTGCTTTCTTTCCCAACACAATTTCTCAAATGAACTATCTTTTCTGCTTCTATTGCTTTACTTCCCATTAACTCTTTATTTCCTGTGTACTCAGCTGTGTCCGACTCTTTGTGACCCCATGGACTGTAGCCCACCAGGTTCCTCTGTTCATGGAATTTTCCAGGCAAGAATACTGGAGTGGGTTGTCATTTCCTACTCCAGAAGATCTTCTGATCCAGGGATTGAACCTGCGTTTCTGGTGTCTCCTGCATCGGCAGGCGGATTCTTTACCAACTGTGTCACATTATTTTTGTTTAACCAATTTCAATTCATTGACCATCCTCCCAACTCAGGACACAGTTTCTGCCAAATGCACTAGAACTCCCTTGCTGCAAATCCAGTGGTCACCTTTGTTATTATCTTGCTCAACCTCTCGGCAGTCCCCTCTTGCAGTTATACAGGCCCCTCTCTTGGCTCTTCTGATTTTTCTCTGACATATGGCCACTATCTCTCAGTCCTCTTGGCTGCGTTTTTTCCCTTTTCTGCTCACCTTTGTGTCATAGTACCCAAATCTGATTCAAGTTCTCATCTCTTCACTAACTCTATTTATTCTCAGAAAATCTATCTCCCCTTGTCCCTTGGCTTTACATGCCATCTACATGTCAATGACAGCTGCAGTTTTAGCTCTATCCCTGATCTCTCTATTAAATTCCAAACCCATTTATCAAACTTTCTCTATGGCATCTTCATTTAGATTTCTAATGGGTATCATAAACCCAGTATGGCTAAAATAGAAATCTTAATTTCTCTTCAAATCTGTTCCAGTCTTTTCGGCTCCAGAATCACTGCAGATGGTTACTGCAGACATGAAATTAAAAGACACTTGCTCCTTGGAAGAAAAGTTATGACCAACCTAGATAGCATATTAAAAAGCAGAGACATTACTTTGCCAACAAAGGTCTGTCTAGTCAATGCTATGGTTTTTTCATTAGTCATGTATGGATGTAAGAGTTGGACTAAAAAGAAAGCTGAACACTGAAGAATTGACGCTTTTCAACTGGTATTGGAGAAGACTCGTGAGAGTCCGTTGGACTGCAAGGAGATCCAACCAGTCAATCCTAAAGGAAATCAGTCCCGAATAGTCATTGTAAGGACTGATGTTGAAGCTGAAACTCCAATACTTTGGCCAGCTGATTTAAGAACTGACTCATTGGAAAAGACCCTGATGCTGGGAAAGATTGAAGGTGGGAAGAGAAGGGGACGACAGAGGATGGTGTGTTTGGATGGCATCACTGACTCAATGGACATGAGTTTGAATAAACTCTGGGAACTGGTGATGGACAGGGAGGCCTGGTGTGCTGCAGTCCATGGGATTGCAAAGAATTGGACATGACTGAGCAACTGAACTGAACTGAGTCTTACCTATGTCAGGAAGTCACATCAAAATGTACCTGATTGTTTAGGCCACACATCAAGTAATCATTCTTAGTTCTGCTCCTTTTTCTTTGCTTTCTCACTCACTTAAACTAAAATTAGTTCTGTTAATTTCACTGTCAAATATGTCTCATATTTGCATATTTCTCTTCATCTCCTTTTTTTTTTTCACCCTAGTCCAAATCACTATCTTTTTACAAGGATTATTTCAACATTTCAACAGTCTACTAAATGGTCTCCTCACCCACACCCCCTGCTACTTCTGCCTCCCTACCTCTCTTTACCTACTTTCCACACCAGAACCAAGTAATGTTTTTGAAGAAGGTAAATGAAACCATATCACTGGCCTATTTACATTTTCCAGCAGCTTCTCATTATACTTGTTAGTAGATATCCCAGTATTACTCACCACGACTTTTGTAAGCGTCTACGTAACACTTCAAGGAAACATCTCGCACCAACTTCTTTCTCATTCACTCTGCTTTTCTGATTCTTAGTCCTGGAAAATACCAGGCTTTCTCCCATTTTAAAGCTTTTTATTTGCTTTCCCTATACCCCAAATCCTTTCTCCTCATTTCTTAGCAGAACCTGTTCTTTCTTTTCATTTGAATTTCAGCCAAAATATCATCTCAGAGACTTTTCTCCCTGACCAGTCAATGAAAGTGTTCTCTACTCTTGCTCTGTCTTATCACTTTCTTTTATTTTCCTCTGAACATTTATAAGATATGGTTTACCTTGTTTATTTACTCAGTAGAACATTAATTCAATGGGAGAAGCTTTTTTGTTTAATTTGTTCATTGCTATATCTTCTGGACTTAGAACATACCTGATAAATAATAAGTGCTTGGTAAATATTGGTGGAATGAGTGAATTTGTTTATTCCTGTATTTTTTATGTCCCTCTCTGCACCATATTGATATAAGCTTCATGGGTGGAGGGACTTTACCTTGTTTATAGTTGTGTACTAAATGTCTAGGCTATTGTCTGGTCCATAATAGTCCCTCAATAAATACTTATTGAACAAACAGGCAGAACCTAGAATGGGAGAAGAACAGGCTGTCTAAGCAGCACCCCTGGCCTCCTTGCCTCTCTTCTCCTCACCTGGCTCTCGCTGCCTGCCCGCCCTGCTGCTTGCTCGGTGCCCAGAATACCTTCCACCATGGCCACCTTGGCGAGCTCCCACTTGAACAAAGGCATCAAGCAGGTGTACATGGTCCTACCTTAGGGTGAGAAAGTCCAAGCTATGTACATCTGGATCGACGGTATTGCAGAAGGACTGCACTGCAAGATCTGAACCTTGAATTCTGAGCCCAAGTATATAGAAGAGCTGCCTGTGGAATTTTGATGGCTCTAGTACTTTTCAGTCTGAAGGCTCCAACAGTGACATATATCTTGTTCCTGCTGCGATGTTTCGGGATCCTTTCTGCAAGTACCCCAACAAGCTGGTGTTCTGTGAAGTCTTCAAGTACAACTGAAAGCCTGCAGACAACAATTTAAGGCACACCTATAAACGGATAATGGACATGGTTAGCAACCAGTGCCTATGGTTTGGAATGGAGCAGGAATATGCTCTTATGGGCACAGATGGGCACCACTTTGGTTGGCCTTCCAACGGCTTTCCTGGGCCCCAAGATCCATACTACTGTGATGTGGGAGCAGACAAGGCCTACCACAGGGATACTGCAGGGGTTCACCACCAGGCCTCCTTGCAGGCAGGCATCAAGATCTGGGGTAGGAATGCCGAGGTCATGCCTGTGCAGTGGGAATTCCAGATAGGACCCTGTGAAGGAATCAACATGGGAGATCATCTGTAGGTGGCCTGTTTCATCTTGCATCGTGTGTGCGAAGACTTTGGAGTGATCGCCACCTTTAATCCTAAGTCCATTCTTGGAAACTGGAATGGTGCTGGCTGCCACGCCAACGTTAGCACCAAGGCCATGCAAGAGGAGAATGGTCTGAAGTACATTGAGGAGGGCATTGAGAAACTAAGCAAGAGGCACCAGTACCACATCTGAGCCTACAATCCTAAGTGGGCCCTGGAACGCCAGGCGCCTAACTGGATTCCATGAAACCTCCAAAGTCAAGGACTTCTCTGCCGGCGTGGCCAACCTTGGTGCTAGCATCCACATCCCTCGGACTGTTGGCCAGGAGAAGAAAGGCTACTTTGAAGACCGCCGCCCATCTGTCAACTGTGACCCCTCCGCCGTGAAGGAAGCCCTCATCCTCACATGTCTTCTGAATGAAATGGGTGATGAGCTCTTCCAGTACAAGAACTAAGTGGGCTAGACTTGCAGCCCGCAAAGCACCTCTCAATTCTACATCTTGCTCCCACTCTTGCCCCTCTCAGTGTCATAATAACAATAACTCAAAGGGTAGAATATCAAGTTTTTTTTTTTTTTTAATTCCTCACACCCAATTAATATCTCTTGCTTTCTTTAGTCAGGATTGAGAGTCAAATTCTTAATCATTTCACAACCACCTACCTATCCCTGCCCTTTTATTTTTCCTATCACCGGAGCTTTCTCCTGCATTCGTTGGGGTTGGGGAAACATAACCACTGCTTCCATTTAATCAGGTGTGTTTGTCCAATAGGCATAGCTTTCTGGACAGAGAGCCCAGTCACTGTGAAGAGATGGGGAGGACTTTTCTGAGTGGTTTCTGAGTGGGGGACTGGGGTGCTGGATTCTGTGGTTTGGTTAGGATTTCCCTTCTTGGTGGGAGGTTCCATTACTTAGGAGGTTGTAACCAACTTTCTAATAAAACTGAGAATTAGAGGGGAAGGAAGGGTGGGAAGTAAGGTAGGAAAACGCCCTAGATCTCCTGGTGTGGTGCTTCCCTTGCCTGGGGCTCAATGCCCTGACAGGCTCAGCATAAATGGATGGATAGCCCTACCTTCAAAGAAAAAGTTCTCATTGTGTGGTCCTCCATTTACAACACAAAGCAGAGTAGTATTTTTATATTTAAATGTAAAAACTATATATATATATATATATATATATATATATATGGGTGTGCAGATAAATGTGGTTTTCTTTTTAGGGAGAAAAAGCCATTCTGGTTACCGGGAACCCAAATTTGAGACAAGTAGTTTGGTTAGAAATAAGGATCTCCTTTTGAGTTGGGGTGGGGTTGGGGTGGCCGTGCTGGAAAACTTGGCTGTTTGGGGCTGTTACTCTGTCGCTACCACTTCAGAGATTCTCTCTGCCCTGCTTGCCCTTCTGGGGAGGCTGACATTGGTTGGTTAACAGGTGGAAGCCCATGATAGCAGTAGTCATCACCTGAGCCCCGGGTTTGAAAAGACACACATGTACTTGTACACACAGGAGTTTGGCAATATGTGTTGGCTGGTCAACTTGAGCTTGGGTTTTATTTTTCCGGTGGGACTAGCATGTCACTAAAGCAGGCCTTTTGATATATTAAAAGAAATTTTTTAAAAAAGCAAAACAGAAGTTTAGATTTTAATCATATTTGTAGGGTTTCTAAGTCTTTGTTTTACAGAATTGCTTGCTTGCTTCATCTGTCTCCTCCCCATCTCTGCTCTGGAGGAGATGGGACAAGTCTGGAGTTCAAACAGTTGTAATTTTGTACCTTGGTGTCTTTTCTCTGAGTGTGAAATATTCCCTTCCTTTGTTAAGATTCCTGAGGAGTTACTATTTTTTTTTCTTTTATAATAAAACAAACTCCACTTTTGTCCTTAAAAAAATGAATGAAACAGTATGATTAATGTACCCAGTATTTGTGAAATAAATGTGGTTTAACATCACTTTTCTTGGCTGTTTAATGAAGAAGACTATCTCTTAATCCTGAGGAAGTGTTTTAATTCTTATCAATTTTCTCACAAATGTGATAGACTCAGAATAGCAAGTTATGTTTGTCACCTTCCCTGGACAGCAGTCTTATCCAGGGTGAAGAACGTGGATGCATGCAAACTGAATATAACCATAGGATGAACAGTATGTCTATTAGGTCATAAGCTCCTTGACAGCAGAGTGTCTCAGGCATTATATCCATGGAGACTAGAAGTGCTTTCATCTAGTTACTCACATTTACTGAATTGAAATGTTAAAATTTTAAGGAAAAAGATGGAATCCTAAACCTTTCCAGAAAGAATAAAAAAGTCATAAAAGAGAAAGATTCAAAGTGGTATCACCCTGCTTAACAGCAACTCTGGATATAAAGAAATAGTGGAATGCTACCTTCAAAATACTGAGTCACCAGAAGTGCTCTGTACTTTTCCTCTCATTAAAAAACTCAGTGGAAATAGCTTTTCTTCCCCAATACTGGAAATACTGATAGAATTTCAACTTATAGTCTTATATTCAGTCTAAATATTAATCAAGTGTGAGGGTAGAATAAAGATATTTTCAGGCATGCAAAGAGTGACGGAAGAGAAGTCCCATGCAGCTTTTATTACAGAGGTTTCAGAGAACGTGTTTTTATCAAAAATAAGGACTGAACTGAAAAATGAAGATACATGAGGTTCAAGATGCAAAATAACTCATACGGTGAGCAATGCTAAAAAGTCCTAGGATAACATTTGTGCAACAAAGTCAGAGTGATTACTTCACACAGGGTTGATGATAGAGGTCAAGGAACAGAATCTGTAGGAAAAAAAGAAAAAAAAAAGGATATTCTACTTGATATATTTGATGCATTTGGGAGAAATTATTAACAAATATTTTAAAAAATCTGTTGAAGAACTCACAAAATAAATAGGGAATTGATATAGGACAAATGAAAAAAATGAGGCAATTATTAACTAAAAGTTCCCTGGTAACTCAGTTGGTAAAGAATCCGCCTGCAATGCAGGAGACCCTGGGTCAATTCCTGGGTTGGGAAGATCCCCTGGAGAAGGGACAAGCTACCCACTCCAGTATTCTGGCCTGGAGAATTTGCACAGTCGAACATGAATGAGCAACTTACACTTTCACTTTCAATTGTACTAGAAAGGAAATGTAATCATTGTACTCATTTTGGCTGGACAGTGACAATATTGACATGGTCATAATCATATTTATCATATCGGTTTAACTCCATTTTGTGATATAACCATATTAGGAAGGTGACAGTGATGCTGTGTTACCATAAAACAAATTCAGTAGATAAAGTCTAATATTTTTTAAAATGTATTTATTTTTAGTTGTAGGATAATTACTTTACAATGTTGTGTTGTTTTCTGCCTGTACATCAACATAAATCAGCCATAGGTAGATAATGTCTAATACTGACAAATCAAGGAGAAAGCATATAACTTAGAAACTGCTAAAATGGAGTTGGATTGACAGTGGGAGTAGAACATCATATTGCTGTTTTTTTTTTTTTTTTGATGGGACGGGAGTGGGAGAACAGAACTTTGTAATACCTCTTACTTTTTAGATAATGTGCCACTAGTATTTTGATTTAAAATATCTTTGATTTTAAAAGAAAAAGATTTAGTTATAAGTTAATGTGTGCATTATTTTACTGAGCAACAAAAACAATAATAACAATAGTATGTGCATGCTAAGTCACTTCAGTGGTGTTTGACTCTTTGCAACCCTATGGACTGCAGCCTGCCAGGATCCTCTGTCTATGGGGATTCTCCAGGCAAGAATACTGGAGTGGGTTGCTATATTCTCTTCCAGGAGATCTTCCCAACCCAGGGATCCAACCCACATTCCCTGTGTCTCCAGCATTGAGAGGATACGTTACTGCTGAGCCACTGGGGAAGGGAAATCCTATTAATAGTTCTCATGCTCATGTTAAGAATTCCACTGGGGGTGAGGAATAATGATGTGAGGAATAATGATGCCAGGAATCCTTGGTGAAGTAAAAGTAAACAACCAACAAGTGAGACCCACTGGGTTTGATAATTTGTTTCATAAATTTTCATAATTTTCTGTTAGAGTTCTCCATGTGAGAAACTTAGTATCTATGTTTTTTCTGAAGCAGTTGTTGAGCTTCCCCAGGGCCACTTTACCCAGTTTTTTATCTTCTCACTCAAACCAAACATAAAATTATCCTTCTACCAGGTTTTCTAAGGCCATTTGATATTTTTTCTAACATGATTTTAAAAGGTCAATAATTGATGGATATTATTAATAAAGAATTTGGAAGCTAAAATTATTATTAGGTGCTTGTTACTTACATCCCATTCATTTGTCCAAAGATCTGAGGTATTAACACATCAGTGAGTATTAGTAAACTTATGATGCATCTAAATCTATTATGCTACTAATAATATCTACCACTTACATAATACTAACTATGGACTGGCTTCCCCAGTGACTCAGCGGTAAAGAACCTGCCTGCAATGCCATAGATGCAGGAGACTGGCTTCGATCCTGGGTTGGGAAGATCCCCTGGAGAAGTAATGGCAACCTACTCCAGTATTCTTGCCTAGAGAATCCACGGACAGAGGAGACTGGTGGGCTACAGTCCATTGGGTCACAAGGCGTCAGACATGACTGAAGTGAATTAGCATATATATGGACTGGGGATTATTTCAAGCACGTTGCATGTGTCATCACATGTCATCCCACAAATAGGAGTTAGGTACTGTGGTTAACAGTTTCCCTTTTTTAAAAAAAATAATTGATTAAAAACTGAGGCATATAGAAAGTGTAACTTGAGTAAGATCATCCAGTTAGTTAGAGGTGGAGCCAGTATTTTTACACCCTGGCAATTTAGCTCCAGAGAGTGTATATTCCACTTCCTATGCAATAGATCATATATTGTTCTAGTTAACATACTTGGTGATGATGCTTTAGTGATTGGGGTGGTCTGCAGGGGGAAAATCTTAAACTTAAAAAGTTTTTGAAATGCATCATTTGGAATATATTTTAGTTGGTCAAAGGAGTCTCATCAGTCTGATGAGAGAAACAGATGAATATGGAAAGGCAAGGATGAGAAGAGATGAAGCCTTTCAGCTTCAGAGTTTGGGTCCAGGTCCCAGATACCTGCAGAGCGCTGTGTCTCCACAGCACAGAAGTAGATGGCAGAGTCTGTGGCCTGGGAGGCTGTGATGTGCAGGGAGCTGAACGTTCCCTCCTGTTTACTGTGGCACTTACTCTTCCTTTCCTCTTCATCTCTAGGCTCAGAATAAGCAAGGAGATGATGCCTCCTCCAGGATTCTGTTGCAACCACTGTAAGGTGATCATTCCTTCTGAGTAATTACAGTTGATTGTACCCTCCTGGGCGCTCAGGTATCGGGGACTCTGCTCTACTCCATTTTTACCACTTACCTCTGTTCTCAAAGATATTGGCAAGCAGAGAATATTACCATTAGTGAAGCATTTCTACAAATTTCTTTCCTTACACAGTTCCCAGAGGGCACTCCAGTTTAGTCACTGGGAGTCCCTTATTTTCTCAGAATTTTGAAAAAAAAGTCCATTTATTCTTCATATCCATTTAGTCTTCATCTTCCCATATCCAGAAACTCCCCAACTTACAGTGTAACTGAAGCCACAGAATAGCCAACAAAACTTGCTGGGTCTTCACCATTTTTACCATAGGTTTCTGTTACAGAATTTGAAATATATGTTAACTGTTCTAAGAAGTCTATTATTGCTGTAAGTTCTCCTCATTTACTTTAGAAATCAAAAGGGATTTCCAACCCATCAAAGGCAGCACAAATGCACACGTTTGCACTATTTGTAGGGCCTCCTGTACCACAAACCATCCATGTCTTTTAAATAAAACGTCCACATTGCCATCTAGTGGCAGCACACACAGCCATTCATGATGTAGGTCAAACTGATGTAAACACCAAGAAAAAAATGAACCAAAGTTAGGATCAGCCCTTGGTGCCCTGGGAGTTAGGGCAAGATGAGGACCAGAAGTGCAATGATTCCTCGGCTTCAGCAGGCTATGCTCCACCAGGTAGAGTAGGTGAGAACCCGTGCATTTTGTAGCATATGTTTCTGAAACCCAAGGACAGCTCTGTTCTGGCTCTTGAAAGTATTCCTTATGAACATCCCTGGTTTCTTCATATGACATCCTTGTTTCTTCACAAGATATTCTTTTGAGCTTGTAGTTGTTTTCTACTTTTGGGACTCCTTTCCAGCCTGCGTCCCCTCCACTGGAAGTGCCCCTTAAAGGATGAATCTAGGGTCATGTTCGTAAAAAGTGACCTTGTTTTCCTGACTATAGCATATTGAGTCTGGGTAAATCCTGGGCTTACGAATTTGGAGTAGGGGTATAGAAATAGTAGTTAGACAATATTTGTCATTAGAGCTATAAAACCGTATTGAGTTCCAGTCAAAGTCATCTCTCGGCAAATGAAAGCTAGGTAGGTTCATACTCAGGTTATTGTGGAGCAGAAACTAGCAGGCTTACAGTGGAAGCTGGTCTCCCAAGAGAACTGATTATACTTTCTGAGAGAACTAGGTTTAGAAAGAACAGCAAATGGATGGCTTTCTTCTTCCTGTGAGGTCTAGCTGTATTTTTTGCAAATGGGTTTTATGAGATTCACCTGTATCTTTTCAGACAGTCTCCTTTTCCTTGAGCTAGTGTGAGTGGGTTGTACAACCAGTTCATGTTCACACAAGATACTGTAAGTCCAGGGTCCCTGGTTCTATACACCACAATCAATTTCCATAAAAATATATGTAGAAGTATGGTATGTAGTTTTCACCATTAAATTTTATTTTGGCTGTTACAATCCATCTAACATGATCTAACATTATATCTACCTATCTCAACATTGTGCCACTCGCACATTTAATGGGCATACCTTACATGAATTCATGTTAGATGACCATGAACAAGTCAGGATGAGGGATAAAATTGTGTGACACAACAATACAGTTTTCTGTGTGGCATCTTTACACATGGCCATTCTCTCATGTGGGGAAGCCGTGGACAGCAGCATTATACAGTAGGACAAAGTGAAATGTGGATGTGGTTTGGAGCCAAATAGATTTAAGTTCGAGTGTTGATTAGCCTCGCCACTAACTGGATTGGGTTTTGAAAAGTTACCACAATTTCAGTCCCCGGCTTCCTGTAAAATGAGGATAACAATACCAAACTGTGGTTTTGTGGTGAGAATTACAGATAACGTGGGAGTTCGCAAAGCATAGTGGTTGAGGATGCAGGATTTGGGGGACTCCATCTGTCCTCGAAGCTGGCTCTCCTTATACTGGCTGTTCTCAAGCAAGTTAGTTAGTTTCTCTGTGCCTCAGTTTCCTTGGTGCTAATAATTGTACCCACTTCATGGGGCTGTAGTAAAGATTAAATAAATAATGTGTGTGATGCACTTAGAACAATACTTCATACATATTAAGTGCTTAACAAATGTTAGCTATTATCATTATTGATAGTATAATAGGGCCTGTGATCACTCAGCAGATGATACATGATATTATTATCTTATTATTTTCCCAATGAAACACAAAATAGGAAATGTCTTGCAAACATCTGAGCCAATTTAAGTTTACAGAAAGTGCCTTGAATTTAGCAGCTTTGTCTAAGAGAATATTATAAAAAATTTAATAATATGAATGAACAAATGAATATTTATAAAACAGAAACAGACTCATAGACTTCATAAACAAATTTACAGTTACCTAAGGGGAAAGGCGGCAGGGGGATAAATTAGTAATCTTACACATTGCTACACAATCCTACACAAATCCTGTACAACTTTGTACCCATTGAGAAGTCCAATAAGTCTTTTCTCAAGAGGGCATGATACATCTTTATTTTCTAATCCTCCTACCAATGTGTTGGTCCATGCTAAATTCTTCATTTTTCAACTAACTGATCAATGAATGTTTGGAGAATGATTACTTAATAGCTTATGCTGAGTCTTTTGAATACAAGGGCGTTTCTTACTATTTTTGTTGTTTTATCTCCATGTGCAGGTGGAAGAAAAAAATGCAGCCTGTGTTTGAGAGAACTTTGAATATTCTGTTTATGTTGCTTTGGAAAAGAAAAGGTAGAATACTATACTGATTATTTTGATTCAAAATATTATTTTGAATGTATAAAGCAGGGATACCTTCACAAAGATTAGTGATGTCTGGTCATAAATATAATTATTTCTGTGAACTACCAAATTCTTCCACTCTATAGAAGACAGTGCTATCTATCTGTCTGTCACTTCATTCAGTTTTTTAAATTGGGTCCTTAAGGGAGAGAATACGACTTATTGATCACAACAGCCTGGGTTAGGGATGGAGGTTGAGACTGGGTGGTATGATAAACTGGGGGGTTGGTAAGTCTTGTTAGGTTGTCAGGACTAGGTAGAGATTGCCGTAAGAGGGCAGAATCGCTATAGTGCTTTGAGACCTGATCTGTTTCTTTTAGCCCATCTTTTCTCATTTCATCCCCATGTTATATTGTGTGATTATTTTTATTTCTTTTTTACAGATGAAAAACTAAAGCTCTGAGACACCAATTAATGTGGCCAAATTTGCATAGCAGATAAGCAGTAGGGCCAAGACTGGGATGCAAGTTATTACAACCCAGTTCCTAAATATCCTTCAAGGAAGCCTCAAAGCACAGTGGAGAGCTGGCTTAATTGAGAGCAGGTCCGTTTCTGAGACCCTTTCCCCTCAACCCATTTTCAGTCAAAGAACTGCTGTGCCCCTGGAATTCAAAGCAATTATAGCTGATTTCATTTTCCCTGTCTTCTAAAGGCATCCTGGCAGACCGTGAGAGCACAGGGCTCCCTGGTCAGAGGTTCCCAGCAGCTCTGCACCTGTTACCTAGGCCCCTGAGGTTTTTGCACAGCTTCCCCAGTGCCCTTGGCCCTGTGTCTCTCTGAGTAGTACATGGCCAAGTCGGATACCTGGATGGAATATTTCACAACAGGGGAACTTTTTCCTTTACATTTCTGGCTCCAAAATTTTTGCTGTTTTTCTTGTCTCTTCCTGAAGAAACTGCAGAGTTTATTGGGATATTGGATCTCTTAACATTGCTCTGGTTTTCTTGAAGCCTTGTTTTCTGTCTTTATTTCCTTCCCCAGCCCAGGCGTCATTTTGTCTAGTTTCTCAGGGCTGAAAGAATTGCTCTTCAGGTATATAAGCTTGCACTGAGGTTAGATGAGGATGGACTTGAGTTGAGTATTTGCAGTCTTTATTTCTGGTCTCAGAGTGAGTGGCTCAAAGCTAGTGGTGCCCATTTGGGAAAAGGCTGGGTAAAGCCCTTAGAGTAACAGAGAAGGAATTCCATGATTGTGTGTGTGTGTTTAACCTTCATTGTCTTAATAGGTGGAAAATGAATCACACTGATCTATTTTTATGTTTCTCTGCTAAAGAACTTGTATACCTCATTATAAATTGGCTGTCCATTTGTACTTCTTTTTGTAGATTGCCCATTTTTCCTCCATGGAAATTAATGTTTTTATTATTGATTTATAGAAGACATTTTAATTACAAGGGTATTATCAGAAAATCACAGGCTACATATTTTAAAATAACTGATGGCAAAGAACATTCCTTTCCTGCATTACTGGTCTCATAGATTCGATCAATGAGTTATTAGAGGACAATTTGTCCCCTGCTCAGTATGGACAGGGTTTTGAAGACACACAAGAGTGCACACAAAACAGTGTCTGGTGCTCAGATGGAGGATTTCTGCAACTGAAAGGATATTGACTTCTAACCTGAGGGGCCTGAAAACCTTTATGATCTTTCTCTTCATTTTTCATGATGTCTCAGAGAGGAGGCACCTTAAGACCTTTTGGGGGTATCAGAGATACCCAAAGAGGAAGGAAGACCCACATTTTGTAGGTATAGTTTGATGTCAGGTGCATCGCTTAAGAGAGGGTCACATGGCCCCCTGCCTGGGTCACTGAGTCTCCAATGGTTCTTCCTGAAAAAACAAGGCTTTTGTCACGATGAATAGAAAGAGTGTGGCATTCAATTAATAAATAAGGGTGGTAAGAGAAATTACAAAACCAGCCAGAGGTTTTTTTCTTTTTCACTTTTTAATTCTTTTTTTTTTCCATTTATTTTTATTAGTTGGAGGCTAATTACTTTACAATATTGTAGTGGTTTTTGCCATACATTGACATGAATCAGCCATGGATTTACATGTATTCCCCATCCCGATCCCCCTTCCCACCTCCCTCTCCACCCGATTCCTCTGGGTCTTCCCAGTGCACCAGGCCCGAGCACTTGTCTCATGCATCCAATCTGGGCTGGTGATCTGTTTCACCCTAGATAATATACATGTTTTGATGCTGTTCTCTTGAACCATCCCACCCTCGACTTCTCCCACAGAGTCCAGAAGTCTGTTCTATACATCTGTGTCTCTTTTTCTGTTTTGCATATAGGGTTATCATTACCAACTTTCTAAATTCCATATATATGTGTTAGTATACTGTATTGGTCTTTATCTTTCTTTCTGGCTTACTTCACTCAGTATAATGGGCTCCAGTTTCATCCATCTCATTAGAACTGATTCAAATGAATTCTTTTTCAACGGCTGAGTAATATTCCATGGTATATATGTACCACAGCTTCCTTATCCTTTCGTCTGCTGATGGGCATCTAGGTTGCTTCCATGTCCTGGCTATTATAAACAGTGCTGTGATGAACATTGGGGTGCACGTGTCTCTTTCAGATCTGGTTTCCTCGGTGTATATGCCCAGAAGTGGGATTGCTGGGTCATATGGCAGTTCTATTTCCAGTTTTTTAAGAAATCTCCACACTGTTCTACATAGCGCCAGCCAGAGTTTTAAGCTGTCATTTTTCTCATCAGGAGTGACAGCATCCCGAGTGTCAAGGTGAAAGCAGAGATCATGGCTGCTCTAGGCCTGGGGGCTGGGGTGAGCTGCACTTTCTCTTGGCTTGGACTGGCAGCCCTGTCCTGGAAGAACCACACAATGTATGTGAGGGCTGAGCTGTGGGTTTGTGCCAGTGATTGCACATCCTTCCTTTTGACTTGAGGTGTTTGTGCTTTTCAGTAGTGATTTCTCTTTCAGAAGTGAAACTCCCAAGTCACTAAAGCTACTGGGTCCTTAGTGATACATACAAGTACTGTGATTCTGTATGTGATTGTTTCTTATCTTAGAGATGCCAAGACACACAGGTGCTTCTTGACCAGCAGAAGAACCACAACAAAAATAAAACACAATGGCACCCTACCTTGGACTATGGAGTGAACCTCTCGCATTTCTCTGATTCTTGTTGAATTAGTGACAGAGACAGAAGTGCAGGTTTGTGAGATACATGCTGCCCTTTCTGTGTCTAGTTAAGCCAATAGGAATGAATAATAATGATACAAAATAAGACTTTGCATACATTATTCCACATGACAATAAAAAGTAGGTGTTAGTACTATTCCATTCCCATTTCACAGATGTTGGAACTGATGATCAGAAAGCCTAAGTAAACTGTCCAAGGTCACGCACTGTTCAAAGTGGTGAAGCCAGAATTAGTACCAGGTCTGTCTCTCCACTGCCTGAGTCCACAGTATTCAATAGATACTCACTAGACTTGAGACACTACCAAGTCTATCAAATAATATGAATTCAGTATTTTTGGAATAAATGAATGAATCAATATATGAGTGAATGAAGTATTTGATTTTGGAGCCTGGGGGTTTAACTAGAACCTACACCCTTCTAAATGTTACTTCTTTACATCTTTGCTCCTAGCCTTGTAAGAGGAGACAACCAAAAAGCCCCAGGCTTTGCTAAATGATTTTTGATGATGATACAGCCTCTTCTATGGTGGGAAAACTGAAGTGTTACCTAGAGAGGTAAGTTGGGATCCTGTTGTTGGTTCACAAACTGGCCCCCATACTTGGAGGGCAAGGAGAGGCTAAAGAAAGAGGCGGACCACTTTAGGTTGGTAGGTGGCAGTTTTAATAAGCAAAGGAATTTCCTTATGAGGCTTGTTCTGGGCAGCCAGACAATGAGAAGATCTCTGAACACACCCACTAGAATTTTATAAATTCATCTAGAGGCCTTACCTGGTTTATGGGTCTCAACAACATACAGCTCTCTCAAGGTTGCATCCTTCAAAGTGACTGCTTGTGCAGGAAGAGTGGGTGGAACATACATTTTAAGGTCAGGGAGAGGATAAGGAACCTCTGTCCAGGTACAAGTCCAGTTCTTTGGTCACAACCTCTTGATGACCTCCTCCAGCACCTGCATAGACCGCACCTGTGGGAAACACAGTGAGTCTTCTTCTGGGTTTGTAAAACAGCTCATGGGAAAACTCAGCCTCTTACTGGGCTTCATTAATAACTTATTTATATATTTATTTTCTTCTGCAGATAGATCTTTCCTAGTACTTGGGACTCTGCCATGGCTGGGGTCAACATAAGTAAAAGACCTATATTCAGTCTTCAGGTGCCAAGAAAAAGTACATCTCACCAGCTCAGAGGTAGGTGGAGAGGTGATGTACCACACCAGTTGGCACAGTTAATTTGCCCTCACTCTCTACTCCACAAGGTTGAACTATTATCAGATTAATGCAAGGTCTCTCCCATGCTCCCATCTGAACACCTGTATCTGGACAATTTGAATAATGGCTGCTACTGCTGCTAAGTCACTTCAGTCGTGTCTGACTCTGCAACCCCATAGAGGTCAGCCCACCAGGCTTCCCCGTCCCTGGGATTCTCCAGGCAAGAACACTGGAGTGGGTTGCCATTTCCCTCTCCAGTGCATGAAAGTGAAAAATGAAAGCGAAGTCGCTCAGTCGTCTCCGACTCCTAGCGACCCCATGGACTGCAGCCTATCAGGCTCCTCCGTCCATGGGATTCTCCAGGCAAGAGAACTGGAGTGGGTTGCAGTTCAAACTAAAGACCAGGGCCAGCTTCAAGGGTGTGAATTCTGTGCCGTCTCGTAAGACCCCACCCTTAAAAGGCCCCATGCTTATTTTAATGCTCTGCTGTTGCCATCTTGAAATTCTTAGGAAGTTTTGCACATGAGGTACTACATTTTCATTTTGCACTTGGCCCTGCAAGTTATGTAGATTGTCATGCTAAAGGCCTCTATCTCCTAGAGATAGAGGAGGTCACTCAACATGATGAGACAGCAGAGATCCTTATCATACAGCCATTCACTGAGGTGAATGGAAAGGAGCATGTCAAGGCTGCATATGTCACCCTGCTTATTTAACTTATATGCAGAGTGCATCATGCGAAATGCCGGGCTGAAAGAAGCACAAGCTGAAATCAGGATTGCTGGGAGAAGTATCAATAACCTCAGATATCCAGATGACACCACCCTTATGGCAGAAAGTGAAGAAATAAAGAGCCTGTTGATGAAAGTGAAAGAGGAGAGTGAAAAACTTGGCTTAAAACTCAGCATTCAGAAAACAAAGATCATGGCATCTGGTCCCATCACTTCATGGCAAATAGATGGGGAAACAGTGGAAACAGTGGCAGACTTTATTTTTTTGGCCTCCAAAATCACTGCAGATGGTGACTGCAGCCATGAAATTGAAAGACACTTGCTCTTTGGAAGGAAAGTTATGACCACCTTAGACAGCATATTAAAAAGCAGAGACATTACTTTGCCAACAAAGATTTATCTAGTCAAAGCTATGGTTTTTCCAGTAGTCATGTATGGGTGTGAGAGTTGGACTATAAAGAAAGCTGAGCGCTGAAGAATTGATGCTTTTGAACTGTGGTGTTGGAAAAGACTCTTGAGAGACTGCAAGTAAATCCAAGGAAATTCAATTCCTTCATCCTAAAGGAAATCAGTCCTGAATATTCATTGGCAGGACTGATGCTAAAGCTGAAACACCAATACTTTGGCCCCCTGATGTGAAGAACTGACTTACTAGAAAAGACCCTGATGCTGGAAAAGATTGAAAGCTGGAGGAGAAGAAGATGACAGAGGATGGGATGGTTGGATGGCATCACTGACTCTATGGACATGAATCTGAGTAGGCTTCAGGAGTTGGTGATGGACGGGGAAGCCTGGTGTGCTGCAATCCATGGGGTTGCAAAGAGTCAGACATGACTGAGCGACTGAACTGAATTGAACTGAACTGATTCACTGAGGTGTGTTGGATTTTCATTTGCCCTCTCCTCTGTGTTTCACATTACACTCATCACCATGGGATCATTTTCTCAAGTCCTTGATGTGCACAACTTTGAGTAAGAAGTCTTAAACAGAGAAGGAAGCTCCAGTATTTGTTCTCAGAGAGATGCCATCTTTATGTATCTGAGATCAGGACTCCTTTGTATCATTTCCCCTCAAACTCACATATTATGAGAATCAGAGTATTCCCAGCAGTCATTCAATGTCATCAATCTCTTCACTGGCAAGAATAGAGACACCAGTTGCTCCTGAATGGGCTTCTTTTTATGGAAGAAGGCTCTGAGCCCAGAAGAATATCAGACACCATTGGTTCTGACTATATAAAAATTTATTTTAATTTTTTATTTATAATCACCAAGCTGTACATTACATCCCCAGAACCTGTTAATCTTCCAGCTGGAAGCTTGTGCCTTTTTGACAATTTTTTGCTTTTGATGTTAACACAATAGTCTTCCCTGCCTTCATCTTTTTTTTTTTTTTAAATTGGTGATTTATTTTCTATCATTTAATATTTATTTATTCATTTGGCTGTGTTGCATCTTAGTTATGGTGTATGGGCTCTCTAGTTGTGGCACATGAGTTCTGTAGTTTGTGGTGGGGGCTTAGTTGTCCAGCGACAAGTGGGGATCTTAGTTCCCCAGCCAGGGACTGAACCCACATTCCTTGCGTTGGAAGGTGGATTCTTACCCACTGGACCACCGGACAAGTTCCCTGATTTCATCTTGACTACCTGTAGTCTGTTCTCAACACAACAGCCAGAGTGAGACTTTTCAATAGGAGTTAGTCATTCTTTTTCTAAAGCCCTCCTGTGGTTCTTCGTTTCACCCAGTCCTTGAACACATTGGGCATTTCCTAACTTAGAACTGAATTCTTTCCTCTGCCTGAAAAGCTCTTGCCCCAGATAGCCTCAAGGTTCACTCCCTCATTTTCTTCAAGTGCTTGCCCAGATGTTATCCTTCCAGCAAGCCTTCTCTGACCACCTGATCTAAAATTGCAACGGGAGCTACTTTCCTGTGCCCCACCCTCAGCACTACCTAACCCCTTGACCCTGCTTGATTCTCCTCTCCAGAGACTCATCTTCTAATATACTGTACTATTTATTATTCTATTTAACGCTTATGAAAATGGAATCTCCATGAATTTGATATCTTTGAGCATTTTGTTAATAGGCCTACAAGATAGCCTGGTACATAGTGGGCACTCAATAAACACTTGTTGAATACATTATTTAATCCGAGAACAAACATACTTTCTGAACAAACATACTTTCTGCTTTGGGGTGGAACTGGACACATTGCCCCCATAGCCACCCAATTCATTCTACATTTACACCAGCCTGTGTGCTAGGGACTCTGCCTGTGGATTTCAGTGATTGAGAGGTAGGAGCAACAGATTCCCTGCAAGCCAACCTTCCAGAGAAATTGTCCTCACATATAGCTCTAGCCTGGTGATTATGCACGTTAATACTGGGAGGATGCTGAGGTGACAGATCAGGACTGGAGGGCATAGTTTTTGCTTTCTGTTGTTATAATCATGGAGCCCAGCCTTTATGCTGGGGTAAGGCCTGGTGCTTCTCATTAATGCAGCTTAAAATCTCCATGTCTCAAGACTGGGATTCTTTCATAGGGTCTGATGCTGACTCTGCTAGATTGGTGGGTGGTGCCCCAGATTGTGGGGATGTGTGCTACCACTGGGGAATCTTGTCTTTGTGTTTTCTCCAAAAAACACTATTCTAGAAGTTCTGGTATTTTGCTGTTTACCTGACATACATTCCATCTTATTTTAAATGTCATAAAACTAGCAAGTGGTTATTACTTCCCCCATTTTTGACAAGAAAAATGAGGCTTAGGTATATTATATAACTTGTTTAGGGGCACTGAGCTCATAGTAGAAGAGTTTGAACACCAAGGAATTTTTTTTTTTTGACACCAAGACTGGCATTCATAAAGTTGTATTATTAGAATCTCCAGTTTTATATGCAGTGGAATAATAGTTTAAAATATCATCTTACATATTTTCCTTCTTTAAAATTAATTTTTCCCCTTAT
This sequence comes from Odocoileus virginianus, assembly GCF_023699985.2. Classification (NCBI taxonomy): domain Eukaryota; kingdom Metazoa; phylum Chordata; class Mammalia; order Artiodactyla; family Cervidae; genus Odocoileus; species Odocoileus virginianus. The sequence goes on from NC_069679.1 coordinate 15,589,843, forward strand.
AACCCTCTTGTTATAAATTCTGGAGTTGAATCTGATTGAGCCAGGAAAGGGAGATTGAAAAAAAATCCAATGAGACTTGAGACCAAAGATTCAAAATCTTGACTTTGTGTACTGTAATAGACCTAAAATTGTTGAGAGGGGAGAAGATATTAAAAATGAAAACGTTTTTTAGCTTCAAGAGCCAAGCACTTGATAATTTTTCCTTTTGAAACTTTGCATGCCAAGAGCAAATTTCAGGGCAGTTTTTATCATGAATCCTGCTCTGAAACCCTGAGCTAGTAAGTGAAATTTGCTCAGTCATGTCCGACTCTGCAACCTCATGAACTATACAGTCAATGGAATTCTCCAGGCCAGAATACTGGAGTGGGTATGCTTTCCTTTCTCCAGGGAATCTTCCCAACCCAGGTATTGAACCCAGGTCTCCTGCATTGCAGGAAGATTTTTTACCAACTGAGCTATGAAGGAAACCACTTGGGCTAGGAATGCTGATGATAAAAATCGTAAGATTGATTGGCTATCCAATCAATGCAAAGGGAAATTTTGTTTTCTGTCTGGAACTCTGAAAGTTTCCAGCTTTGCAAAATTACATTTTCCAACATATTTCAGCCACAGTCGAGTAGAAATAGCACTATGATCTATTTAAATACTGTTTTACAAAAATATCTGAAAATATTTTCTTGTGTAAAGAGGTTCATGGAAAATAGCTGGGAATTGAGAACTGTTGGGCCAGCCAAGGGGATCTCACTAAGGAAGGTACATGGTGAATGGACTAAGTGAATGATATGGTTGAATCTCAAAAGATCAACAATTCCTACGGGAAAGGAATTGTGATTCAAGACAGCTGGTAGAGCTGGAGCTTGCATGCTCAGTCTTAGAGAAATTCCTAGAAGCTACCACATGACATTTATAGTTACATTTCTTTGACCAGAACTTGGTTCATGGCCATACCTAGCTACAAGAAAGTTTGGACAACACAGACTTTATTTTGAGGCAAAGGAGGGAAAGAGAGCAGAATGGATATTGAGGAGAAAAGTGCATCACAGAGGAAGAAGGAGAAACAAATGGCTTTCAGGACATTATGCTAAAAAGACAGACTTTATGGAGAGATAAATCATACCCCCCAAAAACAAAGCTAAATAAATGAAACCAGCCATTGCAAGAAGAATTTTGATAAGTGGGGCATTTCAACTGTCCTCTTTCAGAATGTGACAGAATTCATAGAAAACAAAACAAACAGAATTTAATAGTACAATAAAAAAGTTGAGTACTTAGATGCACACACAAATATGAATTCATAACTTTCAAATAAAGTTAGTTGTGATTATGTGTGGTCCCAAAGTAAACCTTAAACTTTTTTGAAAAGTAGAGATTTTATAGGGATATTCTCTGATCATAATCCAATTAACATAAAAAACATAAGAATATAAAAATGAAAAATGTAAACTCTTGTGAGATGAAAAAATGAATTTTCAGATAAACCATGAAGTAGAGACAAAATTTAAAGAAAAAGTAACCAAGGATGCCAAAAGCAAAGAAAAGGAATAGTTCACACCAAAACCTATGGGACAGAGTTAAAAGTATATTCAGAGGAGAATTACTAGCCTTCACTGACTTTTGTGGACATAAATAGCACAACTGAGAAAAGTTTCCCCTTTCCTAATCCTTACAACAAGTGGGACTGGTAACTGATGCATGTGATCAGTGTGAATCTCTGAGCATTAGAAGAAGCTCTGGTTATGGGGGGTAACTGCTGGACACTGGGGATTAACATCACCAGAAACCATCATGGAGGTCCCACCAGAGGGAGCATACTTGTTTTATGTGGTGGATATGGTCACATCCAATATTTTCTTATTATACCATCACATTCTTAAAACCAACTGGTTCAGTTTTGAACACCTGGGTTATTGCTTTTAGGATAATGTATAATGATACATTCTCAAAGTGATTCTAGGAAAATAAATGAAAATCTATGTGTTTATAAGTTGGGAAGGGGTCAGTAAGGGAAGCAAGAGGAACTTGGTTTTTATGTTTTGAATTTCAAATTAATGGATTTCTTTGAAGTCTGAGTCTTATTCACCTGTTTTGGAGTTTGCTTATGCTCTTGACTTTAAGAATATACAAAAGTTCACCTTCAGAATCAGAGTTCTTTATTCTAAGGAAGAGATCTGGAGACTCAAGTGGATATTTGTTCCTTCAGTAAATTCTGTTGAAAAATGACTTTTTTCCTGTCATGAATGGTTTCCTTGTGAAACCGTTTTCAACGTTGAAATCAATATCTGGCAACATGGTGTTAAATGCTACAGAAAGGTTGTAGGAAATATAATATCTGTCTGATGCAGAAATCAAGTTCATAAATGAAAATAAGTATTTCCTGACAAACAGTCATTAACAATAAACTTGCTTTGGTAACAGTTTGAGGAAGTAAAAATTCAGGATCCATCATGAACATTTGTAAGTACACAGTCAAAGTTCCTCCAGCTTAATCTGTAAAAGTAGGGCCTCTGCTTGAGTTAAAGGAGGTTGGAACTAAGTCTTGTTTTCATGTCAGATTTTATTTTGTCTGTTATTACAGTTATTATAGCCATTGCTGTAGGTTCTGAGGGGTATCAGGAACTTTGGCCTGTACACTGCTGATGCTGACCTTTTTAACCTGTCAGCAAATCCCTGTGGAAGCTGATAATCCTGAGAAGATTGGGACAATCTGGAGAAATAGATTAAAAAAAAAATTGTGCTGTTACCTAGGAGGGTGTGAAAGTTGAAACATTAAGGTCAGTTTTTACACATATTATAATTTCTAGAATAGATTCACTTGAAGGCCCCCTCAAATCAAGATGATTATTTGTCTAGAGATTTGGGAAGAAAAACTGATGAATACCCTCTGGTATCTGAGGGTACTGATTAGGGGTTGTTCTTCTCACTGGTAAAACAGGAAAACTGTTTTCAATTATTTTCATGTAAAGCTCAATTTGGATATTTCTGTTTTAAAATTTATTGAAACATATTTGATTTACAATGTTGTGTTAATTTCTGTTGCACTGCAAAGTGATTCAATTTTATATATATATTATATATATATAAATAAAACACACCTTTTTCATATTCTTTTCCATGTGTTAATTTCTGTTGCACAGCAAAGTGATTCAATTTTATATATATATTATATATATATATATAAATAAAACACACTCTTTTTCATATTCTTTTCCATTATGGTTAGTCATAGGATATTGAATACAGTTCTCTACTATGCAGTAAGCCTTTGTTGTTTATGCATGGATATTTCTTATAAGATGATTTTCCTGATAGTGAAATTTGTTTTGATCTAGCCTGAAAAGGACAAAGTTGAATTCACTGTTTAGCAAAATATAAACAAGTAAAAATGGAGGAAGCAGAAAAAAGAGTTGGTGGAGAATATAGAAAAAATATATTTTTATGACTGGCAAGAAGTCGTGTGGTAAATCCAGGGACTCTACAAAGATTAAAATTTTCTGAGATTCTTCTTTAGGAACTGTGCTTATGTGGTAGGAAACTTGAGACTGTGTGAAAAGGTGTCTAAAGGAAGCTGGGTTACAACTGCTAATGATTGAGGGGAAAAGAGACAGCCAAATTTGAATAGAGTTTTTTAGTACAATTTTGTTGACTGGTAGCTTCAGTGAGCATCTTATTTTCCTAAATCATTCCTGGAGAAAGCTGCTCAATTACTGACCCCATGCTATAAAAGTGAAAACAGTGGAGAAGAGAACAATCAATTCCATATTCAAAGAGTTATTGCTGGTGCTTATGTAGAGCTCTGTCCTCCTCAGTTCAGCTGGTCTGAGCTAAGACACCCTATTCTTAGAGCTCTTTGATGCCTTCTAGTTTCCTTTCTCCTAAAAAATTTAAATGAGGAAAATTTATTAAAGATCTGATTTGCTATAATAAGAGAAGCTTCATTATGGTGCTCTTATTCAATTCTTTCCTTTAAAAATTACCAAATTAGCTGTTAGGATTCTCTCCTGGCTTTATTTTATGAAAGTTTGCTTAAAATGCTGCTTGAGTAATTTTGGCCGATAATAGTGCTCTTTCTACTTCCTGTTGTGTGTTAATTCTTGATCTGATAGCCTCTATAAAATGTGTGAGATAATTATTTAGACATCAATTTTGACTTTCTGTTTTCATGATTCTTGAGCTATATCTCTGCAACTCCTAACATAGTTGAAGTCAATGTATCATTGATGAGGCTCCCATGCTTATGAATTTTTAGTCAAAAGTTCCTTCTCTTGTAGCATATTTTCTATTATTCACTCAGTCAAAGCTGGTTCTACCACTCTGTGTCTGTTAACTAAGTGGGGCCTCTCATTCACACACAAAAAATCATATTATTTTTCTGTGAAGTTCAAATGAGAAAATATAAGGAAACAACAGAAAGGTGATAATACTGAAGCCTTTGGAATAAGTAGCCATGCTATGTTGGAACTCCATCTTAAAATATTTATCCAAGGACTGTAATTTCAAATTACATGTACCATATGAATAAATCTACATTTGTATTATCTGTAGCCATATATTGGTCCTTAGACATTCCTGAGTGATGAGGAAAATGGATTGCAGGCTATAGGTACCAACACTCTTGCACATACTATGACCAAGAAATAAAAATCCCTGGCTTTTCATGGCCTGTGAAGATGTTCACGAATGTGTCTTGGGGTATATAATTCTGCATCATGGAGGGATCTGATCTGAATTTGAATTTCAACTAGTAACTAACCCAGCCCACTAATCAGCTCTACCACATGGAGAAGAGAGAACAGAACAAATCACCACACTCAGGACACAGACTGCCTTGGCAGAGGAAGGAGCAGGGCTGTGGAACAGAGCCACTATTCCTGGGTCATAAGAAATGTGGGCATGGACTTTTTGCAGAATAGTTAGAGGGAAGTAAAGCCTCTAAAATAATAAAGAATTGATATTATGAATATCAACTTTCAGAAAGCATTTAAACAAACACCAGAAACATTCTGGACTTGCATAAAGATCTTTGAACCAGGGAGTGACTCCCATTGCAAACTATTCTGGGGCAAGAATATTACAGGACACATAGAGGTGCAGCAGGTTGTATCAGAGTAGATACTATTTTCTTTGCCATTAAACTAAGTCTTTTCACTAATGACTTAGCCAAGAGCTTAGAACTTAATATGTAACTTTGTTTTGTTTTATTAAATTGATTCAAAAAAGCATGCAGCAGGGTGCTTATTAAAGATAATGTTTGGATTCGTTCCATTATTCAGCAAGAAAATCCCAGAAAACTACTCATATTCAATGAGGCAAGCATCCTTTAGAAAAGGAAGTTTGACAATGTAGAATCATGGGTGTGTGTGTGTGAAGTCGCTCTGTCGTGTCCGACTCTTTGCGACCCCATGGACTGTAGCCTACCACGCTCCTCCGTCTATGGGATTTTCTAGGCAAGAATACTGGAGTGGGTTGCCATTTCCTTCTCCAGAGGATCTTCCCCACCCAGGGATCGAATCCAGGTCTCAATCATTGGTGGCCTCTCTTAAAAAACTGGCTTAGGTCACATTGGAGAGACTCATTTGTGGGATAAAGCACCCTTTGGGCAACTTTGATTATAGAGAGGTTGCAGGATGTTTAGGAGTTATTTAGAGAGTCTTTCCTGAAGAGGATCCATGCATAACCCTACTGTCACTCTAGAGAAAGTGAGCATAATCAGAGCCTTGGGTCTGAGACATACAAAGCAAAAGATATTATCTCTTAGGTATGGGTCCCAGAAAATGCAAAAAAGCGATGTTGTGTGGACTCACAATATAAATGCCAGAACCACTCTGAACCCAGCATCCTTTGATTTTCTGGGGCTCCAATGATGGTTGTACATCTACAAAAAAGATGACTCAGAGTCTAAAACCTTGGGAATCCCGGTTTGAGGCACCCTTGCCCCACTGACATTGGAGTGGGGTCACTCTTCAGGGCCTGGATCAGCGGTGGTCCAGCAATCCTACACAGACCAGGGGGAGATGGGACATCAACAAGAAATAAGGCAAGGGTCAAGTGGATGGGCCTCTGACGGTGTGTGGAAGCCGCGCTAACCTCTTCCAAACTGCCCGAGTCTCTCGGGTTCTTAGACAGGTCAGGAGCTGGCGTGGGGAAGGCCTCAAAAGAGAGAATGAACTTCCAGCTTATCTGGCAGGTAGTCACTCTAACAATTAGTTGGAAAAATAAAAGAGACATAAGAGTATTAGTATGTATCCTGGGTTTGTAGATCTGGTACATGTATGTTGTTTTCATGAAATATTGTGGGTTCAGGCTTTTTAAATTAGCCTTTTAATTTTCTTTTAAGGTCCTACAATAAAAATCTCTCCACATGTTGTGAAGACTCAATCTATAGATCACATAGGTATTGCCTGTCTACTGCAGTCAAAGTTTCAGCAGGAAAAACTAGGTAAGGAGCTTCTCATAGAATATTATATTATAAAGCTTTTATTCTCTTTTCCCCTCCATGGCTATATGTTATCTTTGCATATAAAAACAAATAATGGTTCCATATTTCACAGGAATTATTTGTGACAGTAGCACTAAATGTAAAATTACTCTGTAATGGAAGACTCATGGATTTTGACTATGAGGCAATAAAAGATGAGATTTCATATTCTTGGAAAAGACATGTTTAGGTTGTTCCCCATTCTGCCTGCCTGAGAATCCTCCTTCCTTCTAAGCAAACTTCCACAATAAAGGAAATCAAAGTTAAAACGCTGTTTTTTTCTCCTTCAGCTCAGCATTTTTCTTTCAGGCAGAGAGCCAGAGACAGTGAAGGAAGCCTCAGAACTGCAGTCCCTGCTGCAGGGGTGTGGGCGGGAGCCACAGCTGCAGGTTTGGGTACAGACTGGAAGAATCAGGGGACACTGTGCATCCACGGCACAGAAGCATGTGGCAGAGAGGCCAGGCTGGGAGGCTGTGATGGGCAGGGGGCTGCGACGGGCTTTGGTACCAAGGCAGGCTGTTAATCTTCCCTTCTTCCTCACTGCTCCATTTGACATCAATAAAAACAGAGATTCCAGGCTCTTCCCCTGATCCTGTCTGTACCAGAGCAATGTGCCGGGGCAGTGACTGAATGATCGCAGTTGATACCAGCTTCCTCCTCCCGGATGATCAGGGATGGAGGGCTTTGCTTCACTTTCAGCTCTGCATTTAACCCTGTTCAGAGAGAACATTTTAGAAAGAGCTCACTAGCTATTCCTATAATCCAGGTCCTACCCAGGGAACCACAAATGGGTCACACTGAACCTTATCTCACTTCTGAACCCCTTATGACAATTCCTTGACCCCATGGCTCTCTTTCCAATAAACCCTCAACTCACAGCCTAGTTGAAGCCACAGAATCGCTGCTGGTAGCCTCTTCATGTTCCCTTTTCTTTTTTCTTGTCCACGTCACTGAAGATTCAGATTAAGGTGCCTTGAAAGCTGATTAGGGGTCCTCAAACATGGCAACTTTTTCTTTCTCTACAGAAACACCATTTCAACAAATGTTCCAACCAATTAGAATCACCTCATGCAATTCACTAAGTTCCTCCCTTTTGTTTTTTTTTTTTTAAATGCTTTGGACAAAAGGGTGGCTTTCTTTTTTTTCCTTTTTGAATGTAAAGAGTGCCACCTTCAGGATATTTGGAGAAACTACTGAGAGAGTAAGCTGTGGAATTGAGAGTAAGCTGTAGAATTTGCTTTTGGTAAGCCAACAAGGTGTTTCCTAAAGTTTTTAAACAAATTAATCCTTAAAAACCTCATTTAATTAGTCAGGACATTGTCATATGACAGAAATGTAACTGAAGTAAGCTTAGTCAAGAAGAAGAATGCACTGGCTCCTGTAACCTAGGCAGTACAGAATGTATGTATGTATGTATACACTGGCTCCTATAACCTAGGCAGTACAGAATGTATATATGTATGTATATGGGCCTCAGTATCCAGGGTGCCAGGAAATCGAATCTTTCAAGGATTTTCCTTTTATTCCACCTCTGTCTGTACATAAGATTTATTCACCTAGACCACAAATCAGGAGACCTGGATGCAAACAGTTTCTAGCCAACGTTCATTTTATGGCATGGCCACCAAAGATGAATTCCTCTTTCCCATCCCAAATGTAAACATTCTGGTATTTTCTTACCTTAGTCTGAATTAGGTTTTCCTCCAGGGGTCAGTTTATGACTGCAGTGGGGTATAGATGGTATGATTGTCTCAACTGGGTCAGGCATCCACCTCTGAGTCATCCAGGAGTATCAAAGTTGGTGTTAGAATTATTGTCAGTGTGCACGTGTGTTTAGGCTTTCTGGTGGCAGTGTGGGAGACCCGGGTTCAATCCCTGGGTCGGAAGGTCCACTGGAAAAGGAACTGGCAATCCACTGGCAACCTACTCCAGTTTTCTTGCCTAGAGAATCTCATGGACGGAGGAACCTGGTGGGTTGGAGTCCATGCGGTTGCAAAGAGTTGGACATGAATGAGCGACTAACACACATGCATGTGCATATATGTTTATTCTGCTAGATTGTGAGCCCTCTGAAAACAGGGACTTCTTTTCTTAATCCGTCTTGATTTTCCAGTGTCTAGCACAGTGATTGGCACATGGTCTCTGTATTTGCTTGTTAAAAGTAAACGTAGGGTGTCTGTAACACAGACTGGGTGGTTGACATAGCAGGAATGTATATCTCACAGTTCCGGAGGCCAGAAGTCCAAGACCAAGGTGTCAGCAGGTTGATTTTGACTCAAGCCTCTTTCCTTGGCTTGTGGATGCCCGCCTTCTCGTTGTGTTCTCACAAGGTCTTCCTCTGTGTTTGAGCATCCCAGCGTCTGTGTCTAATCACCTCTTTTTTTTTTTTCCTCATCACCTCTTTTTATAAGGACACTGGTCAGGTTGGATTAAGGCCCACCCTCATGACCTCATTTTAACGTAATCACTTTTTTAACAGACCTATCTTCTACTGTAGTCACATTCTAAGGTACTACGGGTTTTACGTTTCCATGCATGAATTTTGGGGTGACACAATTTATGCCACACTAGTAGGAATAAAAATAGCTTTTTTTTAAAAAGATGGAAATACAGGAGAGTTGAGGCTTGGTTCTTGGTATTTATGTGCTGGATATATGGGGGAAATAGAAGAGGCAAAATTCAGGATTTTTTTCCTTATGGTTTGATGCAGACTATAGAATTATAAAATAATATAAATTTTTGCAAACTTTAGAAGTTCAAGTGAAAAGATTGTGTATTTCTAAAAATCATCCATTTCATCAGAATCTATTTACACAAGTATTAACTGATGCTTAAAAATGCCTGCCTTAGAAGTTGTTAATAATATTAGTATTCTCATTTTTGATATATATTTGTGTTTTATTTTTCTTATTACTTCTCTCATTCTTGATGTTGTGTATTTGTGTTTTCTTTCTTTTTTCTCAACGTATTTTCTAGAACTACTTACTTAGAAATTTTAATTTTTGTTTTGCTTTTAAATTAATTCCTGCTTTTATTATTAGAACTTCCACTTCTTTATTTTAGTCTATTTTGCTCATTATTATTATTTTTTATTTCTTGAAAGGAAAATTTAGCTTCTTTAACTCTTCATTAATAAATGTACTTAAGGCTATTCATTTCTTTTGAGTAGTTTCTTTGAACAAATCCATAGATTTTTATATGTAGTACTGTCATTAGAGTAAATTTTTAATGACCTGCAATTTTAACATTTAGTTCTTTGACCTGGAAATTATTTAGAATATCATAAGTGGTTAATTGCCTTCAACTTATTTACTGGTTATTTTTTAATTATTAATTTCCAGCTTTACTGTATAATATTCAGAGAATGTGGCTTTTAGAAATCTTTCTTATGGCTTCTTTGAGTCATGATACATGCTCACGTTCTGGTAAATGTTTATATATATGTATATATATGCTTATGGGCTGCAAAGTGATTTTTCATCTCTGGCTCTTTCTCTGAGAAGTAGTTATTGAAGTATCTTATAATTAATATCATTTAAAATTATTCATATATTTCCCACAAATTTTGCTTTATATTTTTCCAATGCAATATGGTTTTGGAACAAGATCATTCACTCATCCTCTTTTGAATTCAACAAATAACTATTGAGAATCCATTGTGTTCCAGATTCCAGGTTGATCTCTTAGGCTATAGCAATGAGCAAGACAAAAATTCAGTCCCTAATGTTGTGGAAGACACAGCCTGTTTGAGAAAGGGACATTAACACTCATTCAACAATTGCCACCAAGTGTGGAGGATGTTGTGATGGGAGAGTACTGGGCACTATAAGAGTTAACAGGCAGTTATACTGAATCAAGGAGGCTAGGAAAATCCTCCCTGAAAAAGTAACGTTAAAGTAAAAAATAAGCACATTTTAGAATCTAAAAGCATTATCAATCAGTATTCTAGCAGAAGACTCAAACCAAATTTGCCTAATTTGAGGAGACTTTAATGAGGCACTAGTTACAGAAGTATAAGCAGAGAGTAGGGAACACCTAAGGGATAGTGCTATTTTGGGACTAGCATCTCTCTGGGTCTTAAATGGAAGGGAGAGAGTGATTACTGGAACCTGGAGATAGAGAGGCTCTTTGGAGAGGCTGTCTTAAAGAGCTGACCTTCTGATAGAGGTTCAGTGTCAGCCTATGTCAGCCTCACAAGGAGGAAGCTGGGGCACTGTATCAGTTCAGTTCAGTTGCTCAGTCGAGTCTGACTCTTTGCGACCCCATGGACTACAGCACGCTGGGCTTCCCTGTCCATCACCAACTCCCAGAGTTTATTCAAACTCATGACCATTGAGTTGGTGATGCCATCCAACCATCTCTTCCTTGGTCGTCCCCTTCCCCTCCTGCCTTCAATCTTTCCCAGCATCAGGGTCTTTTCCAATGAGCTGGCTCTTTGCATCAGGTATTGGAGCATCAGGTATGTGGAGCTCTTTGCATCCAAAGTATTGGAGCTTCAGCTTCAACATCAGACTTTCCAATGAGTATTCAGGACTGATTTCCTTTAGGATGGACTGGTTGGATCTCCTTGCAGTCCAAGGGACTCTCAAGAGTCTTCTCCAACACCACAGTTCAAAAGTATCAATTCTTTGGCACTCAGCTTTCTTTATAGTCCAACTCTCACATCCATACATGACTACTGGAAAAACCATGGCCCTGACTTGACGGTCCTTTGTTGGCAAAGTTGTCTCTTCTTTTTAATATGTTGTCTAGGTTGGTCATAACTTTTCTTCCAAGGAGCAAGCATCTTTTAATTTCATGACTGCAATCACCATTTGCAGTGATTTTGGAGCCCCCTCCCAAAATAAATTCTCTCTCTGTTTCCATTGTTTCCCTATCTATTTGCCATGAAGTGATGGGACTGGATGCCATGATCTTAGTTTTCTGAATGTTGAGTTTTAAGCCAACTTTTTCACTCTCCTCTTTCACTTTCATCAAGAGGCTCTTTAGTTCTTCTTCCCTTTCTGCCTTAAGGGTGGTGTTATCTGGATATCTGAGGTTATTAATATTTCTCCTGGCAATCTTGATCCCAGCTTGTGCTTCATCCAGCCCAGCGTTTCTCATGAGGTACTCTGCATATAAGTTAAATAAGCAGGGTGACAATATATAGAGTACTCCTTGACATATCCATTTCCTGATTTGGAAACAGTCTGTTTTCCATGTCCAGTTCCAACTGTTGCTTTTTGACCTGCATACAGATTTTTCAGGAGGTAGGTCACGTGGTCTGATATTCCCATCTCTTTAAGAATTTTCCACAGTTTGTTGTGATCCACACAGTCAAAAACTTTGGCATAGTCAATAAAACAGAATTAGATGTTTTAGGGGCACCATATACCCTGACCTTATACTCTTCCTTTTCTCTAGTCTCTGTGGGTGCCCCCCTTGAGCCTAAACCAACTAAAAGTCAGGAGGCAAGAGAGCCCGTTGATATAGTTCCTACAGGTTAGCCACCTGGGTCACAGAACAGGGCGTGGAAGTATGAAGAAAGGACCTAGAAGGGCAGGCAGGAGATAGTAAGCCGATAGTCCAATATGGGTGAGGATGAGAGTTGGGAGATGAGGCCAGAGAAATAAGTCAGAGCAAGGAAGACTTTTGAGTTTTGATGATTTTGAATTTTATCCTATGGGAAATGGGAAGTCATTGATTAATTTAAGCAAGAGCCTGAAATGATTGCATCTGCATTTTTAAATAATGCCTGATTATAGTGAAGAAAATACTTTGGATGGGATGATGGTTTCCTTCACTAGTGTCACAGCATATTTACCTAGCAATCCATAAATATTTATGAGGAAAGGCTCATATGGTTTACACTCCCGTGTGTTGGAAATTAACCCATGGAAATAGAAGAGGTATTATAAGTTTATGGTCTAGAAGAAAAATTAACCCCAAGTTCTAGTACCAACTGTTGTACAGTTACCTTCTTCAAGATTGTCAGATAAGTGTATTCTAGAAAATGCTTTTGCATGATAGAGAAAAAAGGATCTAGCAATGGTCATGTTTTTCCCCAAGATTGGAACTTTTTCTTTTACAGTGCTGCTAATGAATGATCCCGCCATTTAAAATTGCCTTTTCCAAGATAAAGATATGTACGAGTGACTTGTATGCAAATGACTTTGTATCATGCAAGAGTTCAGTCCCTATTATTTTCTAATTCATCAGTAGCCATTTCTACAAGCCAGAAATGTCAAAGAGGGTTTAGGAAATTTATCAGCTTACTGAAACTGAAGACTCTATCCTTCAAATTTTCTGCTTGCTTTCCTCAGACCTCGTTATGGAATGAAGACTGGCTGAGAATGAATCAGTAATATGTAGAGAAATCTAATGATAGGCTTTCAAGGTAGCGCTAGTGGTAAAGAACCCACCTACCAGTGTAGGAGACATGAGACCTGGGTTCGATCCCTGGGTCGAGAAGATCCCCTGGAGGAAGGCTTGGCAACCCACTCTAGTATTCTTGCCTGGAGAATCCCATGGACAAAGGAGCCTGGTGGGTTCATAGGGTTGCAAAGAATTGGACATGACTGAGATGACTTAGCAGATACACACATGCAATGATCTTCAAAGTAGGCAAGAGATATGTATTTAAGGGAATCAGTTTCTAGATCCTTGACTTCTCTATGTACCCTTTCCTAAAAATGATCTGCCTGAGAACTTGACTGTGGTTCTCATTTCCTAACTTTCATTTCACAGCTGTCCTTCTTACTTTACATGGAATTTTTGCAGCTATTCTCTGAGGTTGAAAAACCACTAGGGCATTAAGAAAAGGGGTATTTCTTTTTATTGGTGTCAGGAGAGCATTTAATCAAAGCAATTAAATCTGACCTCAGTCATTTCATTAAGAAATGTGCTTTCAAAAATCTTTTTGCCTGTTACATTAAAAAAACCTTTAAAAATTATAGCATATTTAGGTTGTTTTCATTAAGTATGCATTACCAGTTAATTGTATTTACAACTCAATCCAGAAAAAATATAACTTAACAATTAGAGCAATATGATCAGGGAAAATTAAAAAATAATTTTAATTTCATACATGTTTTGCAGACATTTTTGGTAATCAGTAAAAAACTTCTAAAGACAAAATGTATTAAATTCTGCAGGGGAAATTGAATGGAAATATGATTTTAAGAAAAGAAAGGAATAATATGACATCTTGTTCATGAATTTTAATTGGATGTTGATGGATATCAAATCACTTTGGTATTAAGATTTCATTGTATATATTTATAAGCTATTATATGTTTTATTTGAAAATGTCAATATTTATATTACAGTGGAATTTATAACCTTTAGAGCTACTTAAACATTTAAAGTAATTATAAAACATTTTAGAAGTCATCTTAAAAATGTGTGAAGATTTTATAGTTTTCTAAAGTCTATCACTCATCTAAAGTGCTGATTGGCCATCACTCATCTAAAGTGCTGATTGGCCTACAAGCATATGTGCTTTGATGACAATGCAGAATTACTGGCAATGTCTGTTTTGGTTAATCCTCTAACCATTCTTTAAATTTATATCTTCTACAGATTGCTGGAAAATATCACTCATTGAAATTCATGAGACTTCTCCAATGTTTCCCCTTAAATCTGAATCTAAATGAAGTAAGACAGAACCAAAGATTTTTAGATCTGACATCACTCACCTTTCTGAAATTGCAAATGTTCTGTGCAAGAAATTATCAGTGTAATTCTGAGCTTCTAGAAAAGGTTATCTGCATCAGCCTCCCCATTAAGCAGGAATTTCCTTCTGCCAAAGGGTAGACTTCCGTTGCTGCAGTCAGTGGAATGTGCCCATTCCTGATGTCACAGAGGCAATGAAGCTTCCTAAGAAACGTGAGACAAAGAGCTGTGTTAAAAGAGAAAGAGCATGAAAGCTCCATACTCTCTGTTTTGTTAGTAACCAAAGTAGACGAACAGTGTTAGCAAAGCATATTAACAGGAATCAAAATATCCTAATGTGGTCTCAATGCCTAAAAGTTCTATTCTGGCCATGTTCTTAAGCAAATACTAACATAAGCACATGTGATATTTTGATTTATAAAAAGAAATGGATATCTGATCTTCATTCCGTTTCTGGCAGCTAAAACTCTTGGAATTTCTTATGGCAAGAGCCTTAAAGTTATCTTATATTATGTTAATGAGGTGATTTTCAGAAAGCACCTAAGGACAGTGGCTGGTTGACAGAGGAGCCAACCCTGTGATTAGAGGGTTGCAGCTTTTAGGCCCATCCCCCTGATCTCCAGAGAGGGGATGCGGCTGTTGAGTCTATTGCCAATGGACAATGACTTAATCTGTCATATCTAAACAATGAAGTCCCTATAAAAACCCTTAAGGCTGGGGTTCAGAGAGTCTCTGGGTTGGTGAACAGGTGGAGATTCAGGAAGAGTGGTGTGTGCTGAGGATGAGCTTGAAAGCTCTCCTTTCTTCATATCTTGCCCTACCCATCTCTTCTACCTGGCTGTTCCTGAATTGTATGATTTTATAATAAACTGGTGATCTAATGAGGAAACAAGCTTCCTAAGTTCTGTGGGCCACTCCAACAAATTAATACTCCCCACTGCCTCTTGAGAAATCTGTATGCAGGTCAGGAAGCAACAGTTAGAATTGGACATGGAACAACAGACTGGTTCCAAATTGGGAAAGGAGTATGTCAAAGCTGTATATTGTTATCTTGCTTATTTAACTTAAATGCAGAGTACATCATGAGAAATGCTGGGCTGGATGAAGCACAAGCTGGAATCAAGATTGCCAGGAGAAATATCAATAACCTCAGATATGCAAATGCCACCACCCTTATGGCAGAAAGCGAAGAACTAAAGAGCCTCTTGATGAAAGTGAAAGAGGAGTGTGAAAAAGTTGGCTTAAAACTCAACATTCAAAAAACTAAGATCATGGCATCCAGTCCCACCACTTCATGGCAAATAGATAGGGAAACAGTGGGAACAGTGAGAGACTTTATTTTTTGGGGGGCTTTAAAATCACTGCAGATGGTGACTGCAATCATGAAATTAAAAGACACTTGCTCTTTGGAAGGAAAGTTAGGACCAACCTAGACAGCACATTAAAAAGCAGAGACATTACTTTGCCAACAAAGGACCATCTAGTCAAGGCTATGGTTTTTCCAGTGGTCATGTATGGATGTGAGAGTTGGACTATAAAGAAAGCTGAGCGCTGAAGATTGATGCTTTTGAACTGTGGTGTTGGAGAAGACTCTTGAGAGTTCCTTGGATGCAAGGAGATGCAACCAGTCCATCCTAAAGGAAATCAGTCCTGAATATTCATTGGAAAGCCTGAAGTTGAAGCTGAAACTCCAATACTTTGGTAACCTGATGTGAAGAACTGACTAATTGGGAAAGACCCTGATGCTGGGAAGGATTGAGGGTGGGAGGGGAAGGGGACGACCAAGGATGAAATGGTTGGATGACATCACTGACTCAATGGACATGAGTTTGTTTTTTGTTTTTGACTCAAGAAAAACATTTATTATTCTTTTTTTTTTTTACATTTATTATTCTTATGCTTTGACTTGCTCTATAGGTTCTTTAGAATTTTTTCCCCCTTTCCCCCGCTTCTGTTGTCAGTTCAGTTTAGTCACTCAGTCGCGTCTGACTCTTTGCAACCCCATGGACTGCAGCACACCAGGCCTCCCAGTCCATCACCAATTCCAGGAATTGACTCAAACTCATCAATGGACAGTTTGAGTGAACTCCGGGAGTTGGTGATGGACAGGGAAGCCTGGTGTGTTGCAGTCCATGGGGTCTTACATGACTGAGCAACTCAACTGAACTGATGGAAAGATCTCCTACCCACCCCCATCCACTCCCACCATATTAGAAACTGGGATTCAGAACATCTGTTCAGCACAGAAGCAGGACAGGATATTCTTGCCCAGACAGTAGGTAGAAAGGTGAACTGAGGGAAAAATAAGGATCAGATTAGCTGATATCTGCGTAGCTATCATACTTTTATCTTATGAATATGTCTGCATGACAAAAAAATTTTACATTTTTTCTTATTTCTTCATTAGCGCACATTAGCTCACCCTTGCCTAGTAGACTATTTGTTATAGTATGCTATGGTATATGTTGTATTTCCTTCTAGGCCTGGGTAATATTAAAAACTCATAATCCTATATTTAATAAACTGTTTGTTATTTGGTATGGATATCAGAACAGACACAGGTTGTGGGGAGAAAGTCAGTGTTGAGCAGAATCCTGGTGAGGATTCCAAGGTATTCCACTGTTTAATTGCTGGCTGTGCCAAGCATTTTCTCTTTAGTTGTTGGGTCATGAATAAGTCTTGGAGAGGAACCAAGACAGCCAAACTGTAGGGGTTGGAAGTGAGCATGTAAGGGGCCGTTAGGAAATGGCTAGTTGCCAATGAGCATGGTATTTCCATTTTTAACAAGCAATAAGCTTTTATAGTGTATAATCAGGGAAAGTCTGTCATGTATCTAGTAGTTAGCTTTGCCTAAAATTCATGTGAAGTGTCATCAGGAGGGTATGCCCCAGTAGATTCATTGTTCCCAGATGCTATTAACTGAGGGCATATAACATACTTTTCCATTCATTATTCCAAACAGAATTATTTGCTTAAACAGATTTTAAATTATGTAAACATCTTAATCAACTCTGCTTTTAAAAGGTGAACTTCAATGAAAAGGGGTTAAGCAAACTTTTTACCATCTTAACATAATTTGTGGTGTGAAACACTCCCATGGACATGAATCCATGGACATGAGTTTGAATAAACTCTGGGAATTGGTGATGGACAGGGAGGCCTGGTGTGCTGCTGTCCATGGGGTAGCAAAGAGTCAGACGTGACTGAGTGACTGAATGGAACTGAACTGAACACTCCCATAGTAACAGTGGTTGTTCTCAAGGTTCAAGGGTGAAGACTGTAGTCTTTAACTCCCAGGTGATTGCTACATGCCACTTCTACCCTAGAGTCATTGATCTAGAACAGTAGAAAGAAAAAGAAAGCACAATTTATAACATTTAGCACTAATTTTTGTACTGTCAGTGTTGATTCCCATTTCCATCAGGACTTCAAAAGAAAGCAAAAAAAAAAAAAAAAAATCTTTGACTGATCTGTCGTTCCTGATTTTTTATGGAAACCCCTCCCTGGAGTGTTCTGGAGGTCTGGAGCCCTCTTGTTAGACTTAATTATTTCAGTCATGGAGTATCTTCTCCTGTAGTTCACTCAAAGTGGGCAGATAGAATTAAATGCTCCAGGAGGGGGGTCTTCATAGCTATGTCCTGGGCAGGGCAGGTTATGGACATACAAAGAAATATTGGCATCATTTTTTTCTATTTTATTTTTTTTCCCTTTCACATAAATAAGATGGAATCATTTCCAGGTCCAGACATCCCCAATTTCTCAGGGAATGTTAGGTGGTTACTCTGGCTATGGCAGCTGCTTGGTCCCACCTTTCTAAATGGCTCACCTTCTCCCAGAAGCAATGGTAGCATAACCAGAAATTAACCTTTTTGTTTTTTAAAAATTAGTAATTTGCATTTGCTGACAAGTACTAGCAGCACATGAAATCCTATTGGACGTGTTTGTTCTCTTCCTTTACCTTCTAGATCAGGCCAATTGTACTTTAAGGAAATTTGAGAAAAAGAGGGTGGAATTAGGTTGAAGTCAGAAACGGTGACTGATATATCAACTGGAAAACAATGAGATAAATGTGATGTCACTTGTCACACTGTTTTGTAATTATAAAGAAATTAGATGTGGGTACACACACACACCACAAAATTAGACAGCCCAGACTGGGAGATAAAGGGTGAAGAAATTCTCCAAGCCCAGAAACAGATTTCTATTGTGTATTTTAATCCTGATCAAAGCTGAGGAAAATAATATTTGTGGGGAGTATGAAACATTCAGTTTCAGATATGTTGAGTTTGATATGATCATGGAACATGCAGACAGAGAATACAGCTTTAGTTATAAAGCTATATAAATTTTATATATATATAAAGCTATATAAAGCTATAAAAATTCCTGGATGGTAGTCACACAGAATATCTGACCCCTCCTATATAACAACAAGGTTTTGAAAGTTAAATACATGTGAATGTAAATACTTTACAAACTATAAAGCATTATGTACCTCCATTATTTTTATTACTATTTTGAGAACTTCAGCTTATAGATATCCTTTCTGTTTCCTATAGGCAGATGGAATAATATTTTTTTCCTCTAGAGAAGCCCATGATTTTCTGTTCCTTTTACCCCAGCTACTTCCCCTGACCTCTGCACAGATGCTGAGGTCTGAGGTTTCTGTAAGCCTCTCTCCGTTGCTCATCTCACTGTGCACCACTGTAAGCACAGAAATACATTGCAGCATCCTCCAGCTGGGAGTCTGAGATCCTGAGACTGAAGGCTTTGGCTTCTTTCTGGAAGTTCACAGAGTAGTGATCGTTGGTTGCATTCTGTCGTTCATAAGCATATTGGTGAATAATGAAAACCATCTCCCCACTGGGAGGCTGTTTGTACCAGAACAAATAATCACTGTCACTGGTGCTATATGCGTAGTCCAGGGTCACTGTGCCCGTCTCCTGTACAGACTCTTCTGGCTGAGGCTGAGTGACCGTCTGGGCCACACTGGGTCCTGTGGGAAGGAGGAGAGAAAGGTCCGCACTGGGTGTCACAGGAGAGAAAGCAGGCAGAAGTCCGAGCTGGTCCCCATTGCCACCCACCTTTCTTCTGCTTGACCCAAACTTCAAGTAAAATGCATCAGCTTTCTTGCCCTCAGTAGCTTGGACCCATGAGAAAGTAACAAGATACCTGTGTTAATAATTTTTCTTCCCACTTCCCAGACCTAGTGGCTGTTAGTAAAAGCAAATACATATGCTTTCCTTACCAAGATAGATGGAGAGCACAGCTGCCCACAGCAAACCAGGGCCTGACATGTTGGCAGTTCTCTCCTTCAGGGACATAAAAACCTCTTGTTCTCATCAGAACCTTGCTGACATCCTGGCTTCAGAGCAGGAACTGGTTTGTCAGGTGGGCAGTTGATTCTGTTGTCAACCGTGCAAGCAGTGCCCTCTTCAGGTCATGGAAATAGTTACTGAGGAAATTCCTATGATGATTCACTCCTCTACACAGAGGAACTTGGTTTAGTCAAGAAATCTGTTCTATAAGGAGTCTGTGACCACTGGGGAGAAGGGATTCAAGGATTCACTATTAGAGAAGAACACTTGGAGGAGATAAAGTTTTGAGGTGTACTTATGGGACCAATATGATTTGACCAGCCTGATATATACATGAAAGGGAAATTTGGGTGAGTGGAAAAAACAGAAAAGAAATTCAAGAGACTGAGATGCTTATGGGTTAGCAAGGAGAATAGATGGACTGGAATAGAGGTATATTTTGAGAAGAAGTAGGAATGAGGTTTTGAACTGTGGTGTTGGAGAAGACTCTTGAGTGTCCCTTGGACTGCAAGGAGATCCAACCAGTCCATCCTAAAGGAGATCAGTCCTGGGTGTTCGTTGGAAGGACTGATGCTGAAGCTGAAACTCCAGTACTTTGGCCACCTCATGAGAAGAGTTGACTCATTGGGAAAGATCCTGATGCTGGGAGGGATTGGGGGCAGGAGGAGAAGGGGATGACAGAGGATGAGATGGCTGGATGGCGTCACCGACTCAATGGGCATGAGTTTGAGTGAACTCTGGGAGTCGGTGATGGACAGGGAGGCCAGGCGTGCTGCGATTCTTGGGGTCGCAAAGAGTCGGACATGACTGAGCAACTGAACTGAACTGAACTGAGGAATGAGGTTTAAATAATGAGGATGAGCAGATTCAGGGACAGGGATAATGATATTAATAAAAATTGAGACTTGGTAAGTAAGGATATGATCATACATCTACAGAGACTGAATTTTCATAAGTATGCTCTATTTCACTATCTTTTGAAAAAATAAGGTGTCAGCTTCTATTTTTCCAGTTATGTAATCACTCAAGTACCCACCTGCTCTTGTTAGAAATCAGCCCAGTAAAGTTCACCTTGTACTTTCTTCTGTTCTTTCTTTGTCAAATTTTTAAAGCGCCTCTGTTTTAATTTTGTCTCTTCACAACCCCCAAAAAGGAGCCTAAAGCAAGAATTTAGGTGAAGGCAGTTTATTTAGGAAGTGATCTTAAGAAGCAGAAATGAGAAAGTAGATAGCGCAGTACTGGGGCTTGTTTCTGCCAGGATCTCCAAGAAACATAGCAGATGCATCTCAGGATTATCGTTGGGAGGCAAGAATCTGTGTATGCATCCATCCCTTTTCCTTCTGGTTGATGCTTGCTTGCAGGGATGGTAATTTCCCTTTAGTTTCAGGCTGTGCTTGCCCATGGACTGAATGAGCTCCCAAGGAATCAGAGAAGGCCCTGGGGTATGAAGTAAAACTAATGCACAGTGGAAGCTTAATGTTGCAAGTTATCAGCTTGAGATGAGTCCCAGTGCCCACAGAATTGTCTGCCACAGCTATTGCTAACATCAGACCTAGGTGTTTGGAAGTGACAATAAAGCACATGAGATATTTGTGACGGAGCTCGCTCTGACAATACACAGATGTCTGCTTGTCTCATGTTATTTACACTGTGTCTCTGAGTATTCAAGGTTGTGGCAGGCTGCAATTCATCTGAAACACTTGATACACAAGGTGGTATGACCTGAGCTTCAGGCCCAACTCCTTTACGTGGTACTCATCTTCTCCCTCCTGTGCGATGCTCTCCAAACTTCTGTATATCAGACAGAACTTTAGCAAACTCAAATTCTTACCAGGTGTGGTGGCCCAGACCCTCTTGGGTGAGGGGTCTCTGTTCTTAGCTTGTTCTTTTTAGACCTTGTTGCCATGGTGACCATTTGATGTTTTTACTGGGCCTGGAAATACCCCAGGTGAAACACTTGCATTCCAGACATATTCTTTTTTGTTTTCATTATGCTGCAACAACCTGGTACTCCATGATAATCAGGATCAATAACCCCTCCATCTAGTAACTCCTGTCTTTGCCTGCTGGACCATCAGCTCAAGGAGTTCAAAATGATCCAGGTGGAAATCAGAGCTGCAGGTTCAGTGAAACCCTTGTGAGTCCATTGATGGAAGCATTCTTCCTCGGGGAACCAGGACCTCTAATCTAGCAAAGCTTGGATCTATGGGAAAGGGGAACACACATTCTGAAGGTGGGTTTCAGGGAGTGATAGGAAAAGAGTCTATTCCGCTTCCATTTCTTGGTTTCTAAACTTGTGTATTTCACCTAGGGTGTAACAGATTGGACATTGTTTAATGAGTGTTATCTCTTCCTGGAATAGCATTCGAACCACGAATGGTCTTGCTCCTGAGTTGTCTTCTTAGCTGAGCCTTTAAAAGGCCATTCCTTCTGCTAGGTCACTTTATCTAGGTACATCAACCTAGGTTATCTCTTAAGTCTGTGGTAAGACCAGTGGGGTCCCTGCCTGGTTATGCCCACACTGTCACACCGTTGTGAACTAAAATAAGTATCTTTTTCTGAGGAGCTTCAGTTTTGGTCAAGGAGGACAGTTAAAAGGAAAAACACCTATGAACAACTTGGAAAAGATTTAAATTCTTGGAGGTAAGAGTTCCCAGGAAAATTATAAAGATTTGCTAGACAGAAGAAATGCTTCAGAAATCTAACTGATCATGTATACCATATGAAGCAATGAGGGTTACAGATGATATCATGAATGAAGACACCTCGTAAAACTGGAAACTACTATGCATGCTATTATATTTACTTAAGGACTACAAGTCACAGAGATTCATCTCTCTGTGTTTCTTATATTTAGATAGAAATAGCTTTTATTTCAAGGTGAAGTCCATGATGTTCTGTTCCTCTTACCCCAACTACTTCCCCAGACCTCTGCACAGATGCTGAGGTCTGAGGTTTCTGTAAGCCTCTCTCCATTGCTCATCTCACTGTGCACCACTGTAAGCACAGAAATACATTGCAGCATCCTCCAGCTGGGAGTCTGAGATCCTGAGACTGAAGGCTTTGGTTTCTTTCTGGAAGTTCACAGAGTAGCGATCGTTGGTTGCATTCTGTCGTTCATAAGCATATTGGCGAATAATGAAAACCATCTCCCCACTGGGAGGCTGTTTGTACCAGAACAAATAATAATCACTGTCACTGGTGCTATATGTGCAGTCCAGGGTCACTGTGCCTCCCTCCTGTACAGACTCTTCTGGCTGAGGCTGAGTGACCGTCTGGGCCACACTGGGTCCTGTGGGAAGGAGGAGGAGAGAAAGGCTGCACTGGTTGTCACAGGAGAGAGAAAGCAGGCAGATACCCAAGCTGATTTCCAACCCCACCCACTTTTCTTCTTGATCCAAACCTCAGCAGAACATATCAGCTTTCAGCTGGGCTCTGTGAGGCAATGCAGTTCTGGTGCTATTAATCTTCTGTTTCACAGCCCCATTAGATAACATTATAAATAAAGACCTAAGCCTTCCTTACCCAGACACATGGAGACCAGGACTGCACACAGCAAGCTAACAAGTGTCATGCTCACAGCTCTACCCGGCAGGCCGAGAAGCCTCCTGCTCTGATCTGGGTTCCCCTCTGTGATCAGTGACACGTGAGCTTCAGGGCAGGAAATGATGTGACAGCTGACAGGTGACTATGCCTCACTGATGAAAGTTTTCCCAATACTTTTTGGTCCCCCTTCAGGAACTAGGCTAAGGGTTATAATTTCAAATGAAAGCAAAAACTGTTTTCTGAGTTTTTAAAAATTCTAGGATGAAAGTTAAGAGCAGAGGGAGCTGGCAAATCTATTTTGCCAAGTCCTCATGCTAGGGAGAAGAATGGAGCCCTGGAATGGTAGGTAGAGGTGGCTGGGTTTATATGCAACAATGGCAAATTCTGTAATTTTTCTTTGTGTTAAGAAAAATGACAAGCCAAGTGTGATAACTATAAACAATTAATTATGGATGATAAGAATACACCTGTTATATTAATGTATTCATTTTTTTAATAGTTTTAGAGCTGCTCAAAATAATGAAAACAAAGATATATGTGACTGAAAAAAGCACAGACTAAACACAGAGTAAATGGAAGCAGAATGTGTATTGTCTAATTGTGCTTATATTTTTCATGGACACTTAAAAAATAAGACCTCATTTGTGCTATATTTAGAAGTTCTGAAATAACTATTGCAGGAATTCTCATCAGCACCGAATTGCCTCAAACGACTCATATTAACATGTATCATTTTATACAAGTTAAACTGTTAAGTCATGTGTACTTGTAATATCAGACCTTGCATTCAATACACAATGCCATAGACTCTTTCCAAACCTGTAATTTTCAATGAACAATTAAAAAGATTGTCATTAAGAAAAAAAAGAGTTGTTCCCATTGCTCTCGTTCCATTTTGAAAAAAATACTGGAACAAGGGAAAAAAATAACCATGAGTCTCTAGAAGTTTCTGTTTCCAGAAGGAGTGACATGGATACTCATGTAATTCTAGAGTTGGAGTCCTCAAGCCAAGAGAAAGAATGGGGTTCTGCTATATACTAGGTACTCTCTGTGAGCATGGGTTCTCTTGTAAAAGAAGAGGGTGGCTAAGTCTTCTCACTGAGAGAGATGAACTGGAAATTGTAAGAGTTGGGACCAGCTCTGAATGAGGCTGCTAAAATCTCCTGTGCCCCTAAAGCCAGTTTGATAGCAATGGAAGAAAGGACAACAAGAATTTCCTCTAAATCATTGCTGTCCTTGCCACGTGATTTGAATTCCTGTATCTTAGTTTTGGATTCTCCAAAAGTCAGCTTGGATTTATGGGTACACATGGGTACACATGGGTAACACATGGATTTATGGGTAAGTAGTTTATTTGCAGGTGATTCTAGGAAACATTGAGGAAGTGAACAGGGGAAGGGAAGGAGGCCAGTACAGAGGGTTGTCATCAAGTCAGTTACTACTCTGGGCAATTGGAGCTTAATCCAGCTGGGTAACTCTGGGAGATGGTATAGCATTGCCCTTCAGAGTTACCCCAAATGAAGCATAGAGGAGGTGGAGTAGTTCATAAACTCATTATCCACTGCAGATTGAGGGCTGCTTTGGGGACATGAATTCTCTGGCACATCTGATCGGTCCTGGGCACTGGCCACATGTGTTCACATGGTCAGAAAATAGTCCTCAGAGTTGCTGGGGTTTTCCGTGTGCAGAGGTGACTGCCAAGGGGTGTGAGCAGTGCATCAAGGGCACCATGCAGCCCATCCTTACACTGCTGAGATCCTCTTGTGTCTATGCTTAATCCACTTAGAACACTAGTTCTTAAAAAATAAATCAACAGGGGTATTAGTGGGACAAGTTACAACTGCCATACATGATGAAAATTGAAAGTGAAAGTGAAGTCACTCAGTCATGTCTGACTCTTTGTGACCCATGGACTGTGGTCAGCCAGGCTCCCCCATCCATGGGATTTTCCAGGCAAGAATACTGGAGTGGGTTGCCACTTCCTTCTCCAGGAGATCTTCCTGACCCAGGGATTGAACCTGGGTCTCCCACATTACAGGCAGACTCTACCATCTGAGCCACCAGGGAATCCTACTATAGATGATGCCACAACCATAATTTGTATTTATTATCTTCCATCTCCCTCCTATACCACTCATTCTGGATTCTCCCCACCTAGGACTAATACTTCTGTATCTAGATTTCTGTCCCAGGGAGGAGGTAATCTAGACCTTCATCCCTGAGGGGACTGAACTCCTGGTTATTCTCCCTTTATCAGGCCATTGTTGCTGAAGTTGCCTATTTACAGTAACTATGGTCATGAAAAAGCTAAAAGTCATCCTGGTGAATCCCCTGAGTTTTTGTCCTATATTTCCAGCTCCCAGTAGGTAACCACAGCCCTAAATCCCCATGATAATCAAGATTGATTGCCCCTACCAGTGTATTAACTCCTTTCCTGTCCTTCTGGCCTTTGGATATGAGTATCTTAGATGACCAGGTGGTATATGTAACACTGCTGTTGTTGTTTAGTCACTAAGTTTTGTCCGACTCTTTGTGACCCCATGGATTGTAGCCCACCAGGCTCCTCTGTCCATAGGACTTCCCAGGCAAGAATACTGGAGTGGGTTGCCATTTCCTCCTCCAGGGGATCTTCCTGACCTAGGGATTGAACCTGCATCTCCTGCATTGGCAGGCGGGTTCTTTATCACTGAACCACCAGGGAACCCATATGTAACATTAGGCATGGTGAAAGCCTCTCTGTTCCCTCCAAAAAAGTATCCTCTCCTTACCATTCAAAGGGAAATAGGACCTCTAGTCCAGATGAAACTAGAGTTATGAGAACAGGAAACACACAATGAACAAGTGAATTTTCATATTCTCCCAATACCAGAATTGGGAGTTGATGGGGAGATAACCCAACTTTCACTGCTTGGTTCCCAGGTCCACGTATTTTATCAAACAGGAACACAACACCATCTCAAAGAATAGTCCTCCAACCTCTCAGAGCACTACCTCTAAGCTGTTGCTTTAGTTAAGTGGTCATTCCAATGTTCTATGAGGCTAGTGGTTTGCAGATAATGCTGTACGCAGTAAATCAGTATGTCCAGTGTCACATGTCCATTGTCCCAACTTTTTGCTGTAAATTGGGTCTGTTGATGCAAAGCGATGTGAAATTCCTTGATAATCATGATCACCTCTGAACACTTGGTTCATGCTGCTATGCTCAGCCCTGTCAAAGGGAAGCCAAACTCGTACCCTGAACGTGTCGTTATCCCAGTAGGAAAAGATTTCTGCCACCTCCAGGGTGGAAGTGGTTTCATGTAATCGACTTGCCAACTAGAGGCTGATTGGTTTTCTGGAGGGGTGATTCCACATTGAAGGCCCTTTGTTGCATCTATGGCTGGTGGGTTGAACATTTGGCAGATGTAGTTAGGTCCGACTTGGAGAGAGAAAACTCGTGCTTCTGGGCTCATGCTGCTGTTGTTCAGTCACTGAGTTGTGTCTGACTCTTTGCAACCCCATGAACTGCAGCATGGCAGGCTTCCCTGCCCTTCACTGTCTCCCGGAGTTTGCTCAAATTCATGACCTTTGAGTCACGGATGCCGTCCAACCATCTCATCTGCTGCCCCAATCTCATCCTTCTGGGCTCACGGAGAACGTCTATTCTGTCAGCTTGGTTCATCTGTGCACAGGTCTCTTGTTCAAGCACTGAAGTACACAAGATGAGCATCCATATTGTCACATGGATGCTCGGTGCTTCCTTGTGGTGGATGTTGTCTGGGGGGCATGAATGTGAGATACAGTGATCCCAACCCCATGTGCCTACACTCACTGCTCCTTCAGCTCATGATCTCCTCGAAATGTGACTCTTCCTCCTCCACCTGACTCTAGAAAGGAATGAGAAACTACGTGCTGTTAGAGGTCACCCCTAAAAAAGTCACACTTTGACTCTTCTCCAGTCAGCTGGTTGAAATTTTATCCTCTTTTAAGGAGGAACCAGATTTGCCATCCCACTGTGTTCTCCTTTCACTCTGCCCTTTGAAAACTTTAAACCATGTCCCCTCAGGTTTTGGTACTCAATCTTCTTAGCCACTCTTTTTGGAATGGCAGAGCATGTTTTCTTTCACTGCAGGATTTGATAGTCACTGCTTTCAAGATTTTGTATTCTTGAGGTATTTGTGAAAGTCTACAAAGGAGTTCAAAGGCAAGATATTTTCTCTGTTTCCTCTGTTCCCTCTTCTTTAGTGCTCTCCTCTTTCTGATGTTAAGCCTCTGGTTTTTGAACAGAGTAAGGACTTCACACAGAGAAACAAAACTATTAATAGATTAGATGGTGTTTGAAAACACTACCCCTCTGCATATGGTCTTCAAATCTTTGACACTGTTATACAAAGCTCTTCATGTTTCGCTTTGCTCAGAGCACAGAGTCAGTGCCTGGGAGGCTTTCAAGCAGGAGGTGCAGGCTTAGCAGGGTTTAGGTGCAGGGTGCAGGTGTCTGAGCTGCACTGTTCACCTGTTGCACACAAGAAACTGGTTGCATCATGGAGCTGGGAATCCTCCACATGCAGAGAAAATTGCTGGTCATTTTTGTTAAGCTTGACTGTGAATCTTCCCCTGATTTTCTCTTCCTCATTTTAAAACAGCTGCACTAGGAAGTGGATGCCTTCCCTGGGATCCTGCCTAAATCACTGGAAGAAATCATCAGCTCCATCTTTGTAATTGCAGTTCAGTGTGAAGTTCTCACCTTCCTTGATTTTCTGTTCCACCAGTGGTTGTCCATTTGACCCTGTTCAGGAGGGGTGAGAAAATGTTCATACATAAAACACATTTTTTTGTAAATAAAGAACTTTCCCTATTTCTTTTGCATTTCTTAAAATAAACTCCAGATTGTCCCTGGGATACACCTAGATTTCTTTCCCAGAGTTGCCCATTTCCCTGGCTTGACTGTTCCCTGCCTTCTCCCCACTCACAGGTTAGTTGCATGCACAGGAGTATCACTGAAGCTTGCAGGGGAGGCTGCATTCCTGCTTCTGCCTGGAGTCTCTCAGGATTCAGTTTGGAAGCCTGAAATTGACCATGTTCAATTGTGTTTATTATTATTAGTCCATTATTCTAGATTATTCTCCTTCCTTTGGTTTGGAAGCCCCGATGATCTTTATTCTGTTTTCACAACCAATCAAAATCTCACTTGTCATGAGTGCATCACTGAATTTACCGGCTCCTGCTTCTCCCATTCACAAAATTCTAGTTTCCAGCCAGTTGCTTTTGTTACTGGTAGCACTGCCCCCATGGGGGCATCTGAACTTTTAAATTAAATTTTGTTTCCATTACCCTTAATGCAGAGCAATTCCTCAAGTTAAACTAAAGGATGATAGAACATACAGTGAGGTGAACAGTGAAGAAAAAAGAAAGAAAACAAAGCTCTGTCAAAATGTTCTCTAGTGGTGACTGTCTTCACATCCTTACTACCTGGGACTCCCTTCTTCACTCTCCTCACTTGTAAGGGATCAATGCATGTTCTTTGCCTGTATGACTATGTTCTGAGGGTCATAAATAAAACATTGAGAGATCTGATTCTTTCCCTTAATTGGTTAGGGTCTCCTATGACTTTGTTACATTTCTTACTCTGAAGAATTTTAAAATAGTTAAAAGGGTTAGGACTTCTCTAAATTCTTTATAAAAGTATAAAGGAAAGAAATACAGTATCTTTCTTTTAATATATGCCCAGATTTGAAGAGCAAGCTGGTATCTGCCTAGCTCTGAAAATGGCAGTACCTTTGCAAAAATGTAAGTGTTTCTTTTTTTAATTTAAGTTTTTTATTTTCAATTGGAGTATGACTGCTTTATAATATTGTGTTGGTTTCTGCTGTATATCAGCATGAATCAATCATAGGCATACATGGCTGTATACCTATTGTTGTATACCCAGGACTGTATACCCCTCCCTCTTGAACCTCCTTCCACTTCCCACCCCATCCCACCCCTCTAGGTTTTATTTCAATCTGGGCATCTGTGTAATCTCTGGTAATTTCCTATATTTTACATATTCAGTATATGAAAACCTGTTTCATGATCTTTTATATTATAGCAAGTGTTAGGACTTGATTAAAGAAGTGAATCAATTCTTCGGCACTTGAAGAATTGATGCTTTTGAACTGTGGTGTTGGAGAAGATTCTTGAGAGTCCGTTGGACTGCAAGGAGATCCAACCAGTCCATCCTAAAGGAGATCAGTCCTGGGTGTTCATCAAAAGGACGGATGTTGAAGCTGAAACTCCAATACTTTGGCCACCTGATGCAGAGAATTGGTTCATTTGAAAAGACCCTGATGTTGGGAAAGATCGAAGGTGGGAGGAGAAGGGGACGACAGAGGATGAGATGGTTGGATGGCATCACCGACGCAATGAACATGAGTTTGAGTAGGCTCTGGGAGTTGGTGATGGACAGGGAGTCCTGGCGTGCTGCATTCCATGGGGTCGCAAAGAGTTGGACACGACTGAGCAACTGAACTGAACTGAACTGAAAGAAGTCAAAGTGAAGTTGCTCAGTCATGTCTGACTCTTTGCGACTCCATGGACTGTAGCACACCAGGCTTCCCCGTCCATGGGGTTTTCCAGGTAAGAATACTGGAGTGGGTTGCCATTTCCTTCTCCAGGGGATCTTCCCCACCCTCAGATCAAACCCAGGTCTACATATTGCAGGCAGATGCTTTACCCTCTGAGCCAGCAGGGAAGCCCTGGAAGGGCTTAAGAGGTTAAAAAAGAAAGTTCTCTTCTAGTCTTTGCGTTCAGTCCTTACCCTGATGATTCTAGCTGCTACCACTTAACCTCATTTTCTCAGCTGGACTACCTGGCTAAAGGCCTGGTCCTGGCAATCTAACCCCACCCTTCTTTTTCTTTGGTTCTTATTGTGGGCCTGAGGTAAGTGGCTGAGAGTCTTCAATGAGTAAAGAGCTGTGATCTTCTTTGATGTTAATTGTGGATATTAGTCTTTCTCACGTATGAAATTATGTAAAACAGACTGCTTTTTCTAGCATTTTCCTGAAGCACAGTGTCACTGTGCCTCAAATTGGAGCTAACTCCCTCTTAGAAATGAAGGGTCTGAGGTGAACTGTGCTTTGTTTTTGCCAGCCCACTCATTTCTCCTTGAGAAGAAAACAGCAGACTTGGGGTGGTCAATGGAGAGTCTGCCTATTTGTCAATTGATACACTTTCCTGGGAGCATGATTGCTCTTTTCCTAAATAAGAGCATTGCCAAATCATATTAAATCTGGAAGCAGAAAAATGTTAGCAAAATTTCAAGAAGGGAATTTTATTCTGGAAAAAATAGGAGGTGTTGTTACAGTTGTTTGGAAGAAGTAAAATCTACAAGAGAAGTTTATATTTGCATGGAGTTTTCTCTCTGCTGTCATCAGTTCAGTTTAGTTCAGTTGTGAATCCCATGGACTACAGCATACCAGGCTTCCCTGTCTATCACCAACTCCTGGAGCTTACTCAAACTTATGTTGATTGAGTCAGTGATGCCATCCAACCATCTCATCCTCTGTGATCCCCTTCTTCTCCTGCCTTCAACCTTTCCCAGTATCAGAGTCTTTTCCAATGAGTCAGTTGTTCATATCAGGTGGCCAAAGTATTGGAACTTCAGCTTCAGTATCAGTCCTTTCAATGAATATTCAGGACTGATTTCCTTTAGAATTGACTGGTTTGACCTCCTTGCAGTCCAAAGGACTCTCAAGAGTCTTCTCCAACACCACAGTTTAAAAACATCAATTCTTTGGTGCTCAGCTTTCTTTATGGTCCAACTCTCTCATCCATACATGACTACTGGAAGAACCATAGCTTTAAATAGATGGATCTTTGTTGGCAAAGTAATGTCTCTGCTTTTTAATATGCTGTCTAGGTTGGTCATAGCTTTTCTTCCAAGGAGCCAGCGTCTTTTAATTTCATGCTATGCTTAGTTTCTCAGTTGTGTCTGACTCTTTGTTACCCCATGGACTGCAGCCCACCCAGCTCCTCTGTCCATGGGGATTCTCCAGGCAAGAATACTGGAGTGGGTTGCTATGTCCTTCTCCAGGGGATCTTCCCAACCCTGGGATCGATTGGGTCTCCCACTTTGCAGGTGGATTCTTTACCGTCTGAGCCACCAGGGAAGCCCATGAATACTGGAGTGGATAGCCTATCCCTTCTTCAGGAGATCTTTCCAACTCAGGAATCAAACTAGGGTCTCCTGCATTGCAGGCAGATTCTTTACCAGCTGAGCTACCAGGTAAGCCCTTCTCTCTTGTCATAGGATTGGTGATTTCAACATTCCCGGTCAGAAGCAGCAGGAATGTACCTGGTTAAAGGTGATAGTGATTTTATCAAGTAGTGATAGACAGGGGTTGTGGTAGTCAATGAAGGCTGAGTGTCTGCTAGTTTAAATTCATTCGAGTTAACCCTGTGGGGATGATTAACAAAATGTACAAAATAGAATTTGCGTGATACTGTTGAAGTCTTGAAAAACACCCATAAAGTTAGTTACCTCTAGGGGGCAGTGCATAATAGGTATCAGCACCCTGCAACAGATGCAAAGTACAGGAGCAAAAGTTTGCAACTAAGAGGAGCTTAATAACTGGTTTGAGAGCTAAGAAGAAAAATCATATCATCATTTCCATTGATGCAGAAAAATCATTTGACAAAATGCAATACACATTTATGGTAAAAGCACCTTAAAACCTCAACAGACAAAACCGTATATGCCACAACCTCAAACTAACACCTACCTTTGGGGAAATACTAGGAGCTTTCTTTTTTTAAAATTATTTATTAATTAATTAATTTTTAACTGAAGGATAATTGCTTTGCAGTATTGTGTTGGTTTCTACCAAACATCAGCATGAATCAGCCATAGGTTTACCCATGACCCCTCCCATCTGAACACCCCTCTCACCTCCCTCCCCATCCCACTCCTCTAGGTTGTTACTGAGCCCTGGTTTGAGTTCCCTGAGTCACACAGCAAATTCCCATGGCTATCTATTTACATATGGTAATGTATGTTTCCATGTTACGCTCTCCACACAAATCACCCTCTCTTTCCTCTCTCACCCCAGCTGTGTCCAGAAGTCTGTCCTCTATGTCTGTGTCTCCATTGCTGCTCTGCAAATAAGTTTATCAGTACCATCTTTCTAGATTCCATGTATATGTGTTAATATACGATATTTGTTTTTCTCTTTCTGACTTACTTCACTCTGTATAATAGGCTCTAGGTTCATCCACCTCATTAAGTCTGATTCAAATGTGTTCCTTTTAATGGCCGAGAACTATTCCATTGTACATATGTATCACAGCTTCTTTATCCATTCATCTGTTGATGGCCATCTAGATTGTAGAAACTTTCTTATTAAAGTTAGGAGAAGGACAAAAATATGCACTATATTTACCACTATTTAGCATTGTGTTGGAGCTACTACTGAGTGCAGTTGGCCAAAAGAAAAAACAATTAGATGCATAATAATTGGAAAGAAACAGGTAAAATATCACCTGCATATCCGCAGATGAGATAATGATATATCAGAAAACCTAAAAGAGAAGAAAAGTGAAAGTGAAAGCTGAAAATGAAAGTGAAACCACTCAGTTGTGTCCGACTCTTTGTGACCCCATGGACTATAGCCTACCAGACTCCTCCTTCCATGGGATTTTCCGGGTAAGATACTGGAGTGGGTTGCCATTTCCTTAAACAACAATTTAAGAAATAGCTTTTATAGTGTTCATGTGAAAAACAAAAAACAGTTACAAGAAATGTGGAGGAAAAGAGCACATTGTCTACAGCATGAAAGTAAAAAGCCTTTCATTCTCAAGTGCAAGACTAGACAGAGAAGTCAATAAAATGGATAGCAAATCAGTTGTTGTTTAGTCAGTAAGTTCTGCCCGACTCTTTTGTGACCCCATGGCTCCTCTATCCATGGAATTTCCCAGGCAAGAACACTGGCGTGGGTTGCCATTTCCTTCTCCAGGGGTAGAACCTGTGACTCCTACATCTCCTGTACTACAGGCGAGTTATTTACCGCTGAGCCATGGGGAAGTCCCTCTTCCACCTCTCAAGATACCAAATGAACATATAGCATTACCCGACATTCAGCACCAAGAAACTTTACCTTGACAGAAAGAATTGTGAGTGGGATTATTATGAATCTATTGGTTACTTTTCTGAGATGGACCATAGATATTTGATAAAAGTAAAAAGTACAAACTGTAACTGGAAGTTTCTACATCTCTCACTTCATCCATCAGTGAGTGTTACAGAAAGTCTTTTATTCAATAAAATAGATTTCTCTTCTTCACTCTTCTCAGTTTCTACTTTTGAAGAAAACTTTTCTCTTTCTGAATCATGTGGATATAAAGTAAATCACCAAATGGTGGAATAACCATTTTAGTTTTACTACAGTATTGATGTCTATTTTTTTATGTGCTCAGTTGATTCTTAAATCTTGCACCTTAGTAGAAAAATGGAGCTATAAGACCCCCTAAAAATTTAATATATTGCTGTCTGAAGAAGCATCCTTTTTTAGGTACACCAAATCCTGTGAAACGTATTAGATGACAAACATGTTTGTAAAGATAAAAGACACAGTGGGGGTAAATTAGAAATTAGCCCTAATGTCAAAGGATTGTCTGCTTGGCTTATCCTTATGGCAACTAAGTACCTAAAGAGCAGGGGTGGGGACACAGCCAAACTACACCAGAATAAGTTGTGAGATTTTCAGTGAAAATCATGCAAGGGCTTCTGTACCCAGGGGAGGAAGACAACAAAGTACAAAGCAATACAGAATCTAGCTATGTTTTATTTGTTTGGTCTGTATTATTTGATTTAAAAGTTTGTCCTTTACTTGAGGTTAATGAAAGCAGAGAAGCTATTAGTCTCCCCCTACATCCAAACAAAACTCATGCTGAAAAGTGGTCATAAAATTGCTGCACATTGGGAAAGTGCATAGATTTTTCCTTTCCTGCAATATGGCTATTAGTTGGTGGTAGAATTGCTTAGGGAAAGGGAAATTTATTTGTTCCTTGAATCAATCACTATGGAAATCAAGTTTCTCTATATATTTAGAAATGTGCTTGCAAAAGTAAATCTTTGACATTTTTACCAGTTTAAATTTAGATTAATAGTTCATTCTAAGAAACAATTTCAATATATTCCTTTAAGTTACATCCCAGGTGGTGCTAGTGGTAAAACATCCACTTGCCAATGCAGTAGACATGAGAAATGCAGGATTGATCCCTGGGTTGGGAAGATTCCCTGGAGTAGGAAATGGCAACCCACTCTAGTATTCTTACCTGGAAAATTCCATGGACAAAGGACCCTAGTGGACTGTCCATGGGGTCAAGAAGAGTCAGACATGACTGAGCACACATGCACACAGTGTTGCCTAGGTTAAAGACAGGTAACCTCATGACATTTTAAAAATATAGTGTTGTTTTCGTTTTATTTTATTCAGTTTTTGACCATGCCATGCAATATGTAGGATCTTAGTTCCCTGACTGGGGATTGAACTTGCACCCCTGGCAGTGGGAGCATGGAGTCAACCACTGGGCCACCAGGGAAGCCCCTCATGACCTGTTTTATCTTTTATCTGGAAAGAAATCCAGTTCTGGGCTGCTGTAGCCCTCTTGAACTATTGCCTCAGGCTAACATTTCATATTATCTCACAGTACCATCCAATAAAAATTGTTTTATTCAGTAATATTAAAAACTTGTATTTTCCTAAACTCTTTTTGCTTACTGTTTCTTGATCTTTGCCTTAATACGTTTACCCTGCCTGGAATGTGTTCTACCATTGACCTCACTTAAATTCCTACACATACATCAAGTAAAAAGTCAGAATCCAATTTCCATGAATCTAGAAGTGATTTTTTAAAAATCTGTGGTGCGAGGAGGAGCCAAGATGGTGGAGGAATAGGACGGGGAGACCACTTTCTCCCCTACAAATTCATCGAAAGAACATTTGAACGCTGAGCAAATTTCACAAAACAACTTCTGATCGCTAGCAGAGGACATCGAGTGCCCAGAAAAGCAGCCCATTGTCTTCGAA
The DNA here is from genome assembly GCF_023699985.2 of Odocoileus virginianus. Lineage (NCBI taxonomy): Eukaryota > Metazoa > Chordata > Mammalia > Artiodactyla > Cervidae > Odocoileus > Odocoileus virginianus. The sequence continues at coordinate 15,624,879 of NC_069679.1, forward strand.
GGGAGGTAGGACAAAATATAAAAGATAAAAAGGGAGACAAAAGAGCGTCCCGGGAAGGGAGTCTTAATAGAGGAAGTTTCCAATCACCAGGAAACCCTCGCACTGGCGGGACTGGGGGAAGTTTTCGGCAATCTAACTGGGAGGAAAAATTAAATAAGGCCCACAGATTACGTGCCTAAAAGCAACTCCCAGCAGAAAAGTACCCCAGACGACCGCACCCGCCAGCAACAAGCGGGGGCGGCATTGCTTAGGGTAAGGACCGGCCTGAAGACCCTGAGAGCAATCGGAGGGAGCTTTTTTTAAACGGTGGGACAAAATTAACCGGCCGGAACACACTGCCTGCGGTTCGCAAAACAAAGGGACTGAGAAAGTCCAGAAAAGAGCTGGCCCGTCCCCGCCAGAGGTAGGCGGCAGGGGGAAGGGGAAAAGGGCAAACTCAGCCCCTGAGAAGCCACCCCCTCCCACATTGCAAACAGGCCCCTGGTTCCTATCTAAAGACTTCCTGAGACCTGACTGGCGGCGCGCGCTGGGGTCGCGGAGGAGAAAACCGCGCCGTACCCGGAGAGATTGCGCCCAAGCCTCTGGCTGCCTGGGCCGCTCAGGTCAGGAAAGGCACAAAACGCAGGCGCAACCGAATCCGCGCTTTTGTGGAGTACCAGAAAATTGGAACCGCACTCAACGCAGGGCCCGCTCCATATAGAGCAGCCGGGAGCCTGAGCAGTGTAGACGGGGAAAGCACTGACACCCATGAGCGGGGCAAACCCAGTGTGGCCGGTGAGTGCTGGCCACACGGAGCGGTATCTGTCTGCAGCGCCCCGCCCTCCCTGTAGCAGGACTAAACTGAACTGGCGAACCTAAATAAGAGATCACCTCCGCCTGCCTGTGTCAGGGCGGAAATTAGACACCGAAGAGAAGCCAAAATAAACAAAGGGAACCGCTTCAGAAAGGGCCGGTGCAACAGATTAAAATCCCTGAAGGTAACACCGACTACACCGGAAGGGGCCTATAGATATCTAGAAGTGTAAGCTGGATAGAGGAGCTTTCTGAAATTGAACTGAACCTACACTGACCGCAGCAACTCCAGAGGAATTCCTAGATATATATGTATTTTTTTTTCTTTCCCTTTTTAAAAATTTTTTATTTTTTCTCTTTTATTTTCTTCTAAATTCCTTATTACTCCCCCATTACTCCTCAACTTTCATTTTCATATATTTATACGATTTTTTTAATTAGGAAAAAAAAATTTTTTTTTCTTTCCTTTTTTTTATTTTTTCTCTTTTATTTTCTTTTAAAATTCCCTATTACTCCCCCATTACTACTCAACTTTCATTTTCATATATTTTTAAGATTTTTTTAATTAGGAAAAATAAATTTTTTTCCTTTTTCTTGTTTTTCTCTTCTATTTCCTTTTAAAGTCCTCTAATACTCCTCTATTATTCCTTAATTTTCATTTTCATTTCACTATAACCTTGCCAAAAAAAAAAAAAGAGAGAGAGAGAGAGAGAAACCCTATTTTTAAACCAAACTTCATATACATTTCTAATTTTTTTCTGTGTTTTTGTATTTGTTTTTAAATATTGTATTTCAAAGAGTTTAACCTCTACACTAGATTTTTAATCTTTGTTTTTCAGTATGTGATATAAATTTTGGACATTTAAGAATCCAATATTCAGTTCCCATTTCTATACAGGAGTGTGGTGATTACTCTCCCACTTTTGACTCTCTGTTTCCTACCTCAGAACACCTCTATTTCCTCCTTTCCCCTTCTCTTCCCAGTCCAATTCTGTGAATCTTTGTGGGTGTCTGGACTACAGAGAACACTTTGGGAACAGATAACTGTGTAGATCTGTCTCTCTCCTCTTGAGTCCCCTTTTTTTCCTCCTGTTCACCTCTATCTCCTTCCTCCCTCTCCTATTCTTCATGTAACTCTGTGAATCTCTCTGGTTGTCTCTCACAGTGGAGACTCTTTTCACCATTAACCTAGAAGTTTTATTATCAGTGCTGTATAGTTGGAGAAGTCTTGAGACTATTGGAAGAACAAAACTGAAATCCAGAGGCAGGAGACTTAAGCCCAAAACCTGAGAAAACCAGAAAACTCCTGACTACATGGAACATTAAGGAATAAGAGGCCATCCAAAAGCCTCCATACCTACACTAAAACCAACTACCACCCAAGAGCCAATAAGCTCTAGTACAAGACATACCACGCAAATTCTTTAGCAACGCAGGAACATAGACCTGAGTGTCAACATACAGGCTGTCCAAAGTCACACCTAACACAAAGACCCATCGCAAAACTCATTACTGGACACTCCACTGCACTCCAGAGAGAAGAAATCCAATTCCATGCACCAGAACGCTGACACAAGCTGCCCTAACCAGGAAACCTTGACAAACCAATCGTCCAACCCCACCCACTGGGTGAAACCTCCACAATAAAAAGGAACCACAGACCACAAGAATATAGAAAGCCCACTCCAGACACAGCAATCTAAACAAGATGAAAAGGCAGAGAAATACCCAACAGGTAAAGGAACATGAAAAAAGCCCACCAAGTCAAACAAAAGAGGAGGAAATAGGGAATCTACCTGAAAAAGAATTTATAATAATGATAATAAAAATGATCCAAAATCTTGAAAACAAAATGGAGTTGCAAATAAATAGCCTGGAGACAAAGATTGAGAAGATGTAAGAAAGGTTTAACAAGGACCTAGAAGAAATAAAAAAAAGTCAATTAAAAATTAATAATGAAATAAATGAGATCAAAAACACTCTGGAGGGAACCATGAGTAGAATAACAGAGACAGAAGATAGGATAAGTGAGTTAGAAGATAAAATGGTGGAAATAAATGAAGCAGAGAGGAAAAAAGAAAAACGAATCAAAAGAAATGAGGACAACCTCAGGGACCTCTGGGACAATGTGAAACGCCCCAACATTCGAATCATAGGAGTCCCAGAAGAAGAAGACAAAAAGAAAGGCCATGAGAAGTTACTCGAAGAGATAATAGCTGAAAACTTCCCTAAAAAGGGGAAGGAAGTAGCCACCCAAGTCCAAGAAACCCAGAGAGTCCCAAACAGGATAAACCCAAGGCGAAACACCCCAAGACACATATTAATCAAATTAACAAAGATCAAACACAAAGAACAAATATTAAAAGCAGCAAGGGAGAAACAACAAATAACACACAAAGGGATTCCCATAAGGATAACAGCTGATCTATCAATAGAAACCCTTCAGGCCAGAAGGGAATGGCAGGGCATACTTAAAGTAATGAAAGAGAATAACCTACAACCTAGATTACTCTACCCAGCAAGGATCTCATTCAGATATGAAGGAGAACTCAAAAGCTTTACAGACAAGCAAAAGCTGAGAGAATTCAGCACCACCAAACCAGCTCTTCAACAAATACTAAAGGATCTTCTCCAGACAGGAAACACAGAAAGGTGGTGTAAACGTGAACCCCAAACAACAAAATAAATGGCAACGGGACCATACCTATCAATAATTACCTTAAATGTAAATGGGTTGAATGCCCCAACCAAAAGACAAAGGCTGGCTGAATGGATACAAAAGCAAGACCCCTGTAAATGCTGTCTACAAGAGACCCACCTCAAAGCAAGGGACACATACAGACTAAAAGTGAAGGGCTGGAAAAAAATATTCCACGCAAACGGAGACCAAAAGAAAGCAGGAGTTGCAATACTCATATCAGATAAAATAGACTTTCAAATAAAGGCTGTGAAAAGAGACAAAGATGGACACTACATAATGATCAAAGGATCAATCCAAGAAGAAGATATAACAATTATAAATATATATGCACCCAACATAGGAGCACCACAGTATGTAAGGCAAACACTAACGAGTATGAAAGAGGAAATTAATAGCAACACAATAATAGTAGGAGACTTTAATACCCCACTCACAACTATGGATACATCAACTAAACAGAAAATGAACAAGGAAACACAAACTTTAAAGGACACAATGGACCAGCTAGACATTATTGACATCTATAGGACGTTTCACCCCAAAACAATCAACTTCACCTTTTTCTCAAGTGCACATGGAACCTTCTCCAGAATAGACCACATCCTGGGCCATAAATCTAGTCTTGGTAATTTCAAAAAAATTGAAATCATTCCAGTCATCTTTTCTGACCACAGTGCGGTAATATTAGATCTCAATTACAGGAAAAAAATTATTAAAAATTCAAACATATGGAGGCTAAACAACACGCTTCTGAATAACCAACAAATCATAGAAGAAATCAAAAAAGAAATCAAAATATGCAAAGAAATGAATGAAAATGAAAACACAACAACCCAAAACCTATGGGACACTGTAAAAGCAGTGCTAAGGGGAAGATTCATAGCATTACAGGCCTACCTCAAGAAACAAGAAAAAAGTCAAATAAATAACCTAACTCTACACCTAAAGCAACTAGAGAAGGAAGAAATGAAGAACCCCAGGGTTAGTAGAAGGGAAGAAATCTTAAAAATTAGGGCAGAAATAAATGCAAAAGAAACTAAAGAGACCATAGCAAAAATCAACAAAGCTAAAAGCTGGTTTTTTGAAAAAATAAACAAAATTGACAAACCATTAGCAAGACTCATTAAGAAACAAAGGGAGAAGAACCAAATTAACAAAATTAGAAACGAAAATGAAGAGATCACAACAGACAACACTGAAATACAAAGGATCATAAGAGACTACTACCAGCAGCTCTATGCCAATACAATGGACAACTTGGAAGAAATGGACAAGTTCTTAGAGAAGTATAACTTTCCAAAACTGAATCAGGAGGAAATAGAAGATCTTAACAAACCCATCACAAGCAAGGAAATCGAAACTGTAATCAGAAATCTCCCAGCAAACAAAAGCCCAGGGCCAGATGGCTTCACAGCTGAATTCTACCAAAAATTTAGGGAAGAGCTAACACCTATCTTACTCAAACTCTTCCAGAAAATTGCAGAAGAAGGTAAACTTCCAAACTCATTCTATGAGGCCAGCATCACCCTAATTCCAAAACCAGACAAAGATGCCACAAAAAAAGAAAACTACAGGCAAATATCACTGATGAACATAGATGCAAAAATCCGTAACAAAATTCTAGCAAACAGAATCCAACAACATATTAAAAAGATCATACACCATGACCAAGTGGGCTTTATCCCAGGAATGCAAGGATTCTTTAATATCCGCAAATCAATCAATGTAATACATCACATTAACAAATTGAAAGATAAAAACCGTATGATTATCTCAATAGATGCAGAAAAAGCCTTTGACAAAATTCAACATCCATTTATGATTAAAACTCTCCAGAAAGCAGGAATAGAAGGAACATACCTCAACATAATAAAAGCTATATATGACAAACCCACAGCAAGCATCACCCTCAATGGTGAAAAAATTGAAAGCATTTCCCCTGAAATCAGGAACAAGACAAGGGTGCCCACTCTCACCACTACTATTCAACATAGTTTTGGAAGTGTTGGCCACAGCAATCAGGGCAGAAAAAGAAGAAAAAGGAATCCAGATCGGAAAAGAAGAAGTGAAACTCTCTCTGTTTGCAGATGACATGATCCTCTACATAGAAAACCCTAAAGACTCTACCAGAAAATTACTAGAGCTAATCAGCGAATACAGTAAAGTTGCAGGATATAAAATTAACACACAGAAATCTCTTGCATTCCTACACACTAACAATGAGAAAACAGAAAGAGAAATTAAGGAAACGATACCATTCACCATTGCAACAAAAAGAATAAAATACTTAGGAGTATATCTACCTAAAGAAACAAAAGACCTATACATAGAAAACTATAAAACACTGATGAAAGAAATCAAAGAGGACACAAACAGATGGAGAAATATACCGTGTTCATGGATTGGAAGAATCAATATTGTCAAAGTGGCTATACTACCCAAAGCAATCTATAGATTCAATGCAATCTCTATCAAGCTACCAACGGTATTTTTCACAGAACTAGAACAAATAATTTCACAATTTGTATGGAAATACAAAAAACCTCGAATAGCCAAAGTAATCTTGAGAAAGAAGAATGGAACTGGAGGAATCAACCTGCCTGACTTCAGACTCTACTACAAAGCCACAGTCATCAAGACAGTATGGTACTGGCACAAAGACAGAAATATAGATCAATGGAACAGAATAGAAAGCCCAGAGATAAATCCACGAACCTATGGTCACCTTATCTTCAACAAAGGAGGCAAGGATATACAATGGAAAAAAGACAACCTCTTTAACAAGTGGTGCTGGGAAAACTGGTCAACCACCTGTAAAAGAATGAAACTAGAACACTTTCTAACACCATACACAAAAATAAACTCAAAATGGATTAAAGATCTAAATGTAAGACCAGAAACTATAAAACTCCTAGAGGAGAACATAGGCAAAACACTCTCCGACTAAATCACAGCAGGATCCTCTATGACCCACATCCCAGACTTTTAGAAGCAAAAGCAAAAATAAACAAATGGGACCTAATGAAACTTAAAAGCTTTTGCACAACAAAGGAAACTATAAGCAAGGTGAAAAGACAGCCCTCAGATTGGGAGAAAATAATAGCAAATGAAGCAACAGACAAAGGATTAATCTCAAAAATATACAAGCAACTCCTCCAGCTCAACTCCAGAAAAATAAATGACCCAATCAAAAAATGGGCCAAAGAACTAAACAGACATTTCTCCAAGGAAGACATACGGATGGCAAAAAAACACATGAAAAGATGCTCAACATCACTCATTATCAGAGAAATGCAAATCAAAACCACAATGAGGTACCATTACACGCCAGTCAGGATGGCTGCTATCCAAAAGTCTACAAGCAATAAATGCTGGAGAGGGTGTGGAGAAAAGGGAACCCTCTTACACTGTTGGTGGGAATGCAAATTAGTACAGCCACTATGGAGAACAGTGTGGAGATTCCTTAAAAAGCTGGAAATAGATCTGCCATATGACCCAGCAATACCCCTTCTAGGCATACACACTGAGGAAACCAGATCCGAAAGAGACACGTGCATCCCAATGTTCATCACAGCACTGTTTATAATAGCCAGGGCATGGAAGCAACCTAGATGCCCATCAGCAGACGAATGGATGAGGAAGCTGTGGTACATATACATCATGGAATATTACTCAGCCATTCAAAAGAATTCATTTGAATCAGTTCTAATGAGATGGGTGAAACTGGAGCCCATTATACAGAGTGAAGTAAGCCAGAAAGATAAAGACCATTACAGTATACTAACACATATATATGGAATTTAGAAAGATGGTAACGATAACCCTATATGCAAAAAAAGAAAAAGAAACTCAGATGTATAGAACAGGCTTGTGGACTCTGTGGGAGAAGGCGAGGGTGGGATGTTTCAAGAGAACAGCATCGAAACATGTATATCTAGGGTGAAACAGATCACCAGCCCAGGTTGGATGCATGAGACAAGTGCTCGGGCCTGGTGCACTGGGACGACCCAGAGGGATCGGGTGGACAGGGAGGTGGGAGGGGGGACCGGGATGGGGAATACATGGAAATCTATGGCTGATTCGTTTCAGTGTATGACAAAAGCCACTGCAATGTTGTGGGGTGGTTAGCCTCCAACTAATAAGAATAAATGGAAAAAAAAAATCTGTGGTGCATTTATAAACACTTTGATTATTCAGTTCTTTTATGGTATTTTATTTCATTTAAAATTTTAAAATTTTAAGTTTGGTACAAAATCATATCATTTTGTAATTATTTCTGTAAATCACTAGAAAATAGACTTTCACCTTTTATTTGATGATTTCCTGAAATGAGGATTGTTTTGCACCTCAGAGCAGTCTGTTTTGTTTTGAAAAAACCTCTAATTGTTTATTTTTCCTTATAGTGAGCTGAAATTTATCTCCATATAAATTCTAACCATTGGCTACAAATTTGTCTTTATACATGGGGTACAGTAAATATTACCAGTCATTCATTCATTCAGTCATCATTCATTGAGTGCTTATTGGTAAGAAAAAATTGCTATCTTCACAAAGCTTAAATATAAAGAGAGTTATTCCCATGACTGTTAGATAGAAAGCTCTTTGTGTATAAGCATCATGACTAAAATATTTTTATATTGCCTAACAAAGCATGTAGAAAGGAGGAAAGTGAAAAGTCTGAGACCTGAATTCTGAGAAATATCATTTTGTGTGGAAGTGAGCACTCCCTCTACTGGGATTGTGAATGGACTGAAGGCGGGGAGTGTGTGTGTGTGTGTGTTAGTGGCTTAGCTGTGTCTGACTCTTTGTGACCCTATGGGCTACATGTCCCATTAATACAGGGCAGAAGTTGGTGGCTGAGTCTATAAACTTCACAGAGCGGTATTCATGTTAATGGTTGGGGCTCTCACTCTTGCTTTCTCTTTAATCTCTGAAACAATGAAAACTATAAGAATAAAGTCTTTCCTAGTATTGTGTCTGAAACATAAAAACCTATAGTCTTGTGTGACTGTGTTAAAACTAGAAATCTCTCCCTCCTGGCACCTGTGGGCTGGCTGGGAACTCTGTTCCACTTTTTGTTGGCTTTCTTCCCTGCTCAGAGAGAGGAACAGACACAGAAGAGCAGACATCAATTGTCCACTTATTCAATGATTCATTTCATTTTTTCCAACTTTTCTGGAAACAAGCAAGCTAAAACTTACTTTTAAAATACTAAAACAAGACCTGAATAAATGAACAGGTATATAACATTCTTGGGTAGGAAAACATAATATCCTAAAACATCAGTTTCTGATGTGATTCCAAAGAGAATCTCATTTGTTTGAGCCAAACTGAGTAAGTGAGAACAAATATCTTGAAATTGTCAACTATATTTTGAATAAGAATACTGAGATTGAAAAAAAAAAAGAATACTGAGATTGGATTTTCTTTTTTATGATATAAAATCTTACTCTAAAGAAAACAGTACAATATAGGCAGAGGATTAAGCCAGTAAGTGGAATGTAGTCAAGTCCAGAAGGAAACCAAATATTGCTGGTTTGATGAAAGCATTGCAAGTCATGGGGTATAAATATGAAACAGTTTTAGTTCTTCAACATTTGCTAATACCTTTCTTTCTTTATCAAACCTCTCTTTTCCATTAGAAGATAGGCCTTTTCTTTTTCTTTTAGCTCTTAAATTAGTTTTGTTTCAACAATTCATGTATGGGTTTTGAACCTTAATTACCATTTTAGAGTCAAAACTCTGCCCTCCACCTCCAGCCAGCAGGACAGTTCCAGGGTTTCCAGTGACAGGTGGACTATGTTCTTTTATACATCACCCCTCTCACCCCTCAAAGGTTGGGTGGAAGAGGTTGGGTTGACTCTCCTTTCACCCTTTCCTGGTCTGAGTAGCTTTGCCTCCTTGGTTGTTCAGATTGTTCTTCCTTTTTGTGAATGGCCCCATATTGTGGAGGAGGGGTCCCGCCCCTTCATGTTGGCTCTTATCTCTGCTTGGTCACAGACTCTGTCTCAGAGGTAGGTATCCAAGTACTCGCTTTCTCATGATGGCGTCTTAGTGGCTCCTTCAGGGTCTACAGAGCCCTCCACCCACAGTTTCTTGGAAAAAGTGATTGTCCTCAGGCACAAACTCTTCCTCCTCACCAAGCCCACATTTGGACGAAAAACACAGCCTCCAGCTGCTAGGACCCTTATCACATGGCAGTTCTCTGAGGAAGTGTAGGTTCAGACAGGTTGGTTCAGAACCTAGACAAATTCATTAAACTCACAGGTATATTGTTCCAGTAAAATATGGGAATGAAAGCTAGTACACTATCTTCTAGCTCTGCTTCCTTTCTCCTGCATTTTATCTTCCTTTCACAAGAATCTGACATTTTCTGCCAATTCACAAGCTCAGAGCTTATCTTTGAGACATATGACGTTAGCGGGATTTCAGCTTAGTGGAGTGGGGCAGGCTGGACTAGATGCCTCCAGGTGTATAGGAAGGAAATGGATGGAATAATTTAAACATCTTTCCGCCCTCTGTTGCAAGGCTTGTATTTCCTGAAAAGGTCCCCTCTTGATGTTTCCAGTTTCCCCTCCAATATCTCTTTTGTTAAGGACAATCAAGAAGGTTTGGCCCCTCTCACCTCACTGGAATTGCCAAGAATTTCTCTTTTCAACTTGGAACTGGAGAATTTAGTGACTATTCTTGCCAGCACCCAATTCTGTAGTGATTCTTATACTGTTCTATAATGTTTGCGGTGTGGTGCATATGTGATCAGTCATGACTGACTCTTTGCTACTCCATGGACTGTAGCCCACTACAGGTTCCAACGTCCATGGGATTTCCCAGGCAAGAATATTGGAGTGGGTTGCCATTTCCTTTTCTAAGGGATCTTCCCGACGCAGGGATTGAACCTGCATCTCTTGTGTCTCCTGCATTGTCAGGCAGATTCTTTACCTACTGGGCCATCTGGGGAACCCAGTTCTGTAATATTTGGAAGAAGGTAAACTTTCTCATAAAGATTTATACTGTTTGGTTACATATACGTATACAGGAACATAAAATATCACAAAGACATTGTGATAGTGGAAAATAGATGCATATATAAAAATAATTTCTAGGTGGTTGAAATATTTTATTGTTAAAAAACAAAATGATACAACTACTGGTTAAAAATCTAAGAATATTTGTATATATTTGGATTATGAGAGATATCCTTAGATAAGGTAGAAATCCAGAAGCTGTAAATAGGACAGACACACTGTCCTATTTCCACACAAAGGAAAAATATGCCATGCCACATACTGTAAGCAAGTCAGAAAACAAACAATAGACTAAGGAAATGACAAAATTTTGACTCCCTAGTATACATTTTGTTAATGAGAAGCAAATATTAAAAGAAAAATGGACAAAGATTTAAAAAAGACAATTCACAGAGAAGGAAATACAACTGGCCATAAACTTTTGCTCTCACTGTCAGGAAAATGTAAATTAGAGCATCAGTGAGTTAATTTTTGGCCTTTCATATTTGTAAAATTGAAACAATTTATATTCTCCCAAACTCAGGAGAACAAAGGAAAATGAAAATTTACACAAATTGTTTGTGGAACTGTGAAATGCTACAGCTTTATTTGAAAGTAACCCAAAAATGTCTCCTAAAAATAAACATAGAGCTAGATTTTGATCTAATAATCTAATTTTTAGAAATCTATCCTAAAGATATAAACTGTCTAAATAAGGATATAGTTATTTATCACATCGACAGTCCTAAACTGACAAAACTGAATATCAATGAAAGAAATGCTTGAATAGATTATGGTACATCTATACTGTGGTCAATGAGACATTAAAATAAAAAAGTTAAAAATATAAAAAGTTAAAACATTAATTTTCTTTATTTTAAAAAATTTTTTTAAATTGAAGAATAATTGCTTTATAGAATTTTATTGTTTTCTATCAAACCTCAACATGAATCATCCATAGGTATACATGTATCCCCTCCCTTTTGAACCTCCCTCCCATCTCCCCATCCCACTCCTGTAGGTTGATACAGAGCCCCTGTTTGAGTTTCCTGAGCCATATAGCAAATTCCTGCTGGCCATCTATTTTACATATATTAATGTAAGTTTCCATGTTACTTTTTCCAGACATCTCACCCTCTCCTCTCCTCTCCCCATGTCCATAAGTCTATTCTCTATGTATATTTCTCCACTGCTGCCCTGTAAATAAATCCTCCAGTACCATTTTTCTAGATTACATATATGTGTGTTAGAATATGATATTTGTATGTCTCCTCTGATTCACTTCACTTTGTATCATAGGTTCTAGGTTCATCCACCACATTAGAATGTGTTCCTTTTTATGGCTGAGTAATATTCTGTTGTGTATATATACCACAACTTCTTTATCCATTCATCTGTCGATGGACATCTAGGTTGTGTCCATGTTCTAGCTATTGTAAATAGTGTTGCAATGAACAATGGAACACATGTGTCTTTTTCAACCCAGGTTTCCTCAGGGTATACGTCTAGGAGTGGGATTGCTGGGTCATATGGTGGTAGTTTTTAAAGGAATCTCCATACTGTCTTCCATAATGGCTGTATCAATTTACATTACCACCAACAGTGCAAGAGTGTTCCCTTTTCTCCACATGCTCTCCAGCGTTTATTGTTTGTAGGCTTTTTGATTGTGCCCATACTGACGGGTGTGAGGTGATATCTCATTGTCATTTTGACTTGCATTTCTCTAATAATGAGTGATGTTGAGCATCTTTTCATGTGTTTGTTGACCATCTGTATGTCTTCTTTGGAGAAAGTGTCTGTTTAGGTCTTTTTCCCACTTTTTGATTGGGTTGTTTGTTTTTCTGACATTGAGTTCTATAAGCTGCTTGTATATTTTGGAAATTAGTCCTTTGTCAGTTATTTCATTTGCTATTATTTTCTCCCATTCTGAGGGTTGTCTTTTCACCTTGCTTATAGTTTCCTTTGATTTGCAAAAGCTTTTAAGTTTAATCAGGTCTCACTCATTTATTTTTGTTTTTATTTCCATTACTTTAGGAGTCATAGAGAATCTTGCTTTGATTTACGTCATTGAGTGTTCTGCCTGTTTTCCTTTAAGAGTTTTATAGTTTCCGGTCTTACATTTAGGTCTTTAATCCATTTTGAGTTTATCTTTGTGTATGGTGTTAGGAAATGTTCTAATTTCATTCTTTTGGACATAGCTCTCCAGTTTTCCCAGCACCATTTATTGAAAAGGCTGTCTTTGCCCCCATTGTATATTCTTGCCTCCTTTGTCAAAAATAAGGTAACCAGAGGTTCATGGGTTTATTTCTGGCCTTTCTATCTTGTTTCATTGGTCTATATTTCTGTTTTTGTGCCAGTACCATACTGTCTTGATGACTGTAGCTTTGTAGTATAGTCTGAAGTCAGGAAGATTGATTCCTCCAGCTCCATTCTTCTTTCTAAGACTGCTTTGGCTATTTGGGGTCTTTTGTGTTTCCATATGAATTGTGAAATTTTTTGTTCTGTTCTATGAAAAATGCCATTGGTAGTTTGATAGAGATCACATTGAATCTGTAGATTGCATTCATTTGGTAGTATAGTTATTTTCACAATACTGATTCTTCCTACCCGGGAACATGGAATATCTCTCCATCTGTCTATGTCATCTTTGATTACTTTCATCGGTGTCTTGTAATTCTCTGTGTACAGTTCTTTTGTCTCCTTATGTAAGTTTATTCCTAGATATTTAATTCTTTTTGTTGCAGTGGTGAATGGGACTGATTCTTTAATTTCTCTTTCTGATTTTTCATTGTTTATAGAAATGCAAGTGATTTCTGTGTATTGATTTTGTATCCTGCAACCTTGCTAAATTCACTGATTAGCTCCAGTAATTTTCTGATACTATCTTTAGGATTTTCTCTGTACAGTATCATGACATCTGCAAACAGTGAGAGATGTATTTCTTCTTTTCCAATCTGTATTCCTTTCATTTCCTTTTCTTCTCTGATTGCTATAGCTAGGACTTCCAGAAGTATATTGAATAATAGTGGCAAAAGTGGACACCCTTGTCTTGTTCCTGATCTTAGGGGGAATGCTTTCAGTTTTTCACCATTGAGAACAACGTTTGCTGTAGGCTTATCATATGTGGCCTTGACTATGTTGAGTTAGGTTCCTTCTCTGCCCATTTTTTGAAGAGTTTTAATAAAATTGTCAAAATGAATTTTGTCAAAGGCTTTTTCTGCATCTATTGAGATTATCATATGGTTCTTATCTTTCAATTTGTTAATATGGTATATCATATTGATTGATTTGCATATATTGAAGAATCCTTGCATCCCTGGGATAAACCCAACTTGATCATTGTGTATAAGTTTGTTGATGTGTTGCTGAATTCTGTTTGCTAAAATTTTGTTGAGGATTTTTGCATCTATGTTTATCAGTGCTATGGGCCTACAGTTTTCTTTTTTGTGTTGTCTTTATCTGGTTTTGGTATTAGGGTGATGGAGGCCTCATAGAATGAGTTTGGAAGTATTGCTTCCTCTGCAATTTTTTGAAAGAGATTTAGAGGGATAGGCATTAGCTCTTCTCTAAATGTTTGACAGAATTCTCCTATGAAGCCATCTGGTCCTGAGCTTTTGCTTTTTGGGAGATTTTTGATCACAGCTTCAATTTCAGTGACTAACTGAGTTGTTCATAAGTTCTATTTCTTCCTAGTTCAGTCTTGGAAGATTGAACTTTTCTAAGAACATGTCCATTTCTTCCAGGTTATCCATTTTATTGCCATATAGTTGTTCATAATAGTTTCTTATAATACTTTGTATTTCTGCATTGTGTGTTGTTACCTCTCCTTTTTCATTTCTATTTTTTTTAAAAAATTTGATTCTTCTCTCTTTTTTTCTTGATGAGTCTGGCTAAAGGCTTGTCAATTTTGTTTATCTTCTCAAAGAAACAGCTTTTAATTTTATTAATCTTTACTATTGTTTCTTTCATTTCTTTTTCATTTATTTCTGCTCAGATCTTTATGATTTCTTTCCTTCTACTAATTTTGGGTTTTTTTTTTTTGTTGTTGTTCTTCTTTTCCCAGTTGTTTTAGGTGTAAAGTTAGGTTGTCTATTCTATGTTTTTCTAGTTTCTTGAGGTAGGATTGTATTGCTATAAACTTCCCTCTTAGGCCTGCTTTTTCTGCATCCCATAGGTTTTGAGTTGTCATTTTTCATTGCCATTTGTTTCTAGAAATTTTTTGATTTCCCTTTTGATTTCTTCAGTAACCTGTTGGTTATTTAGAAACGTGTTGTTTAATCTCCATGTGTTTGGGTTTCTCACAGTTTTTTTTTCTTGTAATTGATATCTAGTCTCATATCATTGTGGTCATAGAAGATGCCTGATGCAATTTCAGTTTTCTTAAATTTACTGAGGTTTGATTTGTGGTCTACCCTGGAGAATGTTCCATGTGCACTTGAGAAGGTGTATTCTTCTGCATTTGGATGGAATGTCCTGAAGATATCAATGAGATCCATCTCACCTAATGTATTTAAGACTTGTGTTTCCTTATTAATTTTCTGTTTTGATGATTTGTCCATTGGTGTGAGTGGGGTGTTAAAGTCTCCTACTATTATTGTGTTACTGTCAATTTCTCCTTTTATGTCTGTTAGTGTTTGTCTTATGTATTGAGGTGCTCCTATGTTGGGTGCATAGGTATTTACAATTGTTATGTCTTCCTCTTAGATTGTTCCCTTGATCATTATGTTGTGTCCTTCTTTATTTCTTGTAATCTTCTTTAAGATCTATTTTGTCAGATATAAGGATTCCTACTCCAGCTTTCTTTTGCTTTCCATTTGCATGGAGAATATTTTTCCACCCTCTCACTTTCAGTGTATACGTGTCTTTTGTTCGGAAGTGGGTTTCTTGTAGATAGCGTATATATGGGTCTTGGTTTTTGTATCCATTCAGCCAGTCTGTGTCTTTTGGTTGGAGCATTTAGTCCATTCACACTTAAAGTAATTATTGATATATATGTTCCTATTGCCATTTTCTTAATTGTTTGGGGTTGATTTTGTGTCTTTTTTCTTTTCTTGTATTTCTTGACTATATAAGTCCATTTAACATTTGTTGTAAGGCTGGTTTGGTGGTACTGAATTCTTTTAGCTTTTGCTTGTCTGAAAAGCTTATTTTTCCATCAGTTTTGAATGAGATCCTTGCTGGGTTCAGTAATCTTAGTTGTAGGTTTGTCCCTTTCAGTATTTTAAATATATCCTGCCATTCCCTTCTGGCAGAGTTTCTGCTGAAAGATCAGCTGTTAAGCATATGGGATTTCCCTTGCATGTTACTAGTTGCTTCTCCCTTGTTGCTTTTAATATTCTTTCTTTGTGTTTGGTCTTTGTTAGTTTGATTAGTATATGTTTTGGTGTGTTTATCCTGTATGGGTTTATCCTGTATGGGACTCTTTGTGCCTCTTGGACTTGATTGGCTGTTTCCTTTTCCATGTTGGGGAAATTTTCAACTATAATCTCTTCAAAAATTTTCTCATATCCTTTCTTTTTCTCTTCTTCTTCTGGGACCCCTGTAATTCGAATGTTGCTGTATTTCATATTGTTCCAGAGGTCTCTGAGACTACCCTCAGTTCTTTTCATTCTTTTTATTTTATTCTGCTCTTCAGAAGTTATTCCTAACATTTTGTCTTCCAGCTCACTGATTCGTTCTTCTGCTTCAGATATTCTGCTATTGATTCTTTCTAGAGTCTTTTTAATTTCATTAATTGTGTTGTTTATCTCTGTATGTTTATTCTTTATTCTTCTAGATCTTTATTAGTTGATTCTTGCATTTTCTCCATTTTACTTTCAAAGTTTTTGATCATATTAACTATCATTATTCTGAATTATTTTTAAGGTAGTTTGCCTATTTTTTCTTCATTTATTTGGACTTCTGTGTTTCTAGCTTGTTCCTTCATTTATGTAGTATTTCTCCACCTTTTCATCATTATTATTTTTTTTTTAACTTATTATGTTTGAGGTCTCCTTTTCGCAGGCTTCAATATTGAATTCTTCGTTTTCATTTCCGCCTTCCTAAGGTTGATCGAGTAGTTTCTGTAAGCTCATAGGGTGAGATTTGTGCTGCGGTTTTCTTTGTTTGTTTGTTTTCCCTCTGATGGGCAAGGCTGAGTGTGGTGTAATCCTGTCTGCTGATGATTGGGTTTGTGTTTTTGTGTTGTTTGTTGTTTAGATGAGACGTCCTGCACACGGTGCTACTGGTGGTTGGGTGATGCCAGGTCTTGTATTCGAGTGGTTTCCTTTGTGTGAGTTCTCACTATTTGATACTCCCTAGGGTTAGTTCTCTGGTAGTCTAGGGTCTTGGAGTCAGTACTCTCACTCTAAAGGCTGAGGGCTTAATCTCTGGTCAGGAACAAAGACTCCACAAGTGGTTTGTTATGGCATTAAGTGAGATTAAAACAAATGTCCAAAAATAAGAAACCAAAGATGAATCCCAGACAGATAACAGTTACAAAATCAGGCAAATAATAATTAAAATAATGGAATATACACATATACATATACACCCATAAGCAAAATCAAAACAGTCCGACAAAAATAAAGTACAGTATATTGACCCAGCAAACAAAGGGAACCAAAAATTATGTCTACCAGAGCAAAACTAACTAAAGCACAAACTGGAAAACAAAACTAAAGCAAGGTGCCGATTGGGGAATAAAGCAATGAAAATAAAACTAACAAATATGTTGAGACTAAGGGAAAGAAAGAAAGGAAATACTAGATATGCCAGAGGCAGATAAAGAAGATTTATATGTATTAAAGATTAACTGCAAAGAGAAAAGAACAGTAGGAAAAGCAAACAAAAATGTGTAGAAAAAATAACAATAGGTTTAAAAAATTAAAAATTAAAATTAAAAAAAGAAAAAAAAAACCTCCCCAGAACTGCAAAAGCCCAACATAGAGGCAGAGTTTTATAACATCAATAAAAAATATGACAGGAAAAAAAGAAAAGACTCAAAACCTTAATTAGATTTCATAATGCCAATAAAATCGACAACTACAACAGAGGGGGGAATAAGGGAAAAAATGCAAAAGAATCTACAGAACAAGTCAAAACAAGAATAATAAATGTTTTTCTTGAGTCATTGCTGTCAGAATCCTTTCCTTGCTGGGAGTCACAGTCCACCTCACCTCCCCAGGATGCCCTCCAACACTATGCTGATCTCTGGACCTGCTGTGGGGGCAGCTCAGATTCTAATCTGGTCCTACTCCTCTGTGTTCTTCCCTCCAATGTCCACAGCTATCAGAACGAGTGTGTCTTCTTTTGCGGGGGCTCTCAATGACCTTTTAAATATTCCATAGACACAGAGTCTGCCTAGTTGATCATGTTGATTTAAGTTGCAGCTTGTACAGCTGGTGGGAGGTTTTTGGGTCTTCTTCCTTAGCTGCACTGCCCTTGGGTTTCAACTGTGGCTTTGTTTCCACCTCTGATGTGGGCCATCCACTGGGGTTTGCTTCTGAGGCTGCCCTGGAAGCCTTGGGTGTGCCCCATGTGAGGGCCAGGTGTGGAGGTGGTGCAGCTGCTTGGATTGCAGAGGTTCTGGCAGCACCTGTTATTCAGGGAAGTTGGTGGCTAGGGCAGCAGGAAATATAGTGCTCTAGAAGGGTATGGCAACCTGTTATTGGCCAATACGCTCCAGTATTCTTGCCTGGAGAACTCCCTTCCCTGACAGAGAAACCTGGCAGGCCACAGTCTACAGGGTCGCAAAGAGTTGGACACAACCGAAGCTACCCTGTGTGCACAGGCGCAAGACTGTTTTCTGGCCTGTGGCAGTTCTGCCCCAGGGAGAGTTGAGCAGGAAGGTGGTGCAGCTGCTTGGCTTGTGGGGACCCTGGCGGCGCCAAGTGTGCAGGGACACAGACTGCCTCCACCGCAGGAGTGATGGCCCTATCACAGTCTTTTTTTCGAGCCTCTTGTAGCTGGTGATCGGAAGGCCTCTTTGGCCAGTTTTTCTCCAAGGCTCTGCCCGTGCAGGCACTTAGGGGGCTTCCTTGCCTGGGGTCCTTCTCTGGTGCTCAGGTGCATCAGGTACATAGAGGGGGCCCCCAGCTGGGGTCCTACTCTGTAGATTAGTGCATCAGGCACTTAAAGGGGCACCCTGGGTGGGGTCCTACTCTGTAGGTCAGTGGTCAGGTGTTTGATGGGCCAGCCTCCCTATTGTTCAGCTGCTGATGCTGGCCTGTAGGGGGAGAGAGGCTATGGTGATGGCTCCACCCCCTACAGGTGACTCAGCAGTATCGCCTTGCTTCCATGGCTGCCCGCCATTTCTCCACAGTCATTTCACACCACAAACCCCTCTGTCACATCCTCTCCATCTTTCTCTGTGCAGTCAACAGCAGCCCTCACCCGGGGATTGCTCCACAATCCCTAAACTCCAGGGCCCAGCTGCTGTGCCGTCTGGGATCTGTATGGCTGTGGCAAGGATCGTCTGATTCTCAATCCGTTTAGGCTGCCACAGATCAGCTGTTTCACTCTCAGCCTTAAATGTTTCTCCTCTGACTCAGACTATTACCCTAGGGTGGGGATTGCACCCCTGCTTCAGTTCCCCCACACGCTGAGAGCAGGTCCAGTCCTACTAACACTCCTATTTTTTCTCCCTAGTTCCTTCTTCTCCCGAGTTTCATGTGGGTCTGTATATTCTTTTCGCGGGTCAGATACTCCTGTCCACTCTCAGCTGGTATTCTGCATGTACTTCTGTGTCTGAAGGTGTATTCCTGATGTTATCCATGGAGAGAGCTATACTCCACATACGCCTACTCCTCTGCCATCTTGTTCTCCCTCCTAATTTTATTTCTTTTTTATGTATTTACCTGGCCGGTCATATTTTCTGTAATGGAAATGAATTATTTTTTAGAGATAAGATATTTCACTAAATTATAATAATAATTATATTCACTAAATTATTAATAATATTTCACTATTATCATTAAGAAAAAGAAATAAATAAGTTAGAATAATATCTACTGACCTGTAGGAATGTGCATGATTGTACTATGTGAAAAATAAAACATTTATTATATATATATTCTCAGTCATGTCCAACTCTTTGCAACCCTATGGACTGCAGTCCACCAGGTTTCTCTGTCCGTGGGATTTTCCAGGCAAGAATACTGGATCGGGTTGTGATTTACTACTCTGTTTTTATATATATATATATATACACACACACACACACAGACACACACACACATCAATATAAACAAACCAAAAAAGCAATAAGCATATAAACCAAACAACTGCTATATATGTATGACTATATGTTGTATATATTTACATAAGTGGGGAGAATGGTGGGAAAGACACTCATCAGGTATTAAAGTTGCTTGCCTCCCAGAGATGAGAAACGAGTGAATGAGGATTAACTATGTATTTTTTATTGCTTCATTTATTATAATAAGCAGCAGTGCTTTAAACTTTACTAAAAGTTTAAAGAAAATAGAAAAATAATTAGATTAAAAGAAAATGCTAGATTTTTTTTCTTTAATTTGTTAAGATTTAAAGGTGAGAGTCAATTTCAGGACTATGAGTTGAAAACCTTCAGGGAATGCAGTTTGAGATGGTTTTTCCCGTAATACAATTATCTGTTTCCTTTCCATTCTTCAGTTACGCTTTTCTGTTTAGGGTCTGTGGGTCCTCCCCAGCTCCTGTAGCAGGTGAGTCTGGAGTACAAGCGCTGAGGTTTTGGTCTTACAGTTTTTATTGTTCCTCTTACTGTGAGCATCCTGAGTGCACAGACATACTCCTTCCAGTCTCCTGGCCTCACAACTGAGATGGTGAGAATGATGGTGTTGGTTGCTTTCTCAAGTTCTCAGAAAATTGTCTGTTCCTAGAAGCTGCTGAACTTCAAAAAATCACTTGAAAAATATCAGTATCTCCCCACTGGGTCGCCACCTAAACCAAGAAAGAAAATAACTGGATTACTTGTAAAGTATTTGCAGTTCAGAGCCACAGACTCTCCTTCTGTAAAGATGCCAGATTAGGATAGAATGATTCTTTGAGTGCTGCTGAAACCGGCAGAAAAAGTAACAGCAGAGAACAGGCCAGGCTGGATCTGTGACTCACAGTGCAATGGTTCTCAACAAGCTGTTTAGAACCTCTACAAGCCCCAGTGTCTGAAGAAGACTGCAGAAGACATCACAGCCTGATGTCTGTTACTCTTTTCCTCTCCTTCACTGGAAGCATCTTTCAGAAAAGCTCCCACCCCCAGGTGACTCAATCCTTGCTGAGGAAGATGGAGTTACATCTGCCCATGGCAGTCTGGGGCAGCACATGCAGGCAGACTTCTGATCTCCCTGGGTAAAATTGGGTGTGTTCCGACAAGCCCAAGGCTCCACTCCGCTCTGTGTGCAGGGCCAGCCTCACGCAGAGCACTGGAGTTGTGCGCGATGCTGCAGCCACAGGTGGAAATGTGACAACCAGTACAATATGTCAACACTCCATCAGGTCACTACTCCCCACAGTTATCTGAGTTTAATCCATTTTATGTTTCCTATTAGACATCAACATCAGGCTTGAGTCCCTGTTATTGAGCATTTTGAAGAGAGATAGTTTTCTTTGATTGGAGAGAAAGAAATGAAGGAAAAAATTGGCAGCATCAACCAGAGTTGCATTATAGGAAAGTTTACAAATATGGAAGAGAGGGGTTTTGCTATCCTGCCCAAGAACTATAAGAATCATGCCAAAGGAGCAGCAATTTATATAAGCCATATATTCAGATTCAGTTCACTTCAGTTCAGTCACTCAGTCATGTCCGACTCTTTGCAACCCCATGAACTGCAGCATGCCAGGCCTCCTTGTCCATCACCAACTCCTGGAGTTTACTCAAACTTAGGTCCATTGAATTGTTGATGCCATCCAACCATCTCATCCTCTGTCGTTGCCTTCTCCTCCCTCCCCCAATCTTTCCCATCATCAGGGTCTTTTCAAATGAGTCAGCTCTTCGCATCATGTGACAAAAGTTTTGGAATTTCAGCTTTAGCATCAGTCCTACCAATGAATAGTCAGAACTAATTTCCTTTAGGATGGGCTGGTTGGATCTCCTTGTAGTCCAAGGGACTCTCAAGAGCTTCTCCAATGCCACAGTTCAAAAGCATCAGTTCTTCGGCACTCAGCTTTCTTCATAGTCCAACTCTCACATCCATACATGACTACTGGAAAAACCGTAGCTTTGACTAGATGGACCTTTGTTGGCTCTGGAGAAAGAGGTTTCTGTGAAGGAAGTATTCTTCCTGGTCACTGAGCATGATGACAATGAGAAACAAGAAAAACCTAGACTAGATTCATAAGTACCTTCTAAATAAAGTCAGAAGATTCGATTTGTGTTCCATTCTGCCACCTACTAGTCATGTGATGTTGGCCAGTTAATCTTCTAAGCCTGGTTCACTACCTCGTAGAGAAATAGTATTATTACTATTACTGATATTATTAAATAAGATGTAGATAATTGATACAATGAATTACTTTGCATGAATTAAAAGGGAATGAAATGATTTCTATATATTAACATGGCTAGTCTTCAAGAT
Source organism: Odocoileus virginianus (assembly GCF_023699985.2). NCBI lineage: Eukaryota > Metazoa > Chordata > Mammalia > Artiodactyla > Cervidae > Odocoileus > Odocoileus virginianus. Next base: position 15,646,925 of record NC_069679.1, read on the forward strand.
CATTTTGTGAGTAAAATAAAGGAAAGTTGCTGAGTAAAACATGTCTGTTAACATATATGTAAAAATGCCACAAAACAACAGTACATATTTTCCATGAGTACGTGCATACATATATGTCCATATTAATTATGATAAAGGGCCTTAACATATATTACCATATAAACCCAAAGCAGCATTTACCTCTAGGAAAGAGACCAGATGAAGATGTGAGCAGAAAGGACTTATGCCTTATCTGTAATGTTCCAATAATGTTCCAACTTTTTAAAAATGAGAAGGTATTCATCTCTTAAAGTCAATTCAATATATAACTTTTTTATTGGAGTATAGTTGATTTATAATGTGTTAATTTCTGGTATGTAGCAAAGTGATTTGATTCAGTTATACATATATATATATATACACACATATATATTCAGTTATACATACATATGTATATATATGCATATACATATATATATATACACATTCCTTTTTGTGTTCCTTCTTATTTATGGTTTACCACAGGATATTGAACATAGTTCCCTGTGTTATACAGCAGGACCTTTTTGTTTATCCATCTGCTAATCCTAATCCATCTCCCCCCACACCACTTGGCAACCACAAGTCTGTTTTCTAGGTCTGTGAGTCTGTTTCTGTTTCATAGGTAAGTTCATTTGTGTCATATTTTAGATTCCACAATTTTTAACTATTTTAAAACAATCATAAGACAAAATTAATTATGAAGATCATAGCTTTAACTTATCTTCTCTCTTTGAAACCAGAATTAGTTTCCCATGAGAGGTCAATGGAGATTTCTGAATGCTTGGTACAATCAGTTCAATCTCCCACTGACTGGTCTACTATACAGTGAAGAGCTGAAGGTTGCTTTTTCTCACTTATCCATGTAAAAGATGAGTTGGAGACACACAGGGCCTTCCACGGGGGCTCTGTCAGTGGGTCTGGGACAAGTAAGGAACAGGATTTAGGGGGAAGTGACCATAAAGCTGGTGCCTCCAGTTCAAGAGAGGAGGAAGAGCTAGGGATGCTGAGCTGGGATTGAGAAGAGTCCTCAGTTGTTTAACACTAGCTACAAAGTTTGGAGCTAAGACTTTTAAAATATTTTGTTTATGTAAAAATAAGTTCTCTTATAATGACTGGTGCAGTTATTCAGCCATGGTGAGGCTGGTGCAAGCTTCACTGTTAACTGCTGAAACTCCAGGTTTCTAGCCTGGTAGCCACTTGTGCTAACACAAGGCTAACAAGACTGCTTGTGCTAACAGTTTATAATGAATAAGGTTTAAAGTCTTCCTTTGTCTTTTACACCCTGTCCAACATTTGTACAAAGATGCTAGGCTTTGGATGGTAGTAGACAGTTAGAAGTGTGGTTTGAACCATTGCAACAGGTGTCCTCTGACTCAAGCAGCCTGTGTGAAGATTTCCCTTACTCACTTGGCCTCCTGTCTCCAACTGGAAAGTAAGAACTGACAAAGAAGCATGGTATTATTATCTCTAATTTCAGGAAACAGGAATTCCAAAAGCTTAAGCTATTTGCTTACTACTGAATAGCTGTAATGTAGTCAGAGCAGAATTTTTCTGATCCCATATCTCCAAACTACCATGATGGGTCTTGCAAAAAAAAAAAAAAAAAAAAATCAGTGTTTTTTTAAAAATTTATTTATTTTAATTGGAGGCTAATTACTTTACAATATTGTGGTGGTTTTTGCCATACATTGACTTGATCAGCCATGGGTGTACATGTGTCCCCATCCTGAACCCCCCTCCCTCCTCCCTCCCCATCCCATCCCTCAGGGTCATCCCAGTGCTCCAGCCCTGAGCACCCGGTCTCATGCATCCAACCTGGACTGGTGGTCTATTTCACATATGATAATATACATGTTTCAATGCTATCCTCTCAAATCATCCCACCCTTGCCTTCTCCCACAGAGTCCAAAATTCTGTTCTTTATATCTGTGTCTCTTTTACTATCTTGCATATAGGGTCATCATTACCATTTTTCTAGATTCCATATGTATGCATTAGTATACTGTATTGGTGTTTTTCTTTCTGACTTACTTCACTCTGTACAATAGGCTCCAGTTTCATCCACCTCATTAGAACTGATTCAAATGCATTCTTTTCAATAGCTGAGTAATATTCCATCGTGTATATGTACCACAGATTTCTTATCTATTCATCTGCCGATGGACATCCGGGTTGCTTCCATGTCCTGGCTATTGTAAACAGTGCTGCGAAGAACATTGGGGTGCACGTGTCTCTTTCAATGCTGGTTTCCTCAGTGTGGTTTTGTGTGCTGCATTCTGCTTCCTCCTGTGCGTTGATGTTCTTGTACGGCCACCCTATGCAGTATTCTCTTTGTGCCTCTCCAGGGCACAGAGGTACAGGGCCGTGTCTGCAGGCACCACCTTTTTGATGTACAAATTTGTTGTGTTGGCTGTATTATCTGAGTAAAACCGTTCTGTGGCAAAACTGGCATATCCTTTTCCAGAGGACCCCCACTGTCTATAGAGAATATACTCTGGCGCCTGATTTGGATACTGTCGATACCAGAGGAGACTAACGAAGCTCCTAGATGAAGTATAATAATTACAAAAGAGGCTCACAGTCTTCCCCTCTTCTCCAGACACATCTGTCTCCTGGGATCTGATCCAGTCTGCTCTTCTCGGCCCTGAAACACAAAGCAGACCTCAGCCAAGGCTCACTCAGGCTGCCTCCCCCAGGAGGGCAACTCAGATGCAGGACCGGACTCAGTTACCTGGAAGGGCCAGTGCTAGAAGTGAAGTGAAGATAAACTTCATATTCATCATTTCTTCTGGATCTCTTGTTAATGAGTTTACGTTATTTGGTGACTGCTTCCAAGAGGACAGTGTCTCACAATCAAGTCACTGGGTTTCAGGTCAGAAATGGGAGGAGCTCAACTGAGCTACATAAGGAGATTTTTTTTTTTTTTTTGAAGAAACAGAGCTATCTTTTCTTGCAGAGACTTTGAAAAACACTGGTTCTTTGAAATAATGTGAACTTCCCACATCTCTCTAGACTTATTTTTTCATGTTTGTGAACAAGATAAAATGGAAAGTATAAATGCTTAACTGTCCACAGTGGTAATTCCTATAAGTTGAGGTTATAGGTGTTTCTTCAATTTGGTTTTCTTTCTTTCTTATATGACAAATAAATACTGGTCTTGTAATTAAAATATTTCTTTTGGTGACAGGCTACTCTTTTGAGATGTGAATTCTCTTGGTTCTTGTTAACAGAAGGAAACAGGAATGAATGAAAAATAAACTGTTCCCATTTCAGCTGCGTTTTCGCTCCAGGGCTAAACTAAATTGCAAGCTCTTCGTATCCCTGAGCCAATGACCAGCTATGAGAGGAGTTACCACGTTCTTGGTGTCTCAGGGTCTTCTTGAAAAAAAAAAAAAAAAAAAAAAAAAAACCAGACAAGCAGACAAAAAGTCTTACACAGGTGTTTTCTTTTGGAAGCCTAGGTGGATTCACCAAAGTGAGAAAAGAAAAAAGGAGGGGAGGGGGTCACAGATTGGAATGGTAGTGCAGCTCCTTAGAGTCCAGAAAGGGCAGGAGAGCATGTTCGGTTTGACTGGTGGGTGAGAGGACCTGCTGCTCATGGAGGTCTGTGTTTTAAGTGACATCAATGCCCAGAATGCCGTTTGTGTAAATGCCCTCCCTGTGTAGCTCTGAACTAGTGCAAAGACATGTGCTCAAATACTCCAAAGGAGGTTTTGGTCATGAGAGATGCCTTTCCATCAAGGCACCAGATGGATGTATTTTGAGATACAGACTCAGGGCTGTGGGATCTTATAAAAACTCAGTTATGCTTTGAGTGTATCTCCTGAGGACTTTCTGGTTATATTGTGAAGAGGTGGGATACCCTGGATTCAAGGAAAAAAGAAGGAAGGGGTGAGGAGAGCCTTAAAAATTCTGTTGAATAAGAAACATACTTTTTAAGGCAGACGCTTAAATAAAACAACATAGTTGATTTAGTGGGAATTAAACTAAGAACACTTGAGTAACAAGATGATGGCATTGTTCTGTTTCTTTAACTTAAAGTTATCCTATAAATACTGTTGATATCACTTCATAATCTCTATATTTTTGAATGTTGAGTTTTAAGGCAGCTTTTTCACTCTCCTCTTTCACTTTCATCAAGAGGGTCTTTAGTTCCTCTTTGTTTTCTGCCATAAGGGTGGTGTCATCTGTGTACCTGAGGTTATTGATATTTCTCCCAGAAATCTTGATTCCAGCTTGTGCTCCATCCAGCCTTGCTTTTTTCATGATGTACTCCGCATATAAGTTAAATAAGCAGGGTGACAATATACAGCCTTGATGTACTCCTTTCCTGATTTGGAACCAGTCTGTTGTTCCATGGCCTGTTCTAATTGTTGCTTCCTGACCTGCATACAGATTTCTTAGGAGGCAGGTAATGTGTTCTGGTATTCCCATCACTTGAATTCTCCACAGTTGTAATCTACATAGTCAAAGGCTTTGGTGTAAACAATAAAGCAGAAGTAGATGTTTTTCTGGAACTCTCTTGCTTTTTCGATGATCCAACAGATGTTTGCAATTTGATCTCTGGTTTCTCTGCCTTTTCTAAACTCAGCTTGAACATCTGGAAGTTCCTGGTTCACATACTGCTAAAGCCTGGTTTGGAGAATTTTGAGTGTTACTTTGCTAGCATGTGAGATGAGTGCAATTTCTGAAAAAGCTGGCTTAAAATTCAACATTCAGAAAACTAGGATCATGGCATCTGCTCCCATCACTTCATGGCAAATAGATGGGGAAAGAGTGGAAACAGTGACAGACTTTGTTTTCTTGGGCTCCAAAGTCACTGCAGATGGTGACTGCAGCCATGAAATTAAAAGACACTTGCACCTTGGAAGAAAAGCTATGACTAACATAAACAGCATACTAAAAAGCAGGGACATTACTTTGCCGACAAAAGTCCATCTGGTCAAAGCTATGGTTTTTCCAATAGTCATATATGGATGTGAGATTTGGACAGTAAAGAAAACTGAGTGCCAAAGAATTGATGCTTTTGAACTGTGGTGTTGGGAGAAGACTCTTGAGAGTCCCTTGGACTGCAAGGAGATCCAACCAGTCCATCCTAAAGGAGATCAGTCCTGAATATTAATTGGAAGGACTGATGCTAAAGCTGAAACTCCAATACTTTGGCTACCTGATGCAAAGAACTGACTCATCTGAAAAGGCTCTGATGCTGGGAAAGACTGAAGGCAGGAGGAGAAGGGGATGACAGCATGAGATGTTTAGATGGCATCACTGACTCAATCAGCATGAGTTTAAGCAAGCTCCGGGAGTCGGTGATGGACAGGGAAGCCTGGCATGCTGCAGTATATGGGGTTGCAAAGAGTTGGATATGACTGAGCAACTAAACTACACTGAATCTCTATATTTTAGAGTATTTTAAAAAATATACTCTAACAAGTAGGCTCCATCCTATGAGTGAATATTTACATTGTTTTTGAATATAACACCTCAAGTTTTATGTTTCTCATTTTTTTTCTTCTAGTAAATTTCTTCTTTATGAAAAATTCAGTAGAATTCATGGGATTCATGACTATTTATATAGCCATCTGCTGAGAGTGAAAAGGACCTACTTTATCCTGATGAGTTGTTGCCAAGAATGACAAGGGGGCTGGCCAGGTAAAAACCATCCCAGGTTGTCATAGAAGGGCCCTGCATTCAGCCTAGATATTGGAAATCTCACAAGCTCCCCTCCTTAGATGCATGAAAGGAGTATCTAAAATTATGAAATATTTTAAACAGATTGAAAAGCAGATCAAATAATGCAATAGACTACCTTTACCCACCACATGAATTTTATAAATATTAAAAATTCATCATAACTTACAAACATTTATATGACTGTATATTTAATGCATTGGAGGCTAAGTGTCTGACAGGTCTTGTATATGGGAAAACTTGAGGGCATGTGGACTGTAGATTGCTGAGGGTAAGATGATTTCTACAGTGAATAATGAGTTAACACTGTGATTTTTATTTTTCAGTTTTTGGCCTTGTATGCTTCTTGAGGATTAAGGATTGGGGGAGGGCGATAAGATAAAAACCCAGTTTACATACAACTTTTGAGGAACACACCTCCTGCATTAAGGAAGGCCATTTGCAGAGGGATTAGTCATCAGCATCCTAGACCTTTTCTTCCTAGGACTTCAAATGAAAAAAAAATACTTTGTCTTGTTCTTCCTGTTGTCTTCACTTTATATTCGCCATAGGGTTTCCTATTTCAATTTTGTAGCTTTAAATAAATTAAAGCTGAGTTCTTATCCCATCCCTGGCTTCCGGTTCTTTGTGTAGAAAGAAAAGGAGGAAAGAAAAATGGGCAGAGAGGTGTGTGCAGGCTGAAGAAAGGCAGCAACATCCTGGTACATTTTACTCTGTTTCTTCCTTTGAATGATTATCTGCTGTTTTCCTACTCTGTCTCCTCCTTTCCTGGGCAGTATAATCAGAGCTGTGCTCAACTTGCAATTCGTATTCTTAACACTCATGAGCCCAAGTTGTCTTTATTGTCTGCATTCTTCTATAGAGAGGATATTAGAACACTCCACTAACAGGTTAGTCTTTAAAATCAATTATCAGGAGAAAAAGGTCATTTTTTAACTTTAACACCTTCCCAGTTTAAGGGATAGCATTAATCTGCAGTGCTTTGAAGAGCTAGCAATAAAAAAATCTTGTTTTAATGCTGTGTCATTTGGTCATGTATTGTTCTTGTTATAATCCAGCAACACTCTATATGTCAGATAATAACCATATAAAGTAGTTTCAGTTTCCTGGGGTTTTGGAATTTTAAAATGAAGCATATTGCATTTTTTCTCCTTGCAGGCAGTTTAAACAGTAAGGAATATTATAAAGCAGAAAAATAATAAATAGTACTAAGCCTTTGGGCTTCCCAGGTGGGGCTAGTAGTAAAGAACCCACCTGCCAATGAAAAGAGATGCATTGTAGATGTAAAGTAGATGTAAAGAGATGCAGGTTCAATCCCTGGGTCGGGAAGACCCCCTGGAGGAGCAAATGGCAACCCTCTCTAATACTCTTGCCTGAAGAATCCCATGGACAGAGGAGCATGGGGTCACAAAGAATAGGACACAACTGAAGTGACTTAGCACACACACACTACTCAGAGACAACTATCGATAAGAGTGCTGCAAACATTTTAGTGCTGTTTAATTCACATGTTATTGTGAATATATTATTCATGTGTCAAATGTGCTATTCTGATATTTTGTTTATTTCTCTGGTATAAAAAATTGTGGTCATGCTGTGCATAATCTTCACCCTCCCCATATATTGGAGAAAGCATAGCCTTTGGAGTTGGATAGTCTTAATTTCAAATTCTATCAGTTATTTTTATGGGGAGATACCTTAGTCTTCCTGAAATTGCGTTTCCTGATCTGTTAACAGGGAATAGGAACAATGATCAATCAGAGTTATTTTGAAAATTCAATGAAGTAATATTTGTAAAATACAAGAAAGAAAGAAAGAAAGTGAAGTCGCTCAGTCATGTCTGACTCTTTGCGACCCCATGAACTGTAGCCTACCAGGCCCCTCTGTCCATGGAATTTTCCAGGCAAGAGTACTGGAGTGGGTTGCCATTTCCTTCTCCAACAAAGCACAGAGTATTTATTCTCATCTCAATAAACAGTTGTTTTCATTACAAACTCTGTAAATACAATAAATATGATGAAAGAATATTTCATGGAAAAATATATCATAACTCAACCGGGCTAAGCTTATGTTAGTTTTGCATAACTTGGGTTGGCTAACACTTATTTTCTTGGGAGGAGACTGCTTAAGATACTAAGTGTTTAAATTAATGTGTATTAGCTTAAGAAAATTCTACTATATCATTTTCATGAAGCACCTAGTATAAGCAAAAACTCTCGAATCAAGGGAGTGAGTAAGAATACTGAAAGTAGGAAGAAAAACTTTTGTTTGAATCAAGCAATGATGCCTTGGTTTTCACTTTTTGTTCTTTGCTAATAGGTCCAGCAAAAATGTTGTGGGGAGAACTCTATCTATAAATAAGTCTATTCTAGGTGGGACTAGAAAGTAAAAAATAAAGTGAAATTTTTATCCATTGATGCTGTCAGGCAAAGTCAATGATGGGTGGTACACATACTAGTTGCTGGTGCAATCCTGGTAAAAGGCTTTCTTTCTACCACAGGCCATAATGATGTAATGGAATTGGTATTCTCTGAAAACATTAGCTATGCTGACTTCCATAGCAAAGCACTAACAGAGTGATGAGTTGGTCTGAGCTGAGACTCATTAAGCTTCATGAGTAATTGTCAGCATTGGCACTAGGATCTTGACCAATAGCTGCTTTTCCTTACAGCTTGATTTTGAAGGCATGCTTGATTCAGCAAGAGCCCCATCTAACAGTTGCAGGAGCCTCAGTTGTAGCATTTGGGTCCAGGCTGCAGGAGACTAGAGAGCACCGTGCCTCCGCTGCACAGAGGTAGGTGGCTGAGCCTCTGGGCTCGGTGACTGTGATGTGCAGGATGCTGAGAAGTTCTTTTCTGTCTAATGTGGCTCTTAATCTTCCTGATTTCTCAATCCCAGTTGAAATTAGGGCAAATAGAAGCGTGGGAACTTTCTCTTTCTGCTTATACCAATGCAGGCTTTGAAAGTTAGTCACTTTGTAACTGCAATTGAGAGTTGCGTTGCTTCCCTCAGGGACGATCAGAGATGGGGGGCTCTGCATTACGTGGTCATCACTCTTCACCACTGTTTAGAAGAGATCAATAAATAAATTGGTCAGAGAAAGAATGATGTCAGGTCAAATCTTGTCAAAGATCATAAATATTCTACAGTAAAAACATTAGATGCTCCCAGATAAGTCAGAGTGAATTTCACTTTTCCCCCTTCTGTTTTCTGAGGATTAATCCTCAGATTTTCCTGACTGTCTCTCATCTTTTACATTAATAGTTGTGCTACTCACAGCTCAGTTGAAGCCAGAAGATCACTAGTGAAGCTCGTGGCCATGTCTCCATCCTTCACTTCTTGGGTTTGTTTTCACTGCCCCAAGCTTTCCTTTTTTAAACCAACACCCTCTCTTTCTAGCACATGTATGTGCATGCAATTTGATTATTCAGCCAGCCAGGAAAACAAGTATCATTTAGCTCTAATTCAAATTCAAATCCCTCCCATGAGTCTCTCAGGGGAGTTATTTAAAACAGAGCACTGCCATCTTGTGAGCTGGTGAAGAACAGCTGTAAACGTGAATCCACATGTTTTATCAGTGATGATAGGTTCTTGCAAAATTGTGTCACCATTGAAGGACAGACTACTCAAAGATACCCCTACCGCTAATAGTGGTTGTGGCTCAGTGAAGGCAGAGGGAACTGGTACACAAGAAAGTTAGAAAATGCTGTTAGTTCCAGGAGGAACCCATGTTGTGGGGTGAAGGGCTGAAGCATTCTATGGAGAGCTGAAACAGAGGAACAGCTGGGGAGAGAGGCAAAACTTCTTTCCCAAAACTCCTTTGGAGACTCACTATTAATCTCATTATCCTGGATGACATTAGAGCCACTAGAAAATAAGTAACACATCGATACTCCCAGGGTCTTCAAATTTGGAATTATTAAATATAAAATATCTATGTATGCAACATTAAAAAGATAATACAGAAAGTCAACGATGAGAAAAGAATCAAGATGATAAAAACTGGCTAGGTGGACTGGATAAAGAACCAAATAGAACTTTCATAAATTAAATAATGTAATTGTTGGATGTACTAATTCAGTGGATGGGCCAAACAGTAGATTAATAGAATTAAAAGGATAATTCATGAATTGAAAGATTGATGTGAATTTTTGTGAGTCCAGTATAACATAGACTCTCCAAGGGAGAGACCTGAGAGTCTACATTTTTTGAACCAGCAACTCAGGTTATTTATATAAACAGCCATATTTCAGAAAGATTGCCAAGTCAAAGAGAAGATTTTAAAAGAAGTCAGAAAGAAAAAAAAGGTTATTGACAAAGGAATGGCAATGACTCTGAGCAGATGTATCAAAATCAGCAATGGAAGCTTTAATCTACTGGAAAATGTCTTCAAAATGCTGATAGAAAATAGCTATTAACCTAGAATTATGAATAATAACCTAGAATTACAAGTAAACTATCTTCAAGAATGTGGTTGGAGAAAAGAAAGGATGAGGTTGAAATTAAGACTGCAGACAGTCCCCAGCAAGCTTTCAATTCTAAGGTGTACCATAGGAAGAAAGGAGCAAAAGCAATCTCTCAGAATGAGACTTCCCTGATGGTCCAATGGTTAGGACTTTGAGGTCTCAATGCAAGGGGTGTGGGTTCCATTCCCAGTCAGGAAACGAAGATCCCTCATGCAGGTAGGTGTGATCAAACACACATGCATACACACACATGTGCACACACATGCACACACACACATACGAAATCTCAGAAGGAAGATCTGAGATGCAGGAAGGGACTGCGATCAAAGGAACTGCTTTAAAGTAATTCAGCTGGGTGAGGGTGAGAGAAGATGAAGGAGTATGAATGAAGAAAAATTAGTCATGCTGAGATTACTGATAATTGTTGAATTCCGGTGAGGCATACATATTTATATTATTCTATCTTCCCTTGTACATATTGAAAATGTCCATAATAAAACATCAATTTAAAATATTATCTACTGAGATACTCTTGCAATTTTTTCTTTTAATCTACTAAATTGAAATTACATAAAATCATGTGCACATTTTCAGTCATGTCCAACTCTTTGTGACCCAATGTTGTTTTCCTAATGTTGTTTTCCACACATTTCTAAAATGAACTCTAATTACTCATATTATTTAATATCATGTATTCATTACAGTTTAGATTTGCCAATATTTTTAATTTTTATTTTTCAGTTATTTTCAGGAAAGAAATTTCTCCTATTCAATTGTCTTAACTGTTTTTGTTTTTTTTTTAAATCAAAGTTGTAAAGCATCACAAAATGAATTAGGAAGATTTTTCTTTTTTTCTTTCCAAAATAATTTTTAAATGATGCTAATTATCTTTTAAAATATCTTTTCATAAAACTGGACCTGGGATTGGTGTGTTTCTGTGTGTGTGTCTGTGTGTAAACATTTAGCTACGATTTCAATTTTGTTGTTTTTGATAGATATGTTCAGATTTTTTCTCATTTTAAAAAATTGAATTGGTGTATAGTTGATTTAAAATGTTGTGTTAAAAAAATGTTGTGTTAGTTTCTGTTGTATAGCAAAGTGAATCAGTTATACACATATAAATATATATCCACATTTTAAAAACTTCTTTTCCCACAAAGATCATTAGAATATTGAGAAGAATTCCCAGTGCTATGGAGTAGGTTGTTATTAGTTATCTATTTTATATGTAGTAGTGCAGATATTTTTCTTGTCAGTGTTGGTGAGGTTTTTTCTTTTTTTGCCCTATGAAATCAACTATTTTACCTGTTTTCAATTTATTAGCATGACTTATTTCTATCACTATAAATCTATTGTATCTTTAATGATATTCTCCTTTCTTTCCCATTCCTAATGTTGTTTATCTTATCATGTTTCCTCTTTCACCAGTTTTGCCAGAGGTTTATCAACATTATTTGTCATTTCAAACAATATTTTGTTTTTGCTCTATTTTATTAATTAAATTGTGTATTTATTATTCTGTTTAGGATTTATTTGTTGCCCCTTTTCTATGTTAAGTTGATTGCTCAGTTCAATGGACATTCAACCTCTTCTTTTCTAATACATAATTTAGGACTAGAAATATCCTTTTAGGTATTGTTTTAGTTGCATCCCACAAGCTTGACAGGTGGTGTTTTCATTTTCATTGAATTAAAATAGTTTGAGTTCTATCATAAAATTTTATGTAGTGTGTTTTAAAGTATCTAAATATATGGAGTGTTTTAATTATGTTTTTGTGGATTCTTTCTATTTCTGTTAGATTCTGTCAAGAGATCAGTTGTTTATGAGTCTGGCTCTTTAGTTTTATTTTCTTTTCAGCCAAATTAGATTAATTTGTAATTGTTGGGTGAAGAATTTGACATAATCCTAATATGAATATAATGCAATATAATGTGATAATATGGATAAGCCAAATTTCATATATCTCTTTTTTAGTGGATGGACACTTGGGTTGTTTCAATATTTTTGGCTATTAGGAATCATGCTGCTATGAACATTTGTATATAAGCTTTTGCAAACATGTTTTCAATCCTTCCTACATACCTAGGAGTGTAATTACTGGGTCAAATGGTAACTCTATTTTTAACCAATTACAGAACTGCCAAGCTGTTTTCCAAAGTGGCTACATCATGTAGCATTCCTATTTCTCCACAGTCTCACCAACACTTACCATTTTCAATTTAAAGAAAGATATGCATATTCTAGTCAGTGTGATGTGGTATCTCGTGATTTTTATCTGCATTCCCTAATGAATAATGATGTTGAGCATCTTTTCTTGGTCTCACTGGCCATTTATTAGATCTTATTTGGAGCAACGACTATTCAAATCCTTGACCCATTTTTAAATTGGTATTTGTCTTTTCATTACTGAGCTATAGTGTGGTTTTTTAATGTGGTTTCAATTGTATATCTTCATCAGATACATGATTCATGAATATAGTCTTCCATTTTTTGGGTTGCCTTTTCATTCTCATTTGTGGAAAACTTTGTGACCTTTGATGCACAAAAATTTTAAATTTTGATGAAGTTCAACTTACCTATTTTTTCTTTGATTGCTTTTGATGTCACATCTAAGAAACTTTCATCGTCCAAGGTCACAAAATTTTACCTACGTTTTCTTCTGAGGGTTTCTAGTTATAGCTTTTACATTCAAGCCTTTGAACCATTTGAGTTAATTTTTACACATGTATACACTCTTGCACACAGCTATCCAGTTGTCCCTGTGTTGCTTCCTGTTTGCGTGGCCTTGGCACTTTGTTGAAAATTAATTCGCCACAGATGTATGGACTTATTCCTGATCTCTCAACTCTATTTCATTGATGGCTATCCTTTTGTTTAATTTTACATTTTATTTATTTGTGTTTAATTGAATACATTTGATGTGTAACAGCATGTGAGTTTAAGGTGTACAGTGTGTTAATTTGATACACTTATATAGCATCACATATGATTGCCAAGAAGCAATATTTATACAATTATAGTACACTACTATTGTCTAAATTCATTATACTGTACATTAGATTTATGTGGCTTATTTACTACTCATTACATAATATCTATCCATTTTTAAGAGAAATATGCTAAATATTCAATTGTGATTGTATACGGATCCTTTCTCTTTATATCCTGACAAAAAATAAGCAAACCTACTCTATACATTAGAACGGAGTTGTGTTCATTAGGCAGAGCACAGTCTTGGGAAGGTAAAGCCCTGATTACATGAGTTTGCAGAAGCAGAAGGGCAGGGGCCAGGGGCCAGGGGTCGTGGGCACAGTCGCATCTCATGCCAAGAGCTCAGGAGCCGGGAAAGCACGGTGCCCGGTGTGTCCACTGCCAGTTTGAGTGCAGGCTGCCGGTGCTCGGGGAGCGCTGTGCTGCCAGCACAGAAGTAGGTGCCTGCATCTTTAGGTTCAGAGGCTGAAATGTTCAGTAAGCTGTCCTTTTTTGTCCCTCCAAACTGAACAGTCAGTTTCCCATTTCTGGCCAACTCACCACCCTTAAGTAATTTTATTAGCAGGATCAGGCCTTCTCCAGCATCCTGCTTGTACCACTGCAAGAAGTTTAACATGCTTGAGGAACTGCAGTTCATGGAGACGTCCTCTCCCTCCTGAATGGACATAGACTGAGGACTCTGATTCAGCTGTTGGGCAGTCACACCTATTTAGAAAATCAAAGGGAGATATGCAAAATCATTTTTAGATCACCTTTCTGAGAGCGGTGATGGACACTCTTTCCCCTAACTCCCCAGCTTTGGCTCTGTGCTTCTCCCTTTTCTTCTTCCTTCCCCCCTCCCACCTCTCCCGCCCTCCCATTTCTCCTTCTGTTTCTCTTTTCATAGACCCAGTTATACCTCACCTCCTTACATCACAGATTTTCTACCCTTTTACAATTCCCTGTGCAAGGTTCAGAAACCCTCAGTACTCACATGACAGGTGCATCCATAGGATCATTAATAAATTTTCAAGGAACATCCCTATCACTTATTTCAGCAAAGAAATTACTTCCTAAAAGGGCTTTTTTTGCTTCAAGAAACCCCTCTGGGCTTAGAGTAACACTATGAATCCTGTCATAATGTTAAAATATATGCTGTTCTGTATATCAGCCTGTCTGATCTCTAACTGGAGGTTTCTCTGAATTTTGAGCTAATCTTGAAAGTTAATATGAGCACAGGCAGTGCCCCCTTGTGGCTAGTTGCTAGATTGCTGTCTGAGAGGTTTTTAAAACAGAATTCTCTTGTTTCTCGCATTCACTTAGTGGGTGCTTACTGAGTACTCACTACCTGCTAGGGAAATAGAGACATTAGCAAGACAGGAACTCTGCCCCTGAGCACCTTATAATATCGCTTAAGAAAATCAGTGAAAGCTACTCTTATAACTAAGCATAATGAACTAAAGACATATTTTTTTCTGTTTCTTTCTGAGAACCTACTGAAATGACAGTAAAAAAAAAGAAAAAATATATATATATTTAAGTTACGAATGCCAACGTGTTTATACAACAAGCAAGAAATGACTGCACGTGAGATGTTCTGGGAATTGAGATTGGATGGACAAGTGGTAACTGGATTAGCTGAAGGAAGTGGCCCAATGAAGGAAATGCTAAAAAAAAATCCAGGTACCTTGAAAGTCGAAAGCCTATTTTACTGAAGATTTTGAATAAAAGATCTTAAGAATCTGGGATGCCAGTCTCAGTTGAGAATGAAGTGAGGCCATCTTCTTCTGCTCAAATCCCAAATTTATAACCTATTAAGTATAAATGAATTGGGCTTTCCTAGTGGCTCAGTGGCAAACCTGCAATACAGGAGGCACAGGTTCAATCCCTCGGTTGGGAAGATCCCCTGGAGTAGGAAATGGCAATCCGCACCAGTATTCTTGCCTGGAGAATCCCATGGAACCTGGTGAGCTATAATCCATGGGGTTGTAAAAGAGACAGGATATAACAACTAAACAACAACAAAGTACGAATGGGCATCTGATATCATTAGACATTTGAAAAAAATCACACTTAGCATGAAAGGTAAAGGCAAAAAACAAATAAACAAAACAAAACAAACCTAAAAGAGAAAAGAACCTTTGGAGAGACAATGCAGGAACAAGGTTGCCATTGCTCATTAATGCAGTGGTGTGAGCATTCCAACTTTTTTTAGAGAAGAAAATAAAGCTCTGAATAAGCAAAACATCATTTTTACAAAATGAAGTTTTAGAGGGGAAATTTTGCTTTAAAAAAAACTTGATTCTCTATCTTGGAGTTTCAACCGCCTATGTTCTAGACTGAGAAGCTGAGGAAGACCTCATGAACTTCCACCATGTCCTGACCAGAGTATCTGTCTTTATAGCTCACTATGCTCCTCAGACTTAGGAGAGCGGGGATTTCCACTTCAGATTTTCCGAGTGTCCTTTCCTCCTTCGAGTATCAATTCCAATTCCAAGTTTTGGTTTGCCTGAGATTCACTTCTGGTTGTGTATTTACCTTGTCTCTTTTCTATTTTACTGTGTAGTAGGCTTCTCAGTATGAATCACTGTCTCTGACCAAGTAAAAATACTGACAACATTACCTTTCTTTTTTAATGACTCTGCACTATTTTATTGGAGAAATGCATTAAGAAAGAAACAATAAGTATCTTCAAAAAACTAGAAACATCTTCATTAGATAAAAACAAATTTGCATTAATCTGCTCCTATCTTAATGGAATGTGGGAGGCTCAGAGATGACAGGATGAGAGGTTTAGCACGAGGTCTCTTGACTCTCTTGTGATCACCACAGCTGTGGCTGCAGTAACGATGTGGAGCTATTGTTCTGGTTTGCCATGAAACCAGCTGCCTCAGCCTTGAATGCATCCCCATTTCCTTGAGAATTCTATCAATATATTTCTATCCTCTAAGGGAAAATAGTCCAGCTAGCGGTGTATGAGGGTGATGTTAAGCACTGGGATAAACATGGTGTGCAATTCTGGATGTTCAATTTAAAGCATTTTTTCATATATTGAAACAAATGAGGCTATATTACAGAGAAGAATGTAGCATGTGAATTTCATGAACATGGGGTTTCAGAGAAATTTCATACATATAGGGGACCATATCTCCCAGGCTTCCAAGAATATATCCTCACTCTCCCAGATTGTTAGTGGTAATTTGTAGGCAAATTAAAAAAAAAAAAACAACACTCAGGTTACTAAGATATATGTTATAAATGTATAAAGTGTGCAACAATACTTTATGTGTGCAATAACAAAATATTTCTGTAACAACCTAAACAACCTAAGAAATACCATTGCTGTGTATTCTAATTTATTTATTTAGATTCTGTTCTAATTCAAATTGCTAAGCCAGAAAATCAAGGCATAGCAAATGCCTGTAGTGAGCTTATTCAGGAAGAAAATCCTGCAATAATAGAATGGATTATTTCTATTTCAAGTTGTAAAAGAAGAAAGATACCAATCAGGAACCCCAGTAAAACAAAATGAAGTAACAATAAGCAAATCACTTTTGAGTGCAGGAAACTGACAGCTCCAGGACTGCACACGTTGTCCCCAGGGAGAGATTTTGGAATCAAAGAAGGTCTAGCTCATGTACCTGACAGGATCAGAAGCAGAACGACCCAGTTTCCACCATTTTCTGATAGGCAGTTTGGGGATGTGGGTGCAAAGCATCACCTGCCTCCGTTTTCCAGGTCAGTGGACAATGACTATGAGAAAAAATTTGGTAATGGCACCTAATGAAAGGAAGACAGTGGAGGTGAGGGCCAACCACAAGATGGACGAGTGGCCTCTGTATCTCTGGAGTGGCTGTGGATCTCCTGTGTTTCCCCAGAATTCAAGTTCTCAGAAGCATTTCTTGATGGGAATTTTTCTGCCTCTCAGTTTTCTCATCAGCAAAATGAAGATAATAATATCTCCATTCGATGTCTTCTCCTATATTAGATCTGAATGAATATGGTTCTTAAAATGTGTATTATACACCATTATTTCCATGATTGTCATGAAAGTGAAATCCATCCTACATAACAGATGCTGCCAATTATTATGTGCAGTGTCAAGCAATAGAATCTTCATCCTTTTTCCTTTCTGTAGTGTATTATCCTTCTGAACAAATTTGAATAAAAATGTATTTCTGAAAAATACCAACACTGGTGCTGGCACCCTTGCTCAGGGGATCTGCCCTATACTCAGGCACATGACCCAAACTATGGCTTGAAAGTGTGGGAAACTGTTTTACCATGAAACGTCCTTCTTACCAAACTGTCACAGCAACTGAAAGTATAACATTTGAGGTGACTTCTTTTAAATCTCCTTGAACATTTCTCTTTTCAAATATAATCTGGGAGAGCTAATCCAGCATGTTGCATTGAAATGGAAGTTAGAGTACAAACCATTCCATTTTACAGATTGATTTAGGAATGGAACCCATAAAGTGAAAGAAGATTTTGGAAAGCAATTCAGTGACTAGAAACATTTGGCTTTGAATGGACTAAAGGGGTATTGGAGAGTCACTGGGGTACATGAGGGGTTGGTAAGAAGCAGGAGCGGAGATGGGAGGGAGACAGATAAAGGCACAGAGATGGTGAAGAACTAAAGACAAAATATTTACATGTCTTAGTCCATTCCATCTGGCCCTAAGTTCTGATCTTTTTATCAACAGCAATAAGACAAGTGGAAAAAGTCTGCAAATTGAGCTCTGCCACAGGACTGAATATGACCTGTTTCTTTGTGAAGCTATGTCAAAGGTGAGGGGGCTGCAGCCCATGGGAGGTGAGAACAGGTGACATGTTGTTGGAGAAGTATAAGACCAGAGTAGGCGTAGATCTATGTCTCTTCTCTTCGTCACTCTCTCTCTCATCTATCTACCCATTTATTTGTCTATCTCTATATTTACAATACAAACTCAGAATAAAAGATTGCTCTTGACTCTGCCCAGTATGACAGTCTTGCTGTTCTAGTACTCACGGTAGAGTCTTCATATGCTCCAATGAACCCAACAAATGACTGAGAATTTCTTTCTATTAACATGGTGTATGAATAACAGATGGGAAAGAGTCTCCTTGGGACAATTAAAGCACAAGATTTGTGAACAGTTATTGCAGCAATCACTGACATTCATGCTATTCTCACCCCATGAGGTTCTACCCACTAAAATGTAACAATTACCAGAACACAAAGTCAAATTAAATTTCAGAATGAAAGTATAGCTT